>NC_138372.1:372143-423432 GCF_054177405.1 Leptonychotes weddellii | reverse complement strand
CTATGCCTTGCCCTATGTATCTCCTCCATCTGGCTATTCCTGAGTTGTATGCTTTGTAATAAACTTGTAAATGCAAAAAAAAAAAAAAAAAAAAAAGAGGTGTCATTAACGGGGCACCTGGGTGGCTCAGCTGGTTAAGCGTCTGCCTTCGGCTCAGGTCACGACCTCAGGGTCCTGGGATCCAGCCCTGCCTTGGGCTCTCTGCTCAGGGGGGAGCCTGCTTCTCCCTCTGCCCCTCCCCCCCTTTGCCCTTGCATGCGTGCTCTCTCTCTCTCTCTCAAATAAATAAAACCTATATATGTATATAAAGAGGGTGTCATTAACACCCACCTCAGCAAGGACTATAATGGACCCAGGCAGCCAAGTGGGGGGCCCGGGGCTGGGTGGGTGACCTGGATGCAAAGGCTCAGGTCATCCCCTCCCCAGTGCGACTCTCTTCTTCTTCTAGGTTCTGCTGTCCTTCTGTCCTCAGGTTAGTGACCACCCTCCCCTGGAAACCACAACAGTTCCCCTCCTCTGTTGCCAGGCCCACCCTACACTTTCTCCTTGGGTCCTATTCCTCCCCCAGTGACTCCTCCCCCCCCCCAGCGCCCTCAGGGCCCGTGCCAGCCGCCAGCTCCGTGGTGTCCGAGTCCACCGTGAGCTGGGCGGCGGGCGCCCTGGCCGTCCTGCGCTGCCAGAGCCCGAGAATGGTGTGGACCCAGGACCGGCTGCACGACCGCCAGCGCGTGGTCCACTGGGACCTCAGCGGCCGCCCGGCCGGCGGACCGGCCCGCAGACTCGTAGACATGTACTCCGCGGGCGAGCAACGCGTGTACGAGCCCCGCGACGGCGGCCGCCTCCAGCTGCCGCTCTCCGCCTTCCGCGACGGCAACTTCTCGCTGCTCATCCGCGGTAAGGGGCCTGGGCACCGCGGCGGGCGGTGCAGGGGCGGGGTGGCGCGGGCCGGCTGCACACCTCACCGCCGGGCTTTCCGCCGGCTCGCAGCGGTGGAGGAGGCCGACGCAGGCCTGTACACCTGTAACCTGCACCACCATTACTGCCACCTGTTCGAGACCCTGGCCGTCCGCCTGGAGGTCACGGACAACCGTGAGTGTGCCCCCCACCCCGCCCGCCCCGGGACGCGCCCCTGCGGGCTCCCTCCCCGCCCGCCGGCGCTGACCCACCTGCACCCCCAGCCCGGGAGGCCGGCGTGCACAGGGACGGCGAGAAGGAGGTGCTGGTGGTGGAGCGCGGCTCGCCCGCGCTGCTCACCTGCGTGAACCAGGCGCACGTGTGGACCGACCGGCACCTGGAGGAGGCGCAGCAAGTTGTGCACTGGGACCGACAGCCGCCCGGGGTGCCGCACGACCGCGCTGACCGCCTGCTGGACCTGTACGCGTCGGGCGAGCGCCGAGCCTACGGGCCGCCCTTCCTGCGCGACCGCGTGGCGGTGGGGGCGGACGCCTTTGCGCGCGGCGACTTCTCCCTGCGCATCGACCCGCTGGAGCCAGCTGACGAGGGCACATACTCCTGCCACTTGCACCATCACTACTGCGGCCTGCACGAGCGCCGCATCTTCCACCTGAGAGTCACCGAGCCCGTCGCTGAGCCGCCCCCGCGGGACTCGCCGGGCAACGGTTCCAGCCACAGCGGCGCCCCTGGCCCAGGTGCCGCGGGGCCCCTCCCTGTCCCCCTCCCGGGCCTGGGTGTTAGCCGAGGGGAGGCCCCCTCCCGTCCATGCCTTCCTGGGCCCCGCGCCGCAGGGGCGGCCTGGATCGGGTGCACGCCTTGTGGGTCCCGGGCGCGCTCCCTGACACCGCCCCCGCACGGCCCGTGCAGATCCCACCCTGGCGCGCGGCCGCAGCGTCATCAACGTCATAGTGCCCGAGGGCCGCGCCCACTTCTTCCAGCAGCTGGGCTACGTGCTGGCCACCCTGCTCCTCTTCATCCTGCTGCTCATCACCGTCATCCTGGCCACCCGGCAGCGTCGCCGCGGAGGTGAGCTGGGGCTCCATCCCGCACGGTTGAGGCCAGAGCTAGGAAGCCTTCCCTGACCAGAGGCGGGGTGTGGGGTGCGGTGGCTTGAGCAGAGAGTAAGCAGGGATGGGAGGCTTCCTCAGGGCTGAGGGAGCTGGGGAGGGGGTGAGACTGGGCCCAACATGAGTCTTCCTCCCCAGGCTACGAATACTCCAACAAGAAGTCGGGGAAGTCAAAGGGGTGAGTGCCCCCTCCAGGCTCTCCTGGGGACCAGACCCCCACCCCCACCCCGCTCTGCTCTAACTGCCCACCACCCTCCCACCTCCAGGAAGGATGTGAACATGGCAGAGTTTGCTGTGGCCACAGGAGACCAGGCTCTTTACAGGAGTGAGGACATCCAATTAGGTGAGGGATGGCCCCAGAACCAAGGTGAAGGCTGTGGCTCCCAGGCCTGAGCTAGGGGAGGCACATCTCTGGGGTGGGGGGGCCTCACCCTGCTCTTTCCCTGCACCAGATTACAAAAACAACATCCTGAAGGAGAGGGCTGAGCTGGGCCACAGCCCGCTGCCCATCAAGAACATTGACTTGGACAGGGGTGAGTGACTAGGAGGGCTGGGCCCATACCTCACCCACCCACACTCACTAGCCAGCCCCAGGGGCAGGAGTCCCTGGGCAGTCCTGCTAGATGTCTGCCTTGTGTTTACCCCTGTGACAGAGGGATAGAGGGCAGACACCCGCCTGTTCCCCTGGCTTCCAGAGTTCCGAAAGGAGTACTGCAAATAAGGTGTTCCTGGGCTCCTGGCTGGGCCAGCAGCCTTGCCAACTCCTATCTGTCCATCTTGGAGGATGACCTCCTGACCCTCATGTGGCTCACCCGACCCCCTTCCAGCGGCTGGTCCCGCTGTCCTGGAACTTGGCCTGGACTGGCACAGAGCAAGGCTGTCTCCAGACCCTTCTCCCGGGAGCCATCCCAATCCTCACAAGCAGCAGCGGGCTCTGGGATTCTGCTGGAGCTGCAGCTGCCCCTTCACCAGCCCTCAGCAGGTGCCTGCTGGCTCCCACACTCACTGGTGGTCCTGCCCCTCCCCCAACCCAGGCACAGCCCTGCTGATGTTCACCAGTCCTTCAGGCTCTCCTGGCCCCTGCCACTATGGGCTGGGGCTCAGTGCGGCTCTTGGAGCTCAGGTCAGCCTCAGGGCTAGCACCCTGGCCCCTTCTTCACCCCTTTCTAGGGGGAGCCTACGGCTGGGATCTGAGGATTGCACACTCCAGGCCCCAGACTAATTCCCCTCTGCTCTGTGTTGGGCTACCTGGGGCTTCTTCTCTGCCTTCCACCCTATTCCAGCTTTGTTTCCAGCAAGTGCCTTGACAGTCACTGGGCTCCATGTGACTTTTGACTCTGACCCCCCTCCCGCAGCCCCTCCTTGGGCTGGAGTCTGGGGCTGGGACCTCATTTGGCTTCTGTTTTGCCTGAGGACAGGGGAGGGGTAAAGATGGTTCTAGAGTGGCTTGTGCTGCCACCCCCAACACCCCACATTTGCTCCTGGGAAACTGCCACCATCACAATAAAGACTCCATGATTTTTAGACTTCGCCCCAGGTATGCCTCTGTGGCTCCTACTTCATATCCTGGGGGGCAGAGTCTGGGCCTTGGGAACCTCGAAATGCTTTGCTTCATCTGAAGCCCTGCTGTCACCACCCATTTCTTTGAGTGGAAAGTCTGAGTCCAGGTATCCTGGGAAGAGCAACATCCGGTCCAATCCTATGGCACTATTCCTGGTTGTAAAGGAGTTCTAGATTCTCTTCTGAGGGCTTATTTGGACGTGGAGGGGGGGAGCCTGGACATGCTCAGAGGACAGCCCTCTGAGAAGCAGATGCCAAAATGGGATTAGATGTGTGAGGATAAAGCGGGGGAAGCAGGAGTAGGCACCAAAGGCTTGTGAGGGGGATGGGAGGGGGCTGCAGGAGGAAGAAGCCCTTGTGTTTCCCCAGCCCTGACCCCATCCCCCAAAACTCTTCCAGGGCAGCAGGAAGCGGGAAAGGATGTCTGTCACCCTGTGCTGGAAACCCTGGGGTGGTGTGTGGAGAACATGCAGATTATGTCTGGCTGAATTAGGGGCACAAGCCAGCCACACAGGGCCAGCAGGTGACCTGGCATCGGAGCTCCCACTCTGGGGAAGTGAAAACCCCGGGGCGGCTGTGAGGAAGGCCCAGGACACGCACGTGAAGGGAGTAAAGTCAAAGGATGTGTTACTTACAGATCCCAGGACAGGGGTGCGGTGAGCAAGGCTTCAGAAGGGCAGTTCTCCATTCCAGATCAGGAGAGAGACAGCAGGGTAGCATACTCCTATTACTTATAAGGTGGTTGGGATGGTGGTCACTAATTTTTTGTAGGCTCAATTCTGAGTGGTCATTTTAAAAGATACCGCAGGAGACACAAGGCAGGAGTTTGTGGTGGGCATCCTAGGTTCAGGCTTTTATCTGAATGTCCAGACTCTGGATGTGAGATGCTCAGACAGCACCTCAGTGTGGCTGTCTCCTCACTACACACCTGCAAGGGTCCCACAGTGGCAAAGGCAGGGAGGGAGGCTGGGCCAGGGAGCTGTGGCTTGCTTGAAAATGTGCCTCCCTCCCAGCCTGTGACCCCTGGCCCCACAGTAGCTGCACTGCTCGGACCACAAACTCACTCCCCGTTGCAGTGTGCCTGCCTGACCACAGAGTCAGCTCTGGCCTCTGGCTACCAGCCTCTCTCATAGGACTTGGGCAGCCAGGTGAGAAAGAGAGGCCTGAGGAGGGGGGGGGGCAGAGCACAGATGGGGCATCAGACCCTACATCTGTGAGACCAGCAGTCATTCATGTCTGGCCTGGGGGATGCTGGTCCCCTGGGAGCTCTCAGGGTGGGGCCTGTCTCCCTCCCCTAGACGCCCAGCAGAGAGCCAGCCACTACCTGGCTTCCTCAGATTACCTCTGGGGAAACCGAGACCCAAGGGGAGACGGTGCAGGCTTTGCTGAGCGGGTGCCCACCTCACAGAGCCCTGTCCACTCTCCCCATCAGAGCCTAGGGGGATGGAGGTCAGCGCCCTTGGCCTAGGCTGACCTGGGGATGGTCCCTAGCCTGGGCTCAGGGGCTTTCCCTCAAAGTCTGGCTCTTCCAGTCAGTGGTGGACTGATGGGCTTTTTCCTGTGCTGATCCACTGCCCAAGGATGGTCATGACTAGGCAGCTAGGACAGCTCCAGGCTCCAACCAGCTTCAGGGGGAGTGCTGGGGACAGGTCGCAAGGGGCATCATGCATCCTCCACCTTCATCACTCTTGGGTCCTATCCTAGAGACTCTCCTGTTCTTCACTCTCACCAATGTGGGATTCTCTCTACTGGCCTCAAGTCTTCCTCCTGGGATGGGGGAGACCCTCCACCTCCAGTGCGGTCAGCGTGTGGTTGGAGCCTCCACAGCCCGAGGGGCGCTGCTCTGGGTCTCCCCTGGTCCACACAGGACCCCAGGCTGGTGGATCGACAGAGGCGGTGGTGGGGGTGGGGGTGATCTTCACCTGCTGCCAGCACCACCTTCCCTGGGCACCTCTGTGCACACGTGCGTGCGCGCCGTTGCAGGTGACCTCCGCTGTTACCTTCAGCCGCACATACACATGTTCACACGCACCCCGCCTCCACGCGAGCACCCGCAGGCACTTGGCCCGTGTTTCGCGGAGCCTCCGTGGGGCCCGGTAGAGGGCGCGCGAGCACGCAGTGGGCGCCGGGGCGCAGAGACCGAGTTGTCTTTGGCTCCCGGCCCGGACCGAAGTATCCTCAGCTTCCCGTGCTGCCCCCCTGCTGCCCGCGGATGTGACCAGGGCGCCCCCCGACTTTGAGCACCACGGACCCCGGAGCCCTCCGGTTCTCCGGAACCTTCTGGGTTCTGTAGTCGACCCCTGGGGGCCTCGGCGGGGGACTTGGCGTTGCCTGGGGCGGGGTCTCCCTTCTGACAGCAGGGCTGCTTCCGGAGGGTCCTCAGCCGCCTCCCTCCGGGGGACGCGCCCCTGTCCGCCCACGGGCCGAGACCCTAGGCCCAGCAGGGGCTACGGCCCGAGCACATTGTGGGCGTCCCCGCGCGCGGGGTCGGGCACCCGGGGCCCGAGGCAGGGGTCAGGGGCGGGGCCCGGGAGAGCGGAGGGAGTTCTGCGCGGGCGCCGACACCGCGGCCCCGCCACCCACGCGCACACCCCGCCCTCCAGCCCTTCCGCGCGTGCGCAACCCCGCCTCGCGCTGCGCCGCGAGCGGCCCGATGACGTCAGGCCCCGCCCGCTCTCGGGCGCCCCCCGGCGGGCGCGCTCAACCCGGGGCCGGCGGTCCCTTTAACTGCGCGGCCCGAGGGGGCGGCGGCGGCGGCGGCGGGGCGCACGGACGCAGCCGGGCCTCGCACGCCCTCCCTGCCTGCGTCCCCGGGCCGGGGCGGATGGGCGGCCGCAGGCCGCGGGGCAGCAGCGGGGGCGCGAGCGGAGCCGGGGTCGGCGGGGCGGGTGGGGCCGGGGCGGCCGGGCGGGGCGCCGGGGGCCTGGTAGCGGCCGGGCGGGGAGCGGCGGGCGGGCGGGCGGGGCGCAGGCCGGCAGCGGGGAGGCGCCGGCGTCCGAGACCCGGGCCGGGCCGGGAGCGCCGCGCAGGCCCCGCGCCGCCGCCGCGCCATGGCGGAGACCAAGATCATCTATCACATGGATGAAGAGGAGACGCCGTACCTGGTCAAGCTGCCCGTGGCGCCCGAGCGCGTCACGCTGGCCGACTTCAAGAATGTGCTCAGCAACCGGCCCGTGCACGCTTACAAATTCTTCTTCAAGTCCATGGACCAGGACTTCGGGTCAGTGGGCCGTGGGGGCCTGTGCGCGAGGACGGGTGTCCGCACCTGTCCGCGCCCGGGCAGGGTCTTGGGGGAATCTTGGGACTGTGACCGGGGCAGTGCCTCCGCTCCCTGGGGGTGCTGTGCGTCCAACCTGGCTGTGCCCTGAGCTGGGGACGCATGGGGCCCTGGCTGCCTGTCCAGGAGCCTGAGAGCGCTGGACGGTGGGGAGGCGAGGGTCCTGGTTTCTCTACCCACTCTGGGCCTGGGCCTGTGTGGCAGAGTGTGTTTGACTTGCGGGTGGTCAAGGTCCGTGGCCAAGGGTGAACTGAAGTCCCACCTTGGCACTTGTCAGACTCAGGGTCCCACTGCCTCCCTTCTGTGGAGGGCAGGTGCTTATAGGGCTGACCTGGAGAGCTTGTGATTCATGGGGCCTGGAGTCAGAGGAGTGTCAGCGGGGAAGGTAAGGGATGGGGGCAGGGTCGTAGCTGCCTAGTGGGTTCACTGTAATTAGTATGGGGGAAATGAGGTGATCTCAACGGGCACAGATTTGTCTATTGGAGTCTGCAGAAGTTTCCAGAGGCTCAAGACAGCCTCTCTCTGGATCCCTCCTCCAGGGTCCTGAGGATAGGGCAGAGATCAAGGATCACTGGGGACTATGGGTTGTCACTCCACCTGCCCCTGCCTGAGGGTTGCTGTCTGTTGGGTCCCTATTCTTGTTGAGCCACATAGTACTTGGGTTCCTGGGAGCAGCCTGGGCCATCTGCTGACTCCAGCAGCCTCTGGGTCAGTGTCCCCATGTCCAGCCTTAGTGGTGGCTGTCTTGGCTGAGGGGACTTCCCGCCTGCACTGGGCAGGGCCTCTGGGACAGTGAGCTGGAGGCTGGCTGTCCGCTTGAAGCTCTGTCCGAGGCCTGACCCAGCACAGCCATGGGTAACTTGAGTCCCCAGCTCAGCAATGCTGTGGGGGGTGGTTACTCAGAGGCCTCATGGGCTGAGCAGGTGTGCCTGGCCGCCCTCAGGGAGTCTGTGTCCTTGTGTGTGACTGTGTCTCGGGACTTTGACATTGAGGCCATTTCCTGGATCCTCTGATTTGCATGGACCCTGGGCAGCCCCAGGTTAGGTCAAGCTGGGGCCATTCAGCAGTTCTCTTGGGGGCCTGAGGGAAGTTTGGACAATTAGACTTTCTTGTTCTCCACCACCACTAGGGAGAGGCAGAGAGGGAGCTTGTGTTCTCCGCAACCCTGGGTGGGCTGGGGAGCGGCCCGGCCCCACCATGAGAGGGGTACCCTCAGATCAGGGGCTGTGAGGACCACCCTGGTGAGCCTGGGCCTGCTGCCCCAACCTACCATCCCACTGTGGGCCAGGCCTTGAGTACCCCGAGCCTCCGTTCCTGGCCATAGTTGGCCACCTAGTAAGGGAAAGGGGAGTCTGAGGTGTGGCCACCTACTCTGGGCCGGGTCCCACTCCCATCTTTGGCCAAGTGGGTGGGGGGGTCCCGTGCCTACCTCCCACTTTTCCCATGCAGGTCACGGCAAAGCTGGGGAAGGTTCCTGGGCCTATGGCGGGTTGGCGCAGTGGTGCCAAGCTTTGGCTTTGGTGAGCGGTGGTGCAGGGAGGAGTCTGGGCCCAGCTTTTAGACTGTGAGGCAGAGGTCGGAGTCCCTTGATATCAGGGCTGCCTTGCTGATTCCAGGCCTGGCTAGACTTGGCACTTAGCTCATCTGCCTGGCAATGGCCCTGGTCCCTCCATCTCTGGGCCAGGAGTTCCGGTCTCTGAAGCCACCTGCCTGTGGGCCATGTGAGGGCTGCAGGGCAGGGAGTGGGGGCTGGGCCTGACCCAGCCTGCCTGGGTGAGTGCCCACTCTGCCCTTTGCAGCCGGTCTGTCTGGGGTCAGTGCCCCCAGTGGTGTTGGGAGAGTCCAGACAGGTACCTTTGGAGCTCATGGCGGGGTGTAGATGGCTGGGACCCGCTTGCCCTGGAGCCTGCAGAGCTTCAGCCTGGGGGAGCTCTAGGGTCAGGAGGCGGGGGGGAAGGGGCAGCCAAAGGCATGGTGGGAGCTGAGGATCCCTGACTTGTGGGGGCACAAGGGGGGGGGTCTCTTAGAGATCTCCCCTGTCATGTATGAGCTTGCTCTGCCATCATCCTGCTTCATGGCGGGGAGGTCTAGTGGGGGAACCCTGTGCCTCTGGGGACCCACTGGCAAGGGTTGCCCTGTGGCATGCTCTGGCCTCTGGGAGTCCTGGGGGTCCCCCTGTGGCTGTGCTTGGCTCTAAGGGCCCTGCTCTGAGCAGATTCCTTGCCAGGGCGAGTCTGCGGCGGCGGCTGGCGGGCGGGGCCGGACAGCCACAAGTTTGAGGTTAACCGGGATCTCGCCAGGAATTCTGAGGTTGGGAGCATGATGCCAGTGGGGTGCCCCTGGGTGGCCACCCCTAAGGGCCGGTGGAGACTGCTTCTGAGGTCTGCTCTTCCACCTGGTGAGGCCTGGCCCAGGAGGGAACCCCAGGAGGGAACCCCAGAACGGTTTGGCGGCATTTCCCCCAGGCTCCACTGAGGCCTCCCCTGCCCTTGTCTCTGCCTGTAGCTCCCGGAGATTATGCTGGCCAGCGATGGGCTTTCCTGAGGAAAGCACCTGAGCCCTTGTCCTGGAGGCTCTGGCGCCCCCCACCCTCATCTCCTGGCTGTCTTGGCCTAGCTGGGTGGGGGTCTTGGTGTCCAGGCTTCAGATGGAGGGGAGGATGTCCTGTCGTGCTGGGTTGGGGGACTTGGGTTCCTCAGGCTGGGGGCGGGGCAGGGGAGCAGGGACTCTGGGCCCTGGGGGCTCATTTATGCAGGGGTAGGGGGCACAGAGGCTCGGGCAGCCCTGTGATTGGGTGATTGGTCATCTGGAGGCGCTGGCCAGGTGGGCAGTCCACCCCTGGGGGGGCCAGGTGGGCCCTGTGGTGTGAGGGCTGGGGAGCTCCTCTGCCTGCCTGGGGGTGAGTCAGAAAGGGCGGGGGCTTGGGAATGGCAGAGGAGGCTGGGCCACCCGGGCTGAGAAACAGGAATCGGGTCCCTCCCGAGTCTCGGTGGCTGCTTTCACTCAGAGACGTGCTCTCGCCTGCCGGGCCCCCAGGAGGGCTTGCTGCATGGCTGGCTGTCGGCTGCGGCTGGCAGAGCCCCAGGTGGTGCTGGGCCCCCTCAGGTCTTCCTGTGGTGGCCCCCTCTTGTGGGGACTTCAGCTGAGTGCTGGGCTGGGTCCCGGCCTCCCCGGGGAGTTCAGTTCTGTGGGGCTGTGGTGCCTGCGTAAGTTGGGGCAGCAGACACGGGGGCCTCTCTTCCTGTTGGGTGTCCACCTCGCTGCCCCTATGTGGCTGGCATGCCGGGGTGTGTCTGAGGGGCTGCTGCAGGGTGCAGGCAGCATGCCCCCCCTGCCCTGGCTGGCCCTGTCTTTTCTGTCCTCTGAGGCCTGGGTGGTGGGTGGTGGACCTGGGCCTTGCTCCCCTGGGGGAGTAAGGGATGCCCAGGCTGTGGAGGCCTCCTGTTGCTGCCCAGGACTGGCAGAGTCCAGGCGTCCAGTCTCAACAGGTCACAAGGCTGCTTCCTGCCGGTTCTCCTGGCTCCTGTTTTTCTCCTGGGCCCAAGTCCCGGGTGTGGAAATCCCGCTGTGTTGGGCAGGGCTGGGCTCCAGCGGGGTAGGGCATCGGGGTGCCTCCTGCTGCAGGCCTGGCCCTGCCTGCCCTGATCCCTGGGCCTCAAGGGGACCACAGTGTGGGGTGCGTCTGGGCCATAACCATTGCCCGCCCTGCCCCACGGCCCCTCCCCGGCTGCCCCTGCGAACCGTGCTAGCGGCTGTCCTCCTCAGGCCTTTGAATCGGACAGCTGACCCATCCCCCACCTGTGTCTGACCACGGCATCGTCGGCTTCCCTCCCAGTTTGCGTTGCTTTGGCTCTCTGTGTCCTGCCTGGGTACCTTCCCCACCCCCAACCGACCTAACTGGGGGCGGCATCAAGACACCAGCCAGGGGCTGGATGCTGGGCGTGTGGCTGCTGGGGTTTGCTGGCCTCTGGGGCTGGGGCTTCTCAGTGGGCCCAGCAGCCCTGTGCCTGGCTGTCCTTTCAGGCCTTGAGTTGGGCTGTTGTAGAGAGTGGGGTCTGCTTCTGTCTCCTCGGCCAGGTGGACGGGGCAGGAGGGCAGTGGCCTGCCCTCAGTGTGCACGTACGGGTCTGCATGCAGTCCCATCTTAATCTGCCTGTGTTCACGTGGTCTGATTGTTCTCACGTCTGTATCGAGGCCTGCTGTGAACTGGGCCCTGTTCTGGGTTGGGGCCAGGTTTGGGGGGTGGGGAGGTGGAGGGAAGAAGCCAGGCAGAGCCCTGCTGTCATGGATCCACACTCCGTGGGGCATGTAGACACAGAGCAAGGCAGATACTTGCATTATAGGGTGTTATAGGAGGTGACCCTCTGCTACTGGAAGGTCTGGAGTTTGGACCTCCCTCTGACCTGGGCCCTGGAAGTGGTCTGCAGGAGGATGACAAGGGTCCCCGGGAAGGGATTGCACCAGGCAGGGGCATCCACACAGACTGATATCTGGGCATGTGGTTGGATGGCCTTGGCTGGCATGCACCCTGGACAAGAATATGGGGAGCTCTTCCCTCCAGGGCCCACCAGTGGGAGCCATCTCTTGTGCAGGTGGTCTCACGGCACTGTCTGCCCACAGGGTGGTGAAGGAGGAGATCTCCGACGATAATGCCAAGCTGCCCTGCTTCAATGGTCGTGTGGTCTCCTGGGTGAGTCCATGGGGTGTTGGCAGAGGATGCTTGGCTAGGGTGGGGGCTGGGCTGGGCTGGGTGGGTGGGGGCTGGGCCTGCAGGCTGGCGGTGTCCCTGAGCCATTCCTGTCCTCTGCAGCTGGTCCTGGCCGAGGGCGCACACTCAGATGCAGGCTCTCAGAGCACTGATGGCCACACAGACCTGCCCCCACCTCTTGAAAGAACGGGCGGCATCGGGGACTCCCGGCCCCCCTCCTTCCAGTAAGGACTGTGTGTGGGGGGCTGAGCCTGGTGGTCCTGAGGGGCCTGCTGCCTACCAGGCCTGTCGGGGGAAGGGGCGACTAACCAGGGACCCGTGGTCAGTAGAAACTGGTCAGTGGAGGAGGGGCGGGCAGAGAGGCCCAGTCTGGGCAGGTGAGTGGGTGGGAGAGGAGGCAAGGAGCTGGGAGGGTGTCGCACGCAGTGTGGGTGGCCCAGCCTGCCCCAGCCCACCCCATCTTGTGGGCACAGCCCTAATGTAGCCAGCAGCCGCGACGGGATGGACAATGAGACTGGCACGGAGTCTTTGGTCAGCCACCGGCGGGAGCGAGCCCGACGCCGGAACCGCGAAGAGGGTAATGAGGCCCGCACCCTAGACTTGCCCGGGCCCCCATGGTGCACCCTCTGACCCTGCCTACTCCCAGTTACTGCCCCCCCACCAATGGGGGTCCCAGAGTAGAGGTCCTAGGCCTGTCTGCCCAGGACCCCAGGGACCCCCCCAGCAGCCCCACAGTCACCTGGCCGGCTCCCAGGTCAGTTGGTGCTTGAGGCCACACAGGGGACCCCACAGCCAGCTCCCTTCTTGCTGTCCCCACAGCTGCCCGGACCAATGGGCACCCAAGGGGGGACCGGCGGCGAGACCTGGGGCTGCCCCCCGACAGTGCGTCCACCGTGCTGAGCAGCGAACTTGAGTCCAGTAGCTTCATTGACTCGGACGAGGATGACAACACGAGCCGGTGCGTGGGTGTGTGTGCGTGCGCGTGGGTGGGTGTGCCCCGAGATGTGTGTGCACAGGTGTGTTACAGGTGTGCGTGGACTCACATCCAGATGTGTATGCGAGTGTGCAACAGGTGTGCATGCCGTCCCGTCACGTACGGGTGTGCAGGTGTGTACGGGGTGTGAGTCGATGGGCGTGTGCACGCGTGGTGTGGAACAGGCGTGTGTGCACGCACGTGCTGGCCTCCTCGGTGTTTGTGTCTCCGTTTTGGCCGAGCAGGGCTGCACATAGCAGTGGGGTCCGCACGTGCCGTGTGCGTAGGGCCGTGTTCAGCCCGGAGCTGAGCCTTCTCCTGAGCCAGCTCTACCCCAGCTCTGTGTCCCACAGCTGGCCCGGCTAGGGTGGCGCGGGACCCGACGCCCATCCTGTGCGCTCCCTTCTTGTGTGTGGGGCGGGGTGGGGTGCCCTGCTCTCCACCCTGCCGCAGCCCTGCAGCCTCTGGCCTGGCCCCCGACCTTCGTGCCCCCCAGACTGAGCAGCTCCACGGAGCAGAGCACGTCCTCCCGGCTCATCCGAAAACACAAGCGCCGGCGGCGGAAGCAGCGCATGCGGCAGGCGGACCGTGTAGGTGGTGTAGGGGGCAGCCAGGCGCGGGGCGGGGTCCGCCCAGTGAAGCCCCTGCCTCCGTCCCCTCACTCGCGTCCCTCCGCAGGCTTCTTCCTTCAGCAGCATCACGGACTCCACCATGTCCCTGAACATCATCACCGTCACTCTCAACATGGGTGAGGCCTCACTGGGGTCCCCCGGGGCGTGCAGGGCCCCTGGGTGGGGTGCACCCCCACAGCAGGCACCTGCTCACCCCTCGCCCCTGCAGAGAGGCACCACTTCCTGGGCATCAGCATCGTGGGCCAGAGCAACGAGCGGGGGGACGGTGGCATCTACATCGGCTCCATCATGAAGGGCGGGGCCGTGGCGGCTGATGGGCGCATCGAGCCGGGCGACATGCTGCTGCAGGTGCGGGGCTGTGGGGAGGGACTGGGGGGCCGAGGGGCCGGCACCCCTGCCCCGCGACGCTGAACCCCTTGCCCCCCAGGTGAATGACGTCAACTTCGAGAACATGAGCAACGACGACGCAGTGCGTGTGCTGCGGGAGATCGTGTCCCAGACGGGGTGAGGCGTGGCGGGTGGGCGGCATGGGGCGGGGCCCCGTGGGGCCTCGCCCGTGTGACCTGCTGCACCCCACAGGCCCATCAGCCTCACGGTAGCCAAATGCTGGGACCCGACCCCCCGGAGCTACTTCACCGTCCCGAGGGGTGAGTGACCCTGCAGGGCTCCTGGGCGGGGGGGTGAGGGCGCTCGCCCCGCCTGAAGGTCCTTTCCTCTGTGCCCCGTGCTCCGTCGTGCGCTACCATCCATCCGTCTGTTTGTCCATCCGTCCATCACCACCCGGCGGCCACCAGCTGACCCGGTGCGGCCCATCGACCCTGCCGCCTGGCTGTCCCACACGGCGGCGCTGGCTGGAGCCCTGCCCCACTACGGTACGAGTCCCTGCTCCAGCGGCATCACGCGCACCAGCTCCTCCTCACTAACCAGCTCCGTGCCTGGCGCCCCACGTAAGTGGCAGCTCAGGAGCGCAGGGAACTGAGGCACCAGGGCGAGGGGCCTGGCCGAAGTGCCCGCCCCGCACGGTCACACTCAAGGGCCGTCCTGCCGTGTGGCCAGGGCGCACACGTGGATGGACGCTGCTGACACACGTGTGTGCCCTCGTGCACACCCTCCTTCCAGCCAGCTGTCCGTGTGGTGGGACTGAAAGTTGCCCAGACGGGCCAGGCCAGCCCTGGGGCCCCTCTCTCCTGGGGAGGAGAGGCAGTGCACGCGGGTGACCCCCACCCGGCTTTCCTGCGGCTAACATGACTAACAGCCCTGAGCTAGCGGACGGGGAGGGGGGAGGAGGCCTCTCCCCGTGGGGCTCAGGGTGGGGCTGGCCTCACCTGGGCTTGGGCCCAAGATCCTGATGAAGCATCTGCAGGGGTAGGGGACAAAGGCTCAACCCCCCCGACCCACCCCTGCTCCCCGCCGCTGTGAGGGTCCATCCTGTGGCGGGATCGGACCCTGCGGTCACCGGATGGCCTCACGGTCTGGGCTCCAGGACCACAGACCCGACCTGGAGCCTGGGCCCTGAGATGGGCTGCCGCAGCGGGGCCTGCAGCCCATCCCAAGGCCTCCCCCTGCCCTCGGCTGCTCAGGGCTGAGGGGGCGCTGCGCCTTACAGAGCTGGAAGAGGCACCTCTGACGGTGAAGAGCGACATGGGCGCCGTGGTGCGCGTCATGCAGCTGCCCGACTCGGGCCTGGAGATCCGGGACCGCATGTGGCTCAAGATCACCATCGCCAGTGCCGTCATTGGTGAGGGGCCCGCCGGGCTGGCTCCGGGCGGGCGGGTGCGCCCCCCGGGCTCTGTGCCCTGATGCGTGCTCCGGGCCAGGGGCGGACGTGGTGGACTGGCTATACGCACACGTGGAGGGCTTCAAGGAAAGGCGCGAGGCTCGCAAGTACGCCAGCAGCATGCTGAAGCGCGGCTTCCTGCGGCACACGGTCAACAAGATCACCTTCTCGGAGCAGTGCTACTACGTCTTCGGGGACCTGTGCAGCAGTGAGTGGGGGCTGGGGGGCGGGGATGCCCAGAGGGCCTGCCCACACTGCCCTCACCCACCCCCCCCCCGCCAGATCTCGCAGCCCTGAACCTCAACAGCGGCTCCAGTGGGGCCTCGGATCAGGACACGCTGGCCCCACTGCCCCGTCCGGCCGCCCCCTGGCCCCTGGGTCAGGGCTACCCCTACCAGTACCCGGGCCCCCCGCCCTGCTTCCCACCCGCGTACCAGGACCCTGGCTTCAGCTATGGCAGCGGCAGTGCTGGGAGTCAGCAGAGTGAAGGTGAGAGCCTGCTGGGCGCCCAGCTCCCCGCTGTCCCCGCCGCCTGGCTCTGCCCTGCGTGCCCACCCCCTCTGCCCCATGCGCTCCGCCCTGCTCTGTGTCGAGGCCCTGGGTGAGCTCCTTCTGGGAGGGGTGAGTGGTTCAGGGGGATGGGGAGAGCCCTGCAGACTTTGGGGGGGGTGTGCGTGTGTGTGTGTGTCGGGGGGTGCTGGTGTTCCAGGCGCAGCAGAAGCAAAAGGCCAGGAGATGGCATGGGCAAGGACGGCAGAGAGGTCCCAGGCCACGGTGGAGGACAGACCTTGCCCCCAGCACCTGCAGCCCGGCTGGGAGCTGGAGGTGGACAGTCCCACAGACAACTGTGGACCCGCCCTGGGATGTGTGGAGAGCTGAGCAGGAGGATCGAGGGGCGTCCCCGAGGAGGGGACTTGGAGGAGTGGCCTGAGGCTGTCAGTGTCACTGAGGCCAGGGGGCAGAGGTCAGGCAGCTAGCCCAGTAAACCCAGACAGGGATGGGAGAGAGAGGAGAGCAGGTCAGAGGGCAGCGGTGCCCCAGGGGAAGCTGTTGCTGGGCGCCTGTGGACCCTGGACAGGCCCAGCTGGTGGCTGCGTGCGCCGTAGGTGGGAATGGGTGTCCGGGCCGGGCCTGCTGTGTAACTCGTGCTATCCCTTGCTTTGTGCTGAGCAAGCCTTAGACTGAAGGACTAGCGGAGTGGACCCTCCGGGCCGGTAAGCTAGGGTCCTGCCCGGCGTCCCTCTCGGCATGTTCCCAGCCAGCTGGCCTTCTCAGGCTCCCCGCTCTTCCTGGGAGCCCAGGACGGGGGCTGAGCTGAGTAGCTGGCCAGGGCCTTGGGGCTGGACGGAAGGTGGGTCTTGGGGGTGGGGGGGATGCCCAGGATGGCCGACGGGAGCACCGGGCACACAGGGCCTCACTTGTGCGTCAGGCTCTCAGCTGCAAGATCAGGCATTGGGGTGAGATGGGGGGCACTGAGCTGGCCCCAGAGTGTCCCTGCCTGCCTGCCACTGCCCGCCCCCGCCCCCCGGCCTGCTGCAGCTGTTCTCGCTTCTCGGAGTGGGGCCAGCCCTGCTCTCCTGTCTGCATGGCTGCCCCCCCCCCACCCGCCCTGCTTGAGACTACCAGGTTCTGCCCCTGGTTGCCCTGGCAGCGGCTGGTCGTCCTGGAAGTGACGTGGCCTGACACTGACCATCTCATTCCTCTCCCTGTCCTTGACTCCAGGAAGCAAAAGCAGTGGGTCCACCCAGAGCGCCGGCGGGAGCAGCCGGCGGGCACTGGGCCGTGAGAAGGAGCGCCGGGCGGCTGGAGGCGGGGGCAGCGGCAGCGAGTCAGACCACACGGCACCGGGCGGGGTTGGGGGCAGCGGCTGTCGGGATCGTCCAGCTAGTCAGCTCAGCCGGGGCTCGGTGGCCGCCCCGGGGCTCCCCCCATCGTATCCCTCAGCGAAGGCGTACTCGGTGGGGGGGGGCCCGCCGGGGGGGCCGCCCGTCCGGGAGCTGGCCGCTGTCCCCCCAGAGCTGACGGGCAGCCGCCAGTCCTTCCAGAAGGCTATGGGGAACCCCTGTGAGTTTTTCGTTGACATCATGTGACTGAGGAGAGAGTGCCTTCGGCTCGGCCCCACAGTGGGGGAGCCGGTGGTCCTACCCACTCCTGCAGGAGGGCACACCGCCTCTGGGGCTTCTGTGGGCTTGCCTTACTGGCGGCTGTCCTGGGTCAAGCAAGCCTGTGCGTGTCTGCACACAAGGGGTCGTGTCGGGGCACAGGCCTGGAGGGAGAGTGGGAGCAGGCTGGGCGAGGAGCTGAGGGCAGCCCAGGCCACCGTGGTCTCAGTTCGGCAGTCCGTCCATTCTTGTCTGGAGCAGCTTGTGTCCGTGCAGACCCTGTGCCCTTGGGGTGTGCCTCAGGGACCCCCACGTGCCTACAGAGCTGTGCACAGGGCCCCAGACTAAGCTGAGAAGAGGCTGCTGGGCCTGGGCCCCCTGTTGGCCCAAGTCATAGGCCCCACCACTTTTGCCTGGGCTGGGTTGGCCCTTCCTGAAGGGGGAATCGGAGCCCCCAGGCCCCTCTGTGGACGTCCGGGGTAGGGATCTAATTTATTTATTTATTGCCTGGCCTTGTGTGCTCTGGGGGAGGTGGTGGCCAGGTCAGCTGTCCCCCCACCCACCGGGTCTTAGACTTAATGCAGGGACACAGGTCCTGTCGGAAAGTGGGAAGGGTTGGTGAGGGGAAGATGGGAGGGGACGTGCTTCAGCTGGTGGTGGTGGGGATGTGACAAGGGGCAAGGGGCCCGGGTGCACACAGCTGCTGCAGGGGCAGGGTGTGGGGAAGAGGGGGTAGCCAGCCCACCCCTCCTTGCTGTCCTCGGGTGACTGCCCACCCACTCACGCCGCTTCCTTCCTGGCGTTTCTGGCCTGCACACATTTGCGCTGTAGATACTGTATCAAGTCGGGAGTGTCCGTCCAGATAGTTAATAGAGCTGCTTCTGTGTAAATGCTATTTTAAAGACTAAAAAGCATTTAATTTTATGGGACTGATGTGTGGCCTGTGTCTCTTCTCTTTTGCTGGGTACCTTAGAAGGCTGGGGTGCGGCTGTTCTCTGGGTCCCTGGTCAGCGCCAGGCTCTGTCCCCGTGCTGGCTGCTGGCAGGGTCCTTGGCAGCTGGTCCTCTGTCCGTGGTGCTAGCTCCTGGCTCCAGGGGTCTTGGCTGTGGATGCTGGCCTTGGTGCTGACCCCCAGGACTCTGTCCTCGGTGCTGGTGGCCATCTGACCCCATTTTACCCGCTCGGGCTGGGCCACGGAGAGAGGAGGAGCTTGGGTGTGCGCCCCATCCCCTGCCCCCGCAAGTAGGCCTCTGCTCTGTTCATCATTCCCGTCCCACTCTGGGGCCCACGATCAGTCACATGTCCCTGCAAAGGGGTCAGAACAGCTCCCATCACCCACCAACCTCCCTTCCCTGTGATGCTTGGATGGGGTGCTGGCTGGAGGCTCCAGGCTGGGCCTGGCCAGGCAAGTAATGCCCAGCTTGGACTTCAAGTGATCGGACTGGGGGCTTTCCTGAGCTCTCGGCATGAGCTACAGGAGCCCCAAGGAACCTTTTTATGGGCCTCTTTCTGGAACAGTGGGGCTGGATCACCTGGGTTGGCCCTGGCCAAGGCTTGGCTAGGACAGATACAGAGCTGCTCTCAGGCCCCAGGTGGGTATGAGGCCCTTCGTGAATGCTGCAGGCCCAAGGATCACTGTGGTGTCAAGGTCAGCAGTCAGCCTGCAGTCAGGATCTAGAGCTGGGGTGGTCTCAGCAGCTGGGGTACAGTCTGGGGGTTGCTTCATAGGAACTTGGTTTGGGGGAATCTCAACTAAGTCTGGGTTCACTGGGTGAGGTCACTGGGTCAGGGGTCACTTGTTTTTGCCCCGAGTCTCCTTTCCCCCGGTACACTGCTGCCCTGCCCTCTAGCATTATCTCCCAGGAAGAACTCAGGGGTGTTGAGCTCCAGCCCCCGCAACAGCAGGTAGCACTTGGGCAGGTGGAAGGTGGCCAGGATGCCCAGGGCGCAGAGGAGGATGGCGCCCATCTGCACGTGCACATTGGCAGAGGGGCACAAAGGAGATCCAGGTGACGAAGTAGGCCAGCATGGCAAAAGTGAGGCCGCGGGCGCCGTTGTAGTGGTCTGGCCGGCTCTGCACCAAGAAAGTGCCCAGGAAGCAGAGGAGGGCCAGCGTGGCATTGGCATGCCCCAGGCCGAAGCTGATCCAGGAGCGCACGCGGCATGCACCAGCGCCTTGTGGGCAGCACCCACCAGTCCGTCACCACCTCCGGTGGGAAGACCGCCAGGTACCAGGTACACAGTGCCGCTTCCGCCAGCAGAGCGAGCAGCACCACCAGCCAGGCCCGGGGCCCCTGCAGGCAGCCACGCAGCTGCTCTGCCCAGCTGGGTGGCAGCTCCGAACCCACAAATATCTGGGCCGCCTGCAGGAAGAGTGTGCTCAGGCAGCCGGCGAGGGGAAGGTGGAGCAGGGGCTGCTGGGACAGGCAGCTGGCCGGGCCTGGCTGGCCGGGGAACAGGAGGACGCTGAGGCAGACGAGGCCCAGGCAGGCCAGGCCAAAGCAGGCCCGTGGCCCGCCTGAGGCCTGAACCAGCGGGCTGTCCCAGGACCAGATGAAGAGCCCCAGGGCCGCCCGCGCCAGGCCCAGCGCCAGGCCCAGCAGTATAAGCAGTACCAGCATGGCTGGCTCCCCCCACGCCAGGATCGTGGGCCTGCGGGGGAAGCAGCGTGTGCTCTGGTCTGGGGACCACTGGTCCTGGTCACGCTGGGTGCAGAGGAGGTCATCTGTGGTGTGGGACCAAAGAGGGGACACGGGGGGGGGCACGGGCTCCTCGGCCTCACTCCCACCCCACTTGCTCTGGCCTCAGAGTTGGCCTTGGAGCCGGGACACGAGGCCCTGTGGGTCCCTGCCCGCCCCCCCCGTCCTCAACTTGTGCAGGCCTGGGAGAGGGGCTCACCTGGGCTGCGCTGGTAGCTGCCGGCCTTGCAGTCCACGCGGTCGTAACAGCAGGAGCGGAAGCCCTTCACTCAGCACTGCTGGGAGCACTGGGATACGGGTGCCTGGCACGGGGCCTCGGGGCTCAGGTTGTGCTCAGCCGGGTGCACTGCCCAGACCTGGGGATGGTCCCCCCCCGCAGCCCCTGCCCCGGCAGAGCCAGAACTTGTTCGTGGCGGGGGGGAGCACAGCTGGGGCTCACCTGGTCCCCAGGCGTGTCCCAGGGCAGCTGGGACTGCCAGAGCTCCAGGCGGCCATCGAAGGCTCCCACAGTGTGCAGCTTGGGCGTCGGGTCCTGCCACACCCACAGTTTCAGGTCATAGTCCATGTTCACGTTCCCGCTGGTATCGAACCGCAGCTCCGGGCCGCGAGCGCGGAAGCTCGTGTTGTACACGTTCTCCAGGAGCTGGTGGGTGGGTTGGAGCCAGTGGGGGCGCTGGGCCAGTAGCTGCCTCCAGCGCACACTCCCCGCTGAAGCTCCTTCTCGGGAGTGCCGGGGGCTCCCCGCCCTTACCTGCCAGGGCTGCACAGAGCAGCGTGTTGTGGAGGGCCTGGGCCACGGCGTACACGGCCGCGTAGGCAGCGAAGGTCTGGGGGTGCAGCAGCCCCGCAGATATGTTCTCCAGCGTGATGTGGTCACACTGGGGGCAGCGTGGCCCCACCACGTGCTCTTCCAGGCTGTTCAGCGTCCAGGGAGGCGCAGAAGGCGGGGTCGGCAGCCAGGGCCAGGCAGGTCCACACGTAGGATGGGAACGCGGGCATCGGGGCGCCCTGCTGTAGGAGGCCGAGCACGGTGCCCACCTCAGCCATGCCGGGCAGTGTCATGACCAGGTCCGAGGTCAGCCAGGCCTCACTGGCCACCCACACCTTGGGCGAGAGCCTGCAGTGGATGCTGTAGCTGAAGAGGGTGCGGGCGGCATGGGCGGAGGAGAACAGCATCACCACCTGCACACTGCTCTGGTTCACCTGGTGCAGCAGGTCCTGGACGGTGCCCAGCCGCAGGCTGCCCGCGTGCGGCAGCGGCACCAGGCTCTCGTGCGCAATGCAGATGCCCCTGGCGTTGGCCAGGCTGGAGAAGAGGCTCAGGCCCTGCGGCCGTACTCATCACTGCCACGGCGGCCACCCAGTTCCAGCCGAGCTCCTACAGCAGCTCCACCGTCACCACCGCCTGCACGCGGTCGCTGGGCACCGTGCGGAAGAAGGACGGGAAGATCTCCCGGGTGCTCAGCCGGTCAATGCTGGCACCGTAGCTGACCTGCAGTGGCCGGGAGGCAGCTCCTGATGCGGGGCTCCTGTAGGCAGGGCCAGTGGGGGTGGGTGGGGGGCGCACCTGCGGCATGAGGAAGAAGCTGAAGAACACGCCGGGCACGAGGGCGAGCTCGGATGAGTGGGGTCCGGTGACAGCCAGCACACGGGCCTGGTACTGCGTGTAATTGCAGTGGGCGGCAACGTCGCAGCTGCCTGCTCTGGCCATGAACATGAGGCTGGGCTTCATGGCCACCATGGGCTCTGAACACGTGCCAAAGGGGTCGTAGCCCAGGTGCAGCCCCGGCAGCAGGGCAGACCCGTTGTTGATCTCCTCCACAGCCATCTTCATGGCCAGCGCCCAGAGCAGGCCAAGGGACGAGAACCTGGGGCCACACAGGGCTGCGGGTGGCCAACACCTCGTCCCCACTCAGGAGCACCCCGGACCTGAGCCACCTCCACCCTCGTCACCCCTCACTCCCCACCCCTGGCATTCCTACCTGGTGCACACGGTGGCACTGGGTTGAGTCCTGTCGCAGAGACCTGCATCCTCGGCTGCGCCCAGGGGGAAGAGCCCGCCCAGCACGTAGTCCCCTTGCATCCTGAGCTGCTGGGATAAGCAGCTGGTGAATGCTGCAGGCCCAAGGATCACTGTGGTGTCAAGGTGGGGTGCCTGCTCCGAGGCCCGAGAGAGCCATGAGGCCCGGGAGAGTCAGGCCTGGCATGGCAGGTGGCGGCTTCCAGCAGGGATGGCAAATGAGAGAACTGGGTGGGGGCCCTGATATGATGACTTGGGGCAGGGGAGGGCAGAGGATTTGCTTAGCAAAATCCTCACCTGTCCTCATCTGCCAAGCCCAGGGGCCCCTGGGGACACCCTTGCTTTCCTGGGCCCTGTAGGTTTGTGCTCCTTGGACTCTTTTATCCTGATGTCACCCACCCACAGGCTCTCTGGCTGACAGTGACCTGGGCAGGCAGGCTCTGAGCAACCACTGACCATGATCTTGTTACCTGCCTGTGCCCAAGCCCCTTTGCACCCACCCCATTCCTGGAAAGGAGGAGGGACACTCAGGACTTCTCCGCCAGAGGATCCTGGGGTCTCTAGCTGCCTGGGGGAGGTGCCAGTGCCCCGAGGAGTAGGTACAGAAACACCTCTTCCAGCCCTGGGGAGGACTGTTAGTAGCCGGGGGTTAGGGGTGAGGGGTGGGCCGCAGGGGTGGCTCCACCTGCAGGCTCAGGGGGCAGACCAGCCAGGAGGACAGCGGCCAGCCAGCCCGCCTGCTCTCCATCCTGTGGCTGGGGTGGGGAGGGCCCCAGGGTGGGGGCTGTGGCCTCCCAGCTTGTCTGAGAACAGGGCTGGGCTGTTGCCTAGAAACTTCAGAGACCCTGAGGCTGGTTCTGCCCACACCCTGCCTGGGCTCTTGACCCAGCAGGTGCCTCCCTCTGGGGACAGAGGGCACAGTTGGGCATGCAGGGAGGAAAGGCTACAACCAAATGGGCCTCTGAAGCTGGGTCAGCACCAGGGGTGTGCAGGTGAGCCCCGAAAGATGTGCCAGCAGCAGTTCCTACTTAGCCTCTGGGTGCCCCGGGGACCTGACACGGGGCTCAGGTGTGGGGGTGCCCAGTAGGCGCCCAGAGGAACTGGGGGAGGCTACTGATGCCCCTGGAGGGGAGTAGGAGCTCTGGGTGGTCTTAACCCTGGCAGATGTTTATAGGAGGTGGTCTGGGATCTGATCTCTGCCGCCTGTGGGGAGGGACCAAGCTGTGTGGCACGCTCGGGGCATGCACATACGTGTGCAGCACACACACACACTGCACCTGCACACACCACACACACACGTATGACACCTATGCCGTGCGTGGCCCCTATATGTCTGTGTGCACCCATCATGGTCATCTCCAGCCGCAGGATGGAGAGCGGGCGGGCTGGCTGCGGTCCCTGCGGGACCGGGCGAAGCGGCAGGCCTGGAGCCGGCGGAGGGGACCTGGCAGTGGACTCTGCTCTTTGGGTCTGACATTGGGGTGTCCAGGAGCACGCTGCCTGACACGTATCCTCCTTCGGTCCCAACCACTGCTGTGGCTGAGCAGCTCCCCTGCACAGGCTTTGTAGGTCGTTCTTCTCCCTACAAGCTGTGCGGTTGGCCTCAGACCTGCCCTTCCAACCCAGTCCCTTGGGTAATTGTTTTCTCACCTATAACATGGGGATAGTGACGTGGACCTTGGTGGGGGCTCGGGGGACCAAGCTAAAGGCTACACAAACAGACAGGCAGCACCCCCTGCCTCATGCTGGCCAGGACAGGCCACCCGTCCCCGTGGTTGACACTGCCCTGTGAGCCTGGCAGTAGGGCCTCAGCCCCATGGGGTCACGCCCCTCCTCCCTGCAGTAAGCAGCTGCCTGACACACACAATAGCCCCCGCTCCCCCGCCGGAGTGCACTGCTTGCTCTGTCCATGGCATTTATTGATGTTGGAAACACAGTTACACTTTCCCAGGGTCTCTGCAAGCTGACACGTATGCACATCTGCTGCACAGTGGATACGGTCCCCTTGGCATCGAGGGGCCTGAGCTCACAGTGGAGAGCCAGTAGGACAGGCCAGGCCCCCACGTGCTGGGTGACGGCTGGCCTGTCAGCTGGGCATCTGGTCCAGGCTCTCTCCATGTGCCATCTCATCCTGGGTCTCCTGAGCTCTGTGGGGCTGGGGCAGTAAGGGGCAGGCAGGAGGGAACACGGCCTCTCCCTGGGTGGCGGGGAGGGAGAGGCTAGCCCTGGACCGGCAGAGCTGTGGGCTCCGTAGAGCTCTGGGCTGTGCTGCGCAGACTCGCAGGCAGCTCCCTGGGCGGGGGGGGGCACCCGACTGACAGTGTGGCCGCGGGGGGCAGCTGATGAGAGTGCAGAGAGGCAGGGCAGGCCTCTGCTCAGGGCTTCAGCTCCTGGCTGTTGCTGTCAAGGACATGTGGGCCCCTGGCTAGTAAGGACGTGAGGGACAGGGAGAGAGCCTACACTGCCAAGGGCTGCCCAAGGGTTCTATCCCTGTCCTGGGGATGGCCAGCCTGGGTGGAAGGGCCCGGGGGTACCTGGGTATGGACACCGAGGTGGGCCAGGGATGGACAAGCACCTGCTGAATGTACTTGCTGGCAAGCAGGATGAAGTCTCTGTGCCACAGGGACCTGTGACTTGGCCCCATTTCACGACTTGGCTCACAGGCAGCGGGCAGCTTCTCCGGCTTTTCCATGAATGCTGATCCTACCCCTTCCCCGCCCTGCCTTCTGCACCTCACCGTCTGGGTGAGGCCTGATTGGACACATATGAAACTCAGCTGAGGGTAAAGCAAAGATGCCCCTGGGCAGAGCAAGGTGATAAGGGCAGAGCAGATTGCCAGGGCCCACATGCCACAGGCCAGAAGCACAGCCCGAGAGGGCCGTGCTGTGCCCGTGGCTCTGATCGGGCTTGGCTGGCAGAGGAGAGTGTTCTTCCCATTCCTGGGGCACTCACAGATCTCCATGGTGGGACTGGTGGGTACTGGCTGCCCCAGCCCAGCTCTGCAGGGGAAACCTGCCCCACCTGGCCCGCTGGCCCTTAGGGCAGATCCAGCAGGGAATGCTCAGCGTAGAGTTTCTGGGAGACATTGTAGACATGCTCGATGAAGGGCAGGGCCTCGCCCAGCATCTCCACAGCCTGCTCCGGGGACCCCACGTTCATGGCCTCCAGGAAGACCTTGCGTGTGGGCAACGCACAGAAGGCCACGGTGACAGCCCGGCGGATGATCCAGGGGTGGTAGGCCGCCAGAGAGGCGTTGTAGGAGTCCGTGCAGAGGATGGCCGTGCGGGCATCCTCGGGGCTGGTGCGCAGGCCTTCCAGGAAGAGCTGCAGCCAGCGCAGGGCACGGTGCAGCCGAAGCACCGTCCGGCAGCCCGAGTCAGGGTGGCGGGAGCGCCGCTCCAGGTCCACCAGCTGGTTGCCCACCTCGTAGGCCACCATGGACTGCAGACTGCTGTAGTGCTCCCGCTGGGGGCTGCTGCGCAGATGCTCCATGATCTGCAGCTTCGTGGTGACATCCTTGGAGATGAAGGAGAAGATGGCTCCCAGGCTGTTCAGGAACCTGCTCGAGGGGAAGTAGGAGTTCAGCCCAGGTGCAGGTGAGACCGCCCCCGACCTCCTGGGGCACACGTCCCCCTGCAGGCAGGGGTAGGAAGGCTCGGTGCTGCCGGCCAAGCTGTGCGTGAGAACGGCTGGCCAGCCCCAAGCAGGCGGAAGCTGGGTGTGCACAGCGCCTAGCACAGCACATGGGAAGCGTGGGGACCCCACAAGGCAGTGCCCCCCGAAAGCACCTGACCAGCCCCCTCCAGCCGGCGAGGTAGTGATCCAGCAGCACCTCCTCCTTCTCATTGAGACACTGCTTGAAACTGACTAAGACGACTTTCAGGTTGAAGTCCGACTCCAAGCCATCCATTTCTCAGTTCGTACTGAAACACACGGGAAGTCAGGCTGGCGGGCTGTCTCCCTTGAGTCAGCTCCCTTCCTGAGTCGCTATTTCAGGGTGGCGGGAAGAGTCACAAAGCAACTGAAAGCCCACAGTGGGCCCCATCCCCGGTCAGCCCCTTCTCCCCGGGAGCCTATTTCACTCTGCCCGGGCCACATGCTCGGACACAATGACCTGGTGCTGCCGTGCCCTGGGCCTGGAACACTCGTCCACAGATCTTAGCACGGCCCCCCGGTCACTCAGCCTGGTCAAACCACTCTGCTCTATCTGATCTACGGCAGACATCTCCACTCATGTTTTCTTGCTTGTTCATCGTTTGCCTCTCTCACCAGAGCGTGTGTGTTTTTACCAGCTGGAGAAATATCTGCTGAGTCTCTGCCCAGAGCCAAGCACCCTTCCAGGGTGGATGCCCTATGAGACAAACATCCCCGCCTATCGGGGCGTTATTCTTGGAGAAAGCCAGGAAAGTCCAACATGGTAGGTAAAAAAAGATAAGTACTATGAAAAAAGAGACAGTAGAGCGAGGTGGAGGGCCAGGAAGGGTGGCCAGCTGGGCTGGGCCCTTCCTAGTTTTACTGCTGCATCTGGGCCCACAGCAGAGACTGCAAGGTCAGCACGGCCTGACAGACACCAATCTTTTCACTCCTACTGCAGCTGAACAGGTGCCACAGAGAAGGGCGGCTGGGCCAAAGGTCTTCTACACTCTGAAGATAGCCACAAGGCCCTCCCCCAGCCCCAAGGAACCTTCGGGAAGTGCTCTAGGCCAGAGGCTTGCCCTGGATTCTGCTCACATTCATGCAGTCACTCCATAAACATTCAAGGGCCCACACGCTGAATGGGTGCCACAGAGCAACCCAGCCTCTGCCCTCCTGGGTGCCCAGGGCGGGCACTGGGGTTGGGCTCTGACGGTCCCTGGAGACTCAGCAGCATCTCACCACCCAGGATGCCAGGAGCATCTGATGGGGCCTAGTGGCTCCTGAGGCCCTGGAGGCCCCAGCACTGGGCGGAGCTCCCAGAGGTGAGCTCACCCTGTCTTCAGGTGTGGGGGACAGTCGTGCCTGGCCTCAGGAAGACGGTGCTCCAGAGACTTCCGGCACGCCCCTGCCCTCTCTCAGGGCCTGTCTTCCGTCCACTGAGCAGATGGCCTCCGAGGCCTTCAGGGCTACCTTCCTGGACACCAGACATCCTGTGGGCCTGGACTTCCTGTCTAGAACCTGAGCCAGCAGCGCAGAGGAGCTGTTGGGAGCTTTTCAGAACTTGCAAACAACAGGAAGGACACTGGCTGTGCAGCCCAGGGCAGGCAGCCTGCCAGCTCTCGGGAGGTGATGCAGGGCACCACCAAGGCTCCCCCAGGGTCAGCCTACAGCCCCAAGGTCAAGTCTCGGCAGGAGGGCTGCCTGAGCCCCGCAGCTCTCTGGCTGACAGCAGGCTGAAGGCCCCCAGAAGAGGGCACCCACCCTGGCACCCCAGGCCCAGCGGGTAGGAGTGAGGCCCTGTCCAGGAAGCCCTGCAAGTCTTGCTCGGGAAGGGAGCTCCAGGTGGCGCCGGGCTCGGACCCCGGGCTCGGGTAGGGTGGGGCCCCGGTCCTGGGCGGGTCCCGCTCCAGCTGAGGCCCAGGGATCGAGCAGGGGCCCCGGGTCCGGGGAGGCGTGGGAGCCAGGCCCTCGGCCGCCCCTCCCGCGCCTGGCCCCTTGGCGATGCCCAGACCCACCTGCCCAGTTCGGTTGGGCTCTGCTCCCCGGCCCCGGGCCCGAGCCTGCCGCCCTCCCGCTCACCTGTGCGGCCGCCACCACGGCCAGGGGACTCTCTGCTCCGCCCCCGGCCGCCTCCCTGACGCCCGGGATTGGTTGCCGGCTGCCCAATCCGGAGGCTCGACGCGTGGGCCGGCGTTTCCGGCGGGCGCACCGGAAGCTGGCGCCCTTGGGGCTGCACCTGCGCGGTACGTCGCGGCGGGTCGGGGTCCGGCCGCCGTGGTTCTGCGGGCTCGGTGAGGGCAGAGGCTACGGGGCCTGGCAGCGCGCCCGGCAGCATGCCCGAGATCAGGGTCACCCCCCTGGGTGAGTGAGGCGCGCTCGGCCGGCCTCGCGGGTGCGGGGCCGGGCGGTGGTCTGGGGCCGAGCCGCGGGGACGCAGAGGGCTGGCCAGGTCCGCGGAGCCCCCGGCTGTCGTCAGCGGAGGCCTCGGGCCGGGCTCCCCCTCCCGAGGGAGGGCTCGGGGGTCGGCCCGCTGCTGTGCTGCTGCGTCCCCAGCTCTCCTCACCGTGAAAAGGGGGTGGGTCCGAAGGCGGGCAGCTGCTCCTGGGGTCCGCCCTTCGGACGCCGTCCCCGAGAGCCACAGGGTCTCTCCTCGCTGCGCCGGCGTCTGTCCGCATGGCCTGGTGCCTTAGGTGGCCTTCGCTCCCCGCCTCTGCTTCCTTCCCCCTCCTGCATCTGTGTCGCACCCGTTACCTGCAGCTTCCCGTCTGCCCAGTCCAGCCATCCACTCTCAGTTCAGCCTTGTCTTACTGGATCTCTGCAACGTTGGTTTTTTTTTTTTTTTAAAGAAACATTGCATTTTGTAAAAGATATAAATGCACACTTTATTTATTTATTTATTTATTTATTTTTTAAAGATTTTATTTATTTATTTGAGAGAGAGAGAATGAGAGAGAGCACGAGAGGGAAGAGGGCAGAGGGAGAAGCAGACCCCCTGCTGAGCAGGGAGCCCGATGCGGGACTCCATGCGGGACTCCATCCCGGGACTCCAGGATCATGACCTGAGCCGAAGGCAGTCGCTTAACCAACTGAGCCACCCAGGCGCCCTATAAATGCACACTTTTAAAAGCCCAGAGAGTGCAGAACACTGAAGGAGGAAGGGTCATTGAGAATCCAGGGTCCCAGAAACAACTGGGGTTATCATTTTGCATTCTGGTGGCCAGCCCTTAGAGCTCTCTGGGCACTCTTCCTGCACTCGTGCCCTGGGCTGTCCCAGAACCTGCCTCCTACACTGGGCCATGTGTGGGAGCATTTTCTATACAGATGCTCCACACAACTCCATATCCTTTCTCATGGTGTGAGCTCTTTGTCACATAGCCTCCCCGCCGCCCCCCAGCTCCCAGTGTGGACACTGAGCTGTTGGACACCCCTGCTCCTGGCCTTCCAGATCAGGGTACACATCTCCACGGTGCCATACAGATCACCCTTGCAACAGCTTCTCCTAGCTTTTGGCACGGGGTCCCCTCTGGGTGCTGTGACCCCACACTCCCCTGCCTTTGGCGCCCTTCCAGGGGCCTCCTTGGATCACACTTTGCAGCCTTCCCCTTCACGATTTTGCCCACTTTCTCACCACTCACTCTGAACAGTTCTGTCTGCCACTTCTGTTACCCCAGTCTGCACCTGGGCGTGCTCCCGAGGCCATAGCACCATCAAAGCAGAACTCCTTCTCTATTGTCTTCCTTTGTCAGCTTCTGCCTTATGGGCTCCCTGGTCATGTGGGCCAGGTACAGAGAGTCCTGCCACACAGCCTTTGCACAGCTGCCCCTCCCACCTCCTGGCTGTCTCTTTCCACCCTGCTCAGGAGTCATTTTAAGGAGGACTTGCCGGGTGTGGGTCTGCAAGTTTCTGTGTCCCCTCCCCTGCCTTAATCTTCTCCAGGGTCTAAACTCTACCTGATGGACTCAGTGTGTGTCTTACCTACATGGTCATTGTCTCCTTGCCCTGAAACATAAACTCTTGTGGATATGAAGTCACCTTTGTTTTCTCCTGAGTTCTGCCTCCTTTTGTGTGCTCTAGACTCTGTTTTCCATATCTGCTGCCTAGGGTGGGCCACTCTCCTTGCTCCCTGGGATGGTTGTGAGTCCTGTTGGGAGCAGGGGCCATCACCTAAGAGCTGAGCTCTGGAGTCCAGAAAACCATCCCTGGCCCCATGCTTAGGAGCCATGTGTCCATGGGCTGATCCCATGACTTCTGTGCCTTCACGTCCTCTGTAAAGAGGGGCAGGCCTCCCCTTTCCCCGCCATAAATGTCTGGAGGCCTCTGCGCTGGGCTCAGCTTTAGGGCTAAAGGTGCAGTAGGGAGCAGACAGCTGAGACCCTGCCATTGTCCTGGTGGGGCAGGAGCAGGCTTATGAGAGACCTCCGGGCCTATGGCTGGGCTGCCCGAAGCACGCAGATGAAGCTCTTGGCTGGGATCACCAACTATTGTCACGGGTGACTGAAACTTCTCAAGGACCAGCCTGGGTCCTGTTCTGGGCCACCTTGATGTGTGTGGCGCTAACAGAAGGTTCGGGTGGCTGGCAGAGGGAGGCTTGTAGGATCAAGATGGAAAGCAGGTCATTTGCTGTCATCAGGCCCTACAAGGCTGTGTCCCTTTCTTCTTGGGCCTCCAGACCCCAGAGGAGGTGACAAATGGCTAGAGGAGCTGGCTGGGATATGCCCTGCTGGGGCTGAAGCAGATGGGTAGGGCTTGAAGTCCGGAACATGGATAGGACTCAGGTTAAGTTCTGGGCTGTGGGTGCCCTGAGGGGGTGTGGTGGTGGGCCATATGCACTGTGGCTACTGTATTTGGTCATTGCTGGACGCTGGGGCTGTTTCTCGCCGTGGTCGGTCTAAAGCCTCACAGGTGTCCGTCTGCAGTGAAGCCACCTGGAGGTGCGTGATGCCTTCTGAGAGTAGGTCCTGGGGAAGAGGGCCCCATAGCGCAGATATGACCCCAGGTGAGTTTTCAAGAGGGGTGGTGATGCCCTGTGGAGCGCTGGCTTACCCCTATTAAGTGCCAGGACCACAGTCCAGCACCTATTACACAGCCCTTGGCCTTTGAAGGCTCCGGTCAGCCGCAGCAGGTGGGCTGCTCCCTCAAGAGGTTAGGGTCTTTTTCCATCTGACTTAGGTGGTAGTAGCAGGGCCTGAGGCTGGAGGTGTAGTGGGGGAGGGCATGTGGCCTAGAACTGGCTTGGCAGTCTTGGCACTTTGCCCCTTACCCTGCACATTTCCCTGGCCTGTGTGTAGAGGGGCTGGTGATGGTGCCTCACACATCATCTGCACAGCAGCCGTGGGGCTCTACTTTTCCCAGCCCACTGAGGGCTCTGCAGCGTCGGGGACCCAGCGTTCCCAGTGGAGCTTCGAGGCAGGCGGCTGGGCCTTGGTCTTGGGGCTGGGGCCATCACTTGCGGCAGCAGGGAGAAGGATGTGGGGGTGGCAGCACCTCATCCCATCTTCCTTTTCAGGGGCTGGCCAAGATGTGGGCCGAAGCTGCATCCTGGTCTCCATCGCGGGCAAGAACGTCATGCTGGACTGCGGAATGCACATGGGCTTCAATGATGATGTGAGTCCTGAGGGAGGGTAGCCTGGAGGGACCTCATTCAGCCTGCTCCTTGTTGCTGTTCTTAGCAGGATCCCAGGCTTCCGAGCCTCAGGCTCTGACCCATGGCATAGGGAGTCTGGGCAAGTGGGCAGTGGTAGGAGGCAGGTGGGTCTGGGGTCATTGCATTCCCTGGCAGTCCCCCCACCTCACTTGACAGACGGGGTGCCCTCTGTGGAAGGCTTGGTCTGTACCAGAGCAGGGCTCTCAGCTCCTGCAGAGTCATAGGGGGCAGCTCGGCACTCCCCAGGCCGGGCTCTGGCTTGGTGACTGGTGCTGGCAGTTTGACCCCTCCCTGTGTACTCGGAGGCTGTGAGCAGTCAGTGGTCCCGGTGTGGCTGGCCAGGCTCAGCCTCTGCCCTCATTCCCCACTCCTGAGAGCCGTTCTCCGGAGCACCGGCAGACCCAGGGCAACTAACTGCATTCTGACCCTTTCTCTTGGCTCGTCAGAGGCGCTTCCCTGACTTCTCCTACATCACCCGCAATGGCCGGCTGACCGACTTCCTGGACTGTGTGATCATCAGGTGGGCACCTGTCGGCTGTTAGTGAGAGTGTTGTGTGGGCTCACATCTAGCCCCACCTGGAGGACCCTCAGGAGCCTAGGAGAGCCACTCGCGGCCCGGGGAGGCTGCAGCTGCGGGGTGTTGCAGGCCTGGGTTTTGTTCCAGGTTGTCGACGTGGCACACCCCCGGGGCTGGCCCTCCCTGCCTCTGGACAGTGGTCCTGGAGGCCGTATATTTACATGAGGTTATAGGTATTCACGGTTGCTCCTTGGTGGGCTTCGATCAGCACCATGGAGCCAGGGGGCACACTGTGCTGCATGCGCCTATTGGCTCTGCCCCTGAGTGTCATGGATGAGAGCCGCAGCTACCCCAGGAAGATGAGGCTGTATTAGGGCAACAGGCCTATGGCAGGGAGGCCGCTCCTCCCTCTCCCCACCCATGCAGAGGTGGTGCATTTCATGTGTGAGCGCCTGGGCTACTTCGCAGGCCTCCTCACTCAGCCTCTCAGCAGCATTTGGCAGCAGTGACCACACCCTCCCTTTTGGTCCTCGATCCTCCCAGATCCCTGTACATTCCCATCCCCCCTGCCCCTGACCTCCAGACTCATGGTCTGGCCCCCCCGGTGGCGGTCGACCTTCCCAACCTGGCTGAATGGGGCTTCTGCTTTCCTCCTATTCCTCACACTCCACCCAGACAGTCCACAGTTTGTGGGGTCCAGTCTTTTTCCTGACCCTGACCCTGACCCTTGCCATGTGGCCAGATGACCACAGCAGCCTCCTGCTGGTCTTCTCCCTGCATCCTGCAAACCAGAGGAGCTGCTGACATGAGGCAGCCCCATCCTCAGCTGCTCTGAGGCTCTTGTGGTCTCGGTTCCTTCTTGGACATGGGCTGGCATGCAGCGGGTCTGCTCCATTCGTGGACACACAGCACTCTCTTCCCTCTGCCCCCGTGCCTTCCTGCTGTGGCTCACATGCCATGGGGTCTTCCTGCCCATCCACCAGAGATGGTAACTGTCCCAATGCCCTGTCCCCTTCTTAGCTGTTTTTCGTTACTCTATAGAACATGTGCCTGTCTGATGCAAGCATTGCCTTTCACGCTCCCTGCTTTATTGGACATTTAGATTCTAAGTTCCAGGGAGGTAGTAGTTTTTATCTGTTTTGCTCACTCGTCACTCTGTGGTATTGAGGATGGCATCTGATACACAGCAGGCAATCAGTGTACAAATGAATGAAGGGGTGGAATGACCACGAACCTATGCTGGCGTGGAGGAGCTGTGGGGGGCAGGCTTGTCGGGGAGCAATGGCCTTGGACTGACCTGTGTTGCACCTGCAGCCACTTCCACCTGGACCACTGTGGGGCACTTCCCTACTTCAGCGAGATGGTGGGCTATGATGGGCCCATCTACATGACCCACCCCACCCAGGCCATCTGCCCCATCCTGCTGGAGGACTACCGCAAGATTGCTGTGGACAAGAAGGGCGAGGCCAACTTCTTCACCTCCCAGATGATCAAGGACTGTATGAAGAAGGTGGTAGCTGTCCACCTCCACCAGACAGTCCAGGTCAGGGTCCTAACAGACCCCATCTCGCTCTCTGTCGGGTACTGTCCACCAGGAGGCAGCATTGGGCAAGCACATGGGGTCCCAGCCCAGAATCTAGGTCCCAGCCCAGATTCAGGTGCACACAGGGCAGCTTGACAAGCGCCCATGTGGAACCTCTGCTGCTCACCCAGCTCTGAGCCTGAGTGCATCCAAGAGCGTGTGCCGGCCAGGGGCAGTGGGGGGCAGAGACTGACGGTGAGGTGGGCAAGCCCCAAAGGGCAGCCAGTCCTGGGCTGTGGAGTTTGCGTTTTGTCTCAGTAACTGTTGTGTATGGGTCGGCAAGGAAGTGAAGGGTTTTAAGCAGGCAAATGCAATCAAATTGGGTAAAATTTATCACAAAGATTATAGATTTGTTTGTTTCTTCTTAGAGTCAGCGGGTATTGCTTGTTAACAGGTATCTATGTATTTTCAGTTATTTCTGGTTGAATTTCTTGTCAACACGAAGTATGTGTGTTTATCCTTAATAATGCCTTTTACTTCAAAGTCTGTGTTTCTGGTAACATCACACCATTCTCACCTTTCCCATCTTTGGTTATTTGCGTAGTATGTCTTTTTCCATTGTTTTACTTCCAACTTTACTGCGTCATGTTTTAAATGTAGCTCTTTTAAGGGGCGCCTGGGTGGCTCAGTCGTTAAGCGTCTGCCTTTGGCTCAGGTCATGATCCCAGAGTCCTGGGATTGAGCCCCACATCGGGCTGTCTGCTCAGCGGAAAGCCTGCTTCTCCTTCTCCCACTCCCCCTGCTTGTGTTCCCTCTCTGGCTGTGTCTCTCTCTGTCAAATAAATAAAATCTTTAAAAAAAAATAAAATAAATGTAGCTCTTTTAAGTGGCATATAATTTGTTTTTTTGTTTGTTTGCTTGTTTTTTGTGGGTTTTTTGGCATATAAAAATTTATTATTGTCATGTTTTCACCATCAAACTTAGGATCTGGGTTTTCCCTTCTTGCCTTTGTATAAGGGTTAGCTGTAAGGGTTGGCTGTTTTGACAGTCCTAAAACAGACTCCAGGAATGTCACTGACAGCATGACCTTTGTGACCAAATCCAGCAACTACAGCTTCATCATTTTCCTCAATAAAATTCAAACAGCCATCTTTGGGTACAAAGGCTGCAGTTTTTTTTGCCATTCTTGATCAGCTGGACCCTGACACACTTCCTGATGGCAGAATTTGGCTATTTGGCATCAACTCCTACTTCTTTCAGCACAATTCCCTTTGCATGGGAAGCGCCTCCAAAAGGGTTGGCCTTCAGGGCTGTGCCTAAATGGGTTTTCTCATACTGTTCATAACGTCCCTTCTGATCTCATCGGTGGCTGCGGAGCTTCCTGGCAGTGTGAAGACTGCAACTCTTGCCCATCCTGCCAGTGACATGGGCCAGAGCGAAAGAGGGTTTTGTTGTTGTTGTTTTTAATCTATTCTGATAACTTGTCCAGATGGAGCATTTGGACTCTACATTTAATAAGAAAACTTTGAGTTTAGCTCTACTCTCTTACCATTTGCTTCCTATTTGTCTTGCCTGTTCTCCGTTTTTTCTTTCTCTTATTGCTTTCTTTGGATTGATTTTTTAAATTTCTATTTCTCTCTTTTTTTAAAGATTTTATTTATTTATTAGAATGAGCGAGCGAGAGAGAACATGAACAGGGGGAAGGGCAGAGGGAGAGGGAGAAGGAGACCCCCCTTGTGAGCAGGGAGCCTGACATGGGGCTCCATCTCAGGACCTCGGGATCATGACCTGAGCCGAAGGCAGACGTTTAACCGACTGAGCCACCCAGGTGCCCCTCTATTTCTCCTTTTATTTGGTTAGTAATTTTATACTCTTGTAATTCTTATAGTGGTAGAGCTTACAAATGCATCCATGACAACAAAAATCTAAGGTATTTGGAGGTTTTGCCTCTAAATAATGCAAAGGTCTTAGAACATTTTAAATCTTTTTATCCCTTCCCTGACTTAGACTACTATCTGCCCTTATTTTAATGTGCTCAGTATATGTGATATCTAGCAGGACATCATTACTAATACTAATAAAGTCAGGTTTGCTAGGCGTCATCTCTATATTTACCCTATTTCCTGTGTTCTTCACTTATTTGAGATAATTTACCTTCTTCCTGAAGAACACCAGTATAGATCTGTAGGCAGTGAATTTGCTTTTGTCTGCAGATGGATCTGCTTCACCCTCATTCCTTTTTTTTTTTTTTTTTTTTTAAGATTTTATTTACTTGACAGAGAGAGCACAAGTAGGCAGAGCGGCAGGGAGAGGGAGAAGCAGGCTCCCCACTGAGCAGGGAGCCCGATGCAGGGGTTCAATCCCAGGACCCTGGGATCATGACCTGAGCCTAAGGCAGCCGCTTAACCGACTGAGCCACCCAGGCACCCCTTCACCCTCATTCCTGAAGGACTTTTTTCATTACGTGTGGAATTCTAGTTTGGCAATTACTTCTTCTCAGTACTTTGAATATGTCTTTTTATTCACTGTTTGAAAGAGAATCTTTAATCTTAGGCTGCTTGTAGGATTATGCCCTTTTCTTTGGTGGGTATGCTATGATGGACCTGCATGTTGTTCTTATTCAACCTATCCAGGTGTGAAGCCTCTTGCATCTGTGACCTGATGTCTTTCATCAGGTTCTCCCAGTGTTGCTCCTGCCCGTTGTCCTCCTCCAACCCAGGGCCCCAGACCTTCTCTCGTGCATTTGTCTTTCTGTGCTCTGTGCTAGATAGTCCTTTCTATATATTTTAGTGCATTAATACTCTTCAATTATATATAACATGCTATTAAATTCATCCATTCAGTTCTTTATTGGGGTATTATAGTTTCTGGCTTTAGAATTTCTACTTTTTAAAATAATTTCTAGTTTTTTGGTTAACATTCTTAATTCCATTTTCTGAATATATTAATCACAGCACTCTTTTTTTTTTTTTTTTTAAGATTTTATCCATTTATTTGAGAGAGAGAGCACATGAGAGGGGGGAGGGTCAGAGGGAGAAGCAGACTCCCCGCCGAGCAGGGATCCCGATGCAGGACTCAATCCCGGACTCCAGGATCATGACCTGAGCCGAAGGCAGCCGCCAACCAGCTGAGCCTGATCACAGCACTCTTAAACTCTGTGTCTGAAAACTCTAGGAGTCCTGAGTCTGCTTCTCTAGACTGTTGTTTCTCTTGTTTTTCATGGCGTTGTCTCATCTCTTATGTCTGGTTGCTTTTGGTTGAGAACTGGACATTGTGTGTCAGAAACAGGAAATGATGAAAGGCTTGGAACCATGTTCTTCTTTTCTGCCCTCTGCCTCCCAAGTGTCCACCTCCCTGGTCCCTCTGCCATCCTTTAACTGACCACCTACCCAGCATAGCCTGAAGACCTGACTTGAGCCCTCTCCTCTGTAGGTGGACGATGAACTTGAAATCAAGGCCTACTATGCAGGCCACGTGCTGGGGGCAGCCATGTTCCAGATTAAAGTGGGCTCAGAGTCTGTGGTCTACACGGTCAGTGGAAACACTTGGGGCACAGGGGTACTGCTTGGCCGGGGAGAGGAGGCACCCGTTTTACTGCCACATTCTTTGCCAGGGTGATTATAATATGACCCCGGACCGGCATTTGGGGTGAGTAGGCTGATGTGTTTGTTTCATCCTGGGGGGACCCCCAGGAGTGCAGTGATGCTCGTGGATGTGCTGGGTGCTTGAGCAGTCTGTGCACTGGTTTCTGCCACGTGTCCTCTGTGCACGGCAGAGTCTCTTCCTCCTGTCTCCCTTAGTGTGCTGCTTGACAGAGGGTCCAGGGAAGCTGTGGCTGGGGTCCGTTGTGTTGCTCCTAGCCTTGCAGCCACGTGGATTGTCCACCTCCGGTCACGCCCACCTCTGTTATAGAGCTGCCTGGATTGACAAATGCCGCCCCAACCTGCTCATCACAGAATCTACATACGCCACAACCATCCGGGACTCCAAACGCTGCCGGGAGCGAGACTTTCTCAAGAAGGTCCACGAGGCCGTGGAACATGGCGGGAAGGTAACTGGAGCAGGCAGGGTGCCAGGCAGGGCTCTGGGCCATGTGCCCACCCTGACCGTGCTACACAGTCCTTCGGCAACCTCTGGCATGTCAGGAGATGGGTGCTGTGTGTTCTGGGCATGCAGGGAGGAAGATTTGCTCAGCGTTAGGAAGAAAAACTTCTCCGAAGACTAGAGGGGTGTTTATTCACCCCTCACCTCAGATCCCAGACCAGGGCTGGCTGGAGTATCCACCATGGTCGTTTTGGGACAGACTGTGGCTGGAAGCAGGACTTGCGGGCAGAGTGTGGGCGCCTTACCTGTAGCTCACAAAGGGCCTCTGGCTCTCAGGGATGCCGGCAATGCCCTCTCGGTGGACGCAGCCTCTGACCCTCAGAGCTACCAGCGGGGCCAGTCTTTATAGCAGCTGCTCCCTGGGAAGCCAGCCACAGGGCACAGCTGCCTGCCCATTATGGTCGGATGCGGGCTCAACTTGGGTGGGCAGCATGGCCAGGGATTCCTGCCTGAGCCAGCCTTGTCGTCCCCCTGCAGGTGCTGATCCCTGTGTTTGCGCTGGGCCGAGCTCAGGAGCTCTGCATCCTGCTGGAGACGTTCTGGTAGGTGCAGCCCGATTGGTTTCTGGGAACCCTGGCCTGAGTGGGCATTAGTGGGATGCCGGTGTCCGGGTCCTCAGTCCAGCTCTGGGCAGAGCATAGGCTGAAGCCCTGGCAGCTGTCGGGTACAGTCAGGGTGCCTGATCTCCGGTGCCCACCCAAGCCAGGAGGCCTGTGTCATGCTGTTCCACCCCCCCCCCCGCCCCCACCCACGCTCTGTGTCCCTTCATCAGAACCAACGTGTTACAGAAGGAAGTAGGCTGAGGTGGGAGACATGCGGGAGTTGTTCCTCCTACCGGATACAACCCAGGCTGCGGGTGTGAGGGGTGACATGGGCCGCTCCTTCCCTGGCAGCCTCCTCCACTGTGTCCCTGCGCTGTCCACAGGGAGCGCATGAACCTCAAGGCCCCCATTTACTTCTCCACGGGCCTGACGGAGAAGGCCAACCACTACTATAAGCTCTTCATAACCTGGACCAACCAGAAGATCCGTAAGACCTTCGTGCAGAGGAACATGTTTGAGTTTAAGCACATCAAAGCCTTCGACCGAGCATTTGCGGACAACCCGGGTCCGATGGTGAGGTCCTGGCCAGGAGGGGCTGGGGATGGCTATCCTGTGCCTGCTGCAGCCAAGTCATGCCTGCCCCACGCTGGGGCATCTGGGGCCGGTGCTAACTGTCCACACGTGTGTACCTCCTCCACGTCTGGGACATGCGGGGGGACCTTGCCTGCAGGTCTCCCTCAGGGAGCGGGGTGCACTGTGCTGGGGAAAAGACGAGGGGAGGTCAGAAGGTAGGGCCTGTGGCGGGTGCAGGGTCAGAAGGCTCTGAGGGCAGAGGAGGGGCTGGACCCATGGCCAATACTGGTTCCCTGACAGACGGGTGCTGTGGTGCCCCTACCCCCACCCCCACCCCCACCCCACCCTTGCAGGTCGTGTTTGCCACACCAGGCATGCTGCATGCTGGCCAGTCCCTGCAGATCTTCCGGAAGTGGGCAGGGAATGAGAAGAACATGGTAAGAGGTGTAGCTCCCAGGAGGGCCTGTGAGGTTGGGCAGAGGTGGGGGAACAGGGGCTCTGCTTGGCTTGGGGACACTGCTGTTTGTCAGGACAGGGCTCGGTATCCTGGGGCCCGGTGTCTCACCCACGTGGCTCAGACTCTTGCTGTGTCAGTCTGTTGCATCAGGCAGTGAAGTCTTCTGGCCCCGAGCTGATGTGGTACTCGGCCTGGATGGGCTTGTGCCAAGACCCGAGACTGCTTGGGTCTGTAGTGGGGCCTGGGATAGGGAGCTGCTGGCAAAGGAAAGGGGCTGTTCAGGGTATAGGTTCTGATAGGCAGGAAGGGTAGGGTGGAGAAACCTACAGGGAGGAAGCCCCCCCGAAGCCGGACCTGGGGGGGGGCCGTGTTGCAGGGTGGCTGCCAGCTCCGTCCCCCTTCCCCCACAGGTCATCATGCCTGGCTACTGCGTGCAGGGCACTGTGGGCCACAAGATCCTCAGTGGGCAGCGCAAGCTGGAGATGGAGGGGCGGCAGGTGGTGAGTCCCCGCTTCCCCAGCAGCTCGGTGGGCCCCCTTTTGGGTTGGTGGGGAGCCCTTGGAGCCTGCTGCTCGTGGTAACGGCCTGTGTGCACTGTGATGCTGCAGTTGGAGGTCAAGATGCAGGTGGAGTACATGTCCTTCAGCGCCCATGCCGACGCCAAGGGCATCATGCAGCTGGTGGGCCAGGCAGAGCCCGAGAGTGTGCTGCTCGTACATGGGGAAGCCAAGAAGATGGAGTTCCTGAAGCAGAAGATCGAGCAGGAATTCCGTAGGCAGCCCAGGCATGGGGTGGGCTTGGCCGATACAGGGAATGTGTGCAGGGTCTACCCATGGGGTCAGCATGGGCAGGGCCCAATGGCCTGGACTGAGGCTCTCTGCCCCTCCCACTCTTGCCCAGGGGTCAACTGCTACATGCCAGCCAACGGTGAGACGGTGACGCTGCCCACAAGCCCCAGCATCCCCGTGGGCATCTCGCTGGGGCTGCTAAAGCGGGAGATGGCACAGGGTATGCAAGGCAGGGCACACTGGGCAGGGGAGGGCGGCGGCGCAGCAGGTGGGCAGCTCCCATCCCTGCCCCTTTCTCTGCAGGGCTGCTTCCTGACGCCAAGAAGCCCCGGCTCCTGCACGGCACTCTGATCATGAAGGACAGTGTGAGTGTGTGTGTGCTTGGGCGGGGGTGAGGGGTGCCCGGATGCCCCCTGACCTGCCCCTGCCCCGCAGAACTTCCGGCTCGTGTCCTCAGAGCAGGCCCTAAAGGAGCTGGGCCTGGCCGAGCACCAGCTGCGCTTCACCTGCCGTGTGCATCTCCACGACCCTCGCAAGGAGCAGGAGACAGCCATGCGGGTCTACAGCCACCTGAAGAGGTGGGTGCCCCCACTCCTGGCTCTGGGGGTGGTGAGAAGTGGGGCACAAGGTGGGGTCTCACTGTGCCTCCCCGCAGCGTCCTCAAGGACCACTGCGTGCAGCACCTTCCCGATGGGTCTGTGACCGTGGAGTCCATCCTCATCCAGGCTGCCGCCCACTCAGAGGACCCAGGCACCAAGGTGCTGCTGGTCTCCTGGACCTACCAGGTGAGTGGTGGGTCCCAGGGAGCCCTGTTCCTGGCGGGTCAGGATGGGTGGGGGCTGCCCAGCTGTGGTGGTTGGGGAAGATGCGATGACTTGCCTCCTTTTGTATCTGGTTGTAGGATGAAGAGCTGGGAAGTTACCTCACGTCACTGCTCAAGAAGGGCCTCCCCCAGGCCCCCAGCTGAGGTCAGCTGGTCACCAAAGGGACGTAGGCTTTCATCCAGGGCCATGTCTGTGCCTCAGCTCTTCCCTCTGTCCCCGGATGTGGAGCCCCCGGCTGCTCAGAGCCCTTGTCTGTGAGGACAGGACCACAGTGTCATGTGCCTGTTTGGCTGAGAAAAGAAAGAGGCCTGGGGACTTGATCATCCTTTATTTCTATTCCTGAGCCCCCAAGAGATGGGTGGATGCTCCTGAGGTATTAATTTCCAGTAAAAACTGCACCAAAGGCTGCATGGCTGTTCCCTTCTCGACGTGCAAACCCTCTTCCTGCAGTTCACCGGTAGCAGACCGGGGTGGCGGGAGGCAGGAGGCCTGTGTGGCATGCAGAGCTGGGCAGGGTCCGGCGGCAGGGCTGTGTGTGTCATGGCCACCCTGACCTCAGCTGGGCACCTGGGGGTGATCTGTGGCTTCCGTGCGGTAAACACTGCAGGACACAGGAGGTTTTCTACAGAGGCTGGGCCTGGCCTTGGGTCCACAGCTTTAGCTGCGCTGCAGAGCCCCTGCCTTTCAAGCTGCTCCCTACTCCCTGAGAGGAGCCCCCTCAATCCCCCTCCTCTACTAGGAACATGATCCTAGAGCCCAGGTCGGGAGTATGGCTCAGGTCTAGGGATCCAGGGGAAGAGGTACCTTACTCCAGGCCTCCTGTTTTTGGCTTGCTGGTCTCCAGCTGGAGATTTTTTGGCCAACCTGAGGTTTCCTTGCCTTCCCGCTGAACAGAGGCTGGATTCCCACCTGCTAGCAGGACAGACGAGGGCTGTAGCTGTGCTGTTGCCAAGAGTCCCTCCTCCATCAAGCACCCAGCCTTAGGAGGGGTCAATCAGTGGGATGCACGCAGGCACCTTTCCAGGCAGCGAACTCTTACCGAGGCTCCCGTATAGCACTGACTTGAGGAATAAGCCATGGGCTGGGGCCACACGTGCCTGGTGCCTGCCCAGGGGGTCCCGGCTTTCCAGGATCACCTTCACCTGAGCAGGCATCAAAGCCCCCAGCCCCACAGCCACCAGCACAGATGTCATTCGCCGCACCTGCAACCCAAAGCCAAGAGTGCCTCAGGGGCCCAAACCCCGGGGGCCACCCCCACCCCCTGGAGGCCTAGGGCAGAGCCCACCTGTCTGTACAGGAAGGACTGGCTCTCAAACTCCAGGTTCCAGAATTGCAACCTAGAAATACAGGCACTTGTGATGCCTGGGCCAGAGCAGCCCGAGTCCACACTGTGGCCCCAGACAAGGAGGTGGGCAGGGGGAGGGGTCTGGGGGAGACTGGTCCCACTCTCTGCCACCACAGGGGCTTCCACTGACCACCCTACCCTCAAGTGAAGCTGAGGGGAGGAACACTGTGAGTGGCAGGGGCAGCAGAACCTTCTAGGGACCTTGGCACTGGGGACAGGGCCCTCAGGTGGAGGTGCTAAGTAGGTCCTGGTGCAGGCTCTGGGGCAGCTGAGGGAGGTGAGCGTGGCGTTTATCTACCAGAGACACAAGCCTCAGGGGAGAGGCTCTGCAGCTGACCATGCAGAAATTCTTCCTTTCAGTGCTGGCTCAAACTGGGAAGGTTTTGGAAGTCAACAGCTGACATCTGGCCAGAGGCCCCAGGGACAGTGCCCGGGCAGTGGAACCAACCCCCTGCCAGGGAGGGCCCAAACCGCTAGCCTGGTGCTACTCTTTCAGCAAAGCTTTTTCAGCAGCTAGGCAACCAACACTGAGCTGGGCAGGGCGGGAACCTAGGCTGGGGGGAGGGCACAGCTGCAGACTCATGGTTGTTGGGGTCATGCCACTCAGCTAACCAGTACCCCCCTTATGAGGGCTGATGGGTACCCAGGGAGCCCCCAACCCCAGCCGTGTCCTGCCTCTGCACGCCCTTTGCCAGGGAAGGTGCTAAATCCAGCTCCCCCAGCCTCTGGCCAGTGTGCAGGGTGCCCTTCCTTACCTGTTCTCCTGGGCAAGGACAAAGGGGCTGCCTGGGTCAGGGGACACGGAGGCTCGGCGCAGCGTGCGCACCGAGCTGGTGGCTGGGCTGCCAGCTGACTGGAAGGCACTGAAGTCATGTGTCCCGAGGAGGTGCTGGGCAGCTTCCCGCATGGCATCCACATCCAAGCAGCTGCAAGGAACCAGGTGACTGGTCAGGAGGGAGTAGCCAGCCAGGTGGGTCCGACAACCCTCTCCCACTCACGCACACCCACACTCACCCTGCCCGCAGTGCCCAGCATCGGTTTCGTTCAAACACTGACAGCTGGTCAGGCCGGTGGCAGCCTGTGACCAGGCGGTACAGGTAGGTCCTGGATGTGGCTGCATGGCGGGCATGGAAGTCACTGGGTACTCGGAAAGCCTGCACTATCCTGTGGGAGCAGGATTAGGCACACCAGAAGGATCCCTCCACTCACCCAAGTGACACCTTGGTATCTCTATCACTCCCAAAAAGCTTGTCCAGACACCAGGTCCTTCCCGACTTATGGCCTCCACCCACCACGGACCAGTCTGGAGACAGCAGATGCGTGCTCACCGGATGGCCGGGTGCTTCAGGTGGGCGTTGAGAGCCTCTGCCAGGACCTCTGGGGAGAAGGGGGGCTGGCCTGAGCGGCGCTGGACGTCCAGGTGAGCCGCGTTGCACAGGGCGTGGACCCCGGCATCCGTGCGGCTGGAGATAGTGAATTTGACCGGCACCACCGAATTCAGCCGCTTTGCAGCCTCCTGGGGGGACAGAGCCGCCTGGGGCGGGCTGGGCAGCGCGGGGCGAAGACCGGGGCCCAGAGGCGCGGGGGCTCCCATCTGCCCCTCCCTCGTGTCTGCCTCTTTCCATTCCGGGCGGCTGGCGGGCAGAGCTCACCTCCAGGTAGTTCTGGACCCCGACGGCGCGCTGGCAGCCTCTGACGGCCGCGACCCCGCTGTGGGCAGAGACCGGCTCAGGTTAGAGGGCGGAGTTTGGGCCCCGCCCCGCCCTCTGCGGCCCTCCGTGTCTGTTCCCTCCCCCAGGTGTCGGGCCTGGCTACCAGACGTGCGGGTCCTAAATTTAGCTCCCGCCCCCTCCCACGTCGGGCGCCTGGATACAGTTCGGGGCCGCGGGCACGGATGGGAGGTCCGGAAGACGTACTTAAAGTCCGTGCCCAAGTACTGGAAGTACACGAGGTAGCGCGCCGTCACCGAGCCTGCTGCAGGGCCCATGACCGGAGTCGGCGGACCGCGGCCGGGCTCACCGCGACCGGGCTCAGCGCGGCCTGGTTCAGCGGGGCCGCACGTGTGCCCAGCACGCGCGCCTGCGCGCGCGAGGAAAGCGATGTGGCCACGCCCCCGGCTGCGCCCGCGCCCGCGCCTGCGCCTTAGCGTTGGTCCCCGCCTCGGCAGTCCGGCACTCACCCGCCCTACGGCTGCTAGGGGCGGGAGCGGGGGCGGGGCCGAACTAAGGGATTGGGTGCAAACTGCTGAGTCGCAGAAGAGCCCGTGGGCCGGATTCCGACAGCGGCGCCCAGGAGGGGCTCCCGCGGCTGTGCACTCATTCATCCATCCTCTCAACCCGCTCACCCACGACCCACTGTTCTCGAGTGGGTCCGTCCCCACGTTCCGCGCAAGCGGTTTTTGCAAATGCGCCGAGTTGCGCAACGGCCGCATCGCTGGAGCGAGCAGTCTCGCGGCCTCCCCGCGCCCCGCGGACGGGCCGACTGTGGCTGGGTCCGACTTCCTTCCCAGGCCGCGGTGGCCTGGGAACTAGAGGTTGGGACGACGGGGCGTCCGGGCCGGAGCCAGGCGTGGCTGAGCCGCAGGGAGAGGCGTTTGGCGACGCTCCCCGGCCGTGACAGCGGGAGGCGCGCGCGGGCGGCGAACATTGGCGACGCTCCCCGGCCGTGACAGCCGGCGGCGCGCGCGGGCGGCGGACTTTGGCGACATTCCCCGGCGGTGACAGGCGGGGCGGGGCGGCGGCGCGGCGGCCTCAATCCGGGGCGGGCGGGCGCCGAGCGCGGCGCGGGCGGGCCGGCTGACGGACGAGCGGGCCGGCCGGGCATGCCGCTCGGAGCGCCGCGGTCCTCGTGCCAGTGAGCGCACCGCCGCCGCAGCCATGACGGTGGAGTTCGAGGAGTGCATCAAGGACTCGCCGCGCTTCAGGTGCGCCCCCGGACGCGGCGCGGCCCTTTGTGGTCGTCGGGGGTCGCCGCCCCCTCCGGGCACCCGGGGCCGCCGTGGGTGGGCGCAGAGGGGGGCTGTCGTTGCCACCTTTGTGACGGGCGCGGGAGCCGGTGATGGGAGCTGGAGGACCCCGCCTCGGACAAAGCCCGCAGCCCCGGGCCCAAAGGCCTTAAACAAAAGATGCCCCTTCTGCTGGTCACTTCGGGCGGAGGTTGTGCGCGTGGGGGTGGGGTGGCCGGCAGTATAGACACCTCTCCGTGGGAGTGTCCACCCCCGCTTTGTGTCCGCACCTTCGTGCTGGCCACCTGCACAGGGCTGAGACCCTCCTGGCCCTGCAGTCCAGCTCTGGCCAGGGTGGTCTGGGTGCGAGGGGTGTCTGTCCCAGGGATAGGTCTTCATCCGTGTGACCAGAGCAGTGCATGGGGGTCAGGCAGCCGGAGCCACGTTTTCAGCCTGGGGCCAGCTGCTTGGCAGGGGTGACCTAGGGGCCTTGAGGGTGGGGTCTGGGCTGAGCAAGGCTGGGTGGGAGTTCCGGGTAGGGGTTGTGCACTGTGCCCAGCCCTGGGTTGGTCTTTTTAGTCCTTCGTGGGAGTGCAGGCTTGCTCATCCATGTGCACCACGGAGCACCTTCTGTGTAGCAGGTGCATAGGTGTGAGCTCTGCTCCTCTGGAGCCTCCCTGGCGGGGCCAGACCCTGAATGTGTGGGTGGGCTGCACCCCTGGGCTGGCGTGCTTGATGTGTGCACGTGTGCGTGTCACTTCTAACCCCTCTTGTGGGTGCATACTTGTACTATGTGTTTATCATGCACACGGGAGCTTTAGCACAAAACACCCACGTTAGTTTGTTCACGTACATTCCGGCACCGTGCATACGTGTCCGTACGCCTGTGTGTGTGTCCTCTCCGTGAGCACACATCTGTGTGTACACCGTGTCACTACATGCGAGTACACTTGCTTGCACATGAGCACACGTGTGTTTGGTCATGCGTGTGTGTGCCTGCTGAGTCTGTGGTGTGCCAGCAAGAGGACCTGCGTGTGGATGCACTGGTGAGCCCAGGCATTGGTGCCCTTACCCCCGGGCCCCTTGCACAACCATCACACAGGGGTGTCAGCAGCAAAGGCTTGGGGAGACTAGGGATGAGGGGTCAAGGGTTGGCCCAGGGAGGGGCCCCAGGGCAGAGGGTTTGGGGTAATTCTCTGCCTTCTCCCATCTGCTGTTGCTGACTGATTGAGGGAGGGGGTGTGAGCAACTCAGGCACCCACAATCCTGGGCCCCCACCACTGCCCACTGTCCTCCAGGACCCAGGCTGTGGGGGAAGATGTAGCTGGGGCCTCAGCTGGGGCCTTGGTCCTGACTGAGGTACCATAGTCTCACCCTGACCCTGCTCAGAAGCCCCATGGTCGGTCCTTCTTCCCCTGAGTGTGGGTTCCAGGCCCAACTTGCCTGGTTGGATTGGGGGCATGGCACCCCATTCACCTCCAGGCCTTCCCTCCTATACTAGCCTGGTCTGTCTGTGGCCCACAGTGGGTGCAGTGGCTGCCTGGGTTTTGCCATGCTTCCTCTGGCAGGGATGGGCTATCCCAGGAAAGTGCCCATCTGGGCCTGGGGTGGGGCTGAGGAGATTCATCTGAACCTTGGGCCACAGAAGCCACACTGTGTGGGTTTCGGGGTTGGGCTGAGATTTAACAGGGGTTTGAGGTTCTCCTGGGGTCCCACTGTCTCCTCACCCTCACCCTGCCACTGAAATGTAACCTGGGACTTCCTGGTGGCAGGCCTGGGGTGAGCCAGAGTGGGGCTGGTTGGGAGGCTGTAGGCAGTGATGTGGGGCCAGGTGGCCCCAGCCCTGGGAAGAGGGACCATGCCTACATGCTCTTGGCCTGGGGAGAGCCCCACAGCCTTGGGAGGCATGTGGGAGAGTCCAGACTCTTCCAGACAGGCTCTGGAGGTGCTGCCCCCTTGTTCTGGGTGCCCCCTCCCCTGGGTGGGGCTTCAGGCGCTGAGTCATGGCTTCGGTGGGGAAGCCTGCCTCACCCTCCTCCTTGTCATCCAAGCCGCTGAAGAAATCCTGGAGGGAGGGCAGGAGAGAAGGCCTTAGGTCCTTGGAGGCTGAGGCTCCCAGGACAGAGTGCTGGTTCTTTGCTCTCTGCAGAGCACCCACCTTGCCCCCGTGAGCACGTTCATCAGCATCTGGTGCGGGGCGGCCCCACCCTTGCAGGGGGACCCCCCTCCTTGCCCAAGCGCAGCAGCTGCTCAGGGCCGCCTCTACTCCTGGGTGGGTGGTCTGTCCCTTCTCTGGAACTCAGAGTTCCCTTAGTTCCACTGGAAGGGATGGGCGCTGCCCAGGAAGGAGCCCACGTCCTGCCAGAGAGGGTGGTGGGAAGCTTCCAAAGTCCCTGGCTGGGGCGGCCGGGTGCCCTCCCAATGGCTCCCAATTGTGGGCACGCAGAATTATACATCTCTTGTGAGGGACCAGGTCCCTGACCGCAGGCCTGGGAAACCCTGGAACACAGCGCCCCCCTGCGGGCCGTGGGGGCAGCGGGGGGCTGCTATACCTGGATGGCCTTCCCTCTGCCCCACCCCCACCTAAGACCTGTCCCTGGAGGCCTGCCTCTTACTCCTGGGCCCCCGTTGTCATCCCTGGCCCTCATGCCCAGTTGTCCTTCATCCCCAGGAGGCCAGATGGGCCCAGTTCACCAGCTGAGCGGGTTGGGGGGGTGGGGGGGTGGCGCTGGGATCCTGGCCCTCTTTCCCTATTTCCTGTTCCCAGAACAAGGGAGGGGGGTCACGTGCCCGATCCATCTGCCTCGCCTTCCGGGGATTCTCCCGTCTGTGGCCTCTCTGGTGATGTCATTCCTTAACTCTTAGCTCCCTGAGGCAGCCCCACTGTCAGGCTGTTGTGGTGGGAGTGGGCGCCTCTGAAGCTTGTCCCACCATTCCCTTTGGGCAAACTGTGCTGTTCGGCATTCTGAGGTTGGAGGTGCCAGGAGGCACCCCTCCACAGTTAGTCTGGGATCTCACGCTGCTGCCAGGCCAGAGAAAGCAGCGGGCGCATGCTAACGGGCCCTGGGACTGGTCTGCCCCCGGGGTCCACGGGCCCAAGGTGGGGTCTGGGGTCAGCTCAGCCCCAGAGAAGTGCGGTGGCTCAGCCAGGAGAGTGGCCAGGAAGTTGCAGCCCCTCCCTCTGTCCTCGGGGGCTTGTCTGACCTCCTGTCCCTGGACCCACAGCAGCCAGACCCCAGATGGAGACATCACAGCTGACCGGGCCTCTTCCTGCCTGGGCTGGTGGTGGGTGCTGGGTGGCTGTGGAGTCAGCTGGACCTGGGTGCCAGTCCCTCACCCTCTGCCCAGGGGGGCATCTGCCTTTCCCAGCTTCAGTTTCCTCCATGTCTGAGGAGCATGGGACAGCAGGGGGGCTGACCAGAGCAGGTAGCCGGACCCACTGCACATCCTCATGGGGAGGGGAGGGGCACGGGGCGAGGAAGCCCCAGCCTGACCTGACCCTCGGGCCCTGCGGCTTGCGGTGGGTTGGTCTGCAGCCACCTTCGTTCCCGTTGCAGGGCTACTATTGATGAGGTGGAAACTGACGTGGTGGAGATCGAGGCAAAACTAGACAAGGTGAAGGCAGGGCCCGGGGTGCCTGGAGGGTCCAGGGCTGCCTCTCTGCCCCCATGCCTGGCCCCGGCTGGGTGCACGCACAGGCACGCATGTGTGCGAGAGTGTGCGTGCGCGCGTGTGCGCAGGGCATGTCACCTCTGTGTGCGGTGCACAGGACCTGGGGCTGTCCCTCGCTCTCCCGGCTGTGGCCTACCATACCTGTCCCAGGGTGCACATGCTGCTTGCACATGTGAGTCTCCCATGGAGTGGGGGTTGGCCTTGGTGGGGCCAGGGGGTGCCCAGGGTGCTTCCCAGGGACTGGGTTGGGCGCCCAAGGGAAGGGGCCGGGGAGGAGAAGGGGGAGAAAGGAGGGGCAGCATCTCTGAGCGCCTTCGCTGGCCGGTCCTGCCAGCCCTTGGCCAAGACCACGTGCCCACTCCCGCCCTCGGTTCCCCCGCTTTGGGCTTCCCTGTCCTGCTCCAGCCTTCTGCTCTGGAGCCAAGCCCCTCACGGCACCTTGCTGTGGGTCAGGTGGGTTTCAAAGAGTGGGCTGGCTCCTCAGGGACAGCTGTGTCCTGGGCACAGGTGGGCCCTGAGCTGAATTCTGGCTGCCCCTGGGCGGTTCCCCCCTCTGCGGCCTGGTCTCTTGGAGGGGAGGGCTGCCACTTGCAGGCGGCGCGAATGTTGCTCCTTCTGTCATCCGTAGCTGGTCAAGCTGTGCAGTGGCATGATCGAGGCTGGCAAGGCCTACGTCACCACCAACAGACTCTTCGTGAGTGGTGTCCGAGACCTGTCCCAGCAGTGCCAGGGTGACACCGTCATCTCGGTGAGGGGGCACTGAGCTCGGGCCTCTAGACAGGGGTGGGCACAGGCGGGCGTCTGTGCCGGGCTGCAGGGGCGGGTGGTTCTGAGACCTGTGGACGAGGAGGTGCCAACCACCCTGGGAACACAGCTGTCTCCTCTGAGCAAGGGGTCTTCCCTACCATGTCTCCCCCTAGGAATGTCTGCAGAGATTTGGAGACAGCCTGCAGGAGATGGTCAACTACCACATGGTAAGCCCTGGCCACAGTGGGGTGACGTGTGGGGGCCTGACCCAGGGCACATCCCTCTGGCTTCCCATCGCAGGCAGCCCCCCCACTGGCTCCCCTCAGGCCCCGCCCAGCCTGGAACTGCTCTCAGCTGGCTTTGAGGGAGCTGAGCTGGCCACTGCTGGGAAGCCACGGTCCCCCAGGGAAGCCACGTTCCTATTCCTCCGCTCTGTGGGGGTGGGGGGATGTCACTGAGGTGCTCTGCTGTGTCCCAGGTGGGGGCCAGACAGTGGGGAGGTACTTGGATTCTGGGGGTGGGAGGAGGGAGCGTCATAGCCCAGGTCTGAGGGCACTGGGGTCTCAGGGTGGGGGATACCTCAGAGGCTCATCCAGGGTCCCCCAGTTAAGCAGAGGTATCTGGCCCGGCAGTAGGAGTATCTCCCAGGCTGACCCCTGGGCCCTTGGATGACTGCCAACCTCACTGCTACCCAGGCTGGATCTGGGTGACCTTGAGCCCCTCAGGGCCCCTAGCACAAACACACAGAATAGGGCCCAAGGCGCATGTGGGTGGTCAGACCCTGGCTTGGGAACCAGAGCCCCAGACTAAACAAGGAGCCCCACCCCTGCAGGGGAAGTTTAGAAATAAACCAGCTCAGGATAGCTCATTCTGCCCCGTCCGTCTGTCTGTCTATCTGTTCCTAGTTAGGGCCCAGCCCTCCTCCTGTGATGGGGGCATCTGATTCTGGGCCCAATCAGCGCTGTAGCCTTTCCAGCTCCTGAAAACCACCCTCCCCTGTCCCCTAGGTCAAGTCCCTTGGGAGCTCTGGGTTCTGACCCGATCTTTCTACTGTAGGCCTGGCCATGCTAAGGTGGCCTCCAGGGTCGGGAGGCGGTGGGTGTCACCCAGTAGCCCGTGTGAGTCAGCATGGGGTGGTGCCGTAGGAGAGGGACCCGTCTGGGAGAGCTCTGGTCTCTCGTTTGGCTGAGAGCCAGGTAGGGGAGAGGGCAGGTGGTCACAGCTGTGGCCTCTGGGCACCAACCCAGGCCTGGGGCCACACCCACGCCCCTAGACCCTGTGAGGCTGGCTCTGTGGGGGCAACCAGCTGGGGCCCAGGCAGGGCTGGGTGGGGCTTTCCCTGGGCCTCACTTGGAGGGACAGGGGCTTGGCCCCTGGAGCTGCAGAGGAATAGACCCTAACACCACCTCCCTCCCTCGGCCCCCAGATCCTGTTCGACCAGGCCCAGAGGTCTGTGCGGCAGCAGCTCCACAGTTTTGTCAAAGAGTGAGTGGTCCTCAGACCCCCGAGGGAGGCCTGGCCTCTACAGGCCCTGGGAGGGGTTGGTGGTGACACCCATGATGGAGTGGGGGGGAAGACACAGCTGTGCTTGATTGGGGGGCGTCCTGGGGCCTGCGAAGGAGAGACCTTGGCCAAAGGCCTCAAGGCTCTGGGTGGAGGACTTAGCAGGAACAAAGGTTTGGTGGTGGGACAAAGCTGGGGTCAAGGAAACAGTGCCTGGAGGGCAGGGTGTGGGGTCAGGGAGCACACAGGGTAGCCAGCAGGGCCTCAGGCAAAGGGTGAGGGTTAGGGGGGGCTGTAGAAGGATTTAGGGTGGCGGAGGGAAGGGTGGGGGCTGGGTGGAGGTCTGAGCTCATGTGCAGCTGGGGTGTTTGTGGCACTCACCCCTGAGTAATGTTGAGTTGAATCTGAGTCTGGGGTCCAGGGTGAGGTAGGGGGTCTCCCTAGGCTGGATTGATCCTGGGAATGAGGTGGTGAAGGGCAGGGGGAAGGGGGAATGGTGGAAGAGGAGGAGGGGGAAGAGGTGGAGGAGGAATGGGGAAGGAGGACAAGGAAGAGGAGGGAGAAGGAGGAAGAGGGAGAGGAGGAGGGGGAAGGGAAAAAGGAGAGGGAGAAGGAGGAAACGGAGAAGGAAGAAAAGTAGGGGAGCAGGGAGAAGGAAGAGGGGGAGAAACAGGAGGGGGAGGACAAAGAGGAAGAAGAGGG
>NC_138372.1:312104-371643 GCF_054177405.1 Leptonychotes weddellii | reverse complement strand
CGTCCCCCCCCCCCACACCTGGGACCCCTTTGCTGTCCGTGGTGGCTGGCACCAGCAGGACTTGGGCTGAGCTGGACCACGTCCCCCGCGGGCACAGGAACGGCAGCAGCTGTTCCTTTCTGCCCCCGCTCAGCCAGGGGAGCAGGTGGCTGGGCCTCCTGTCCTACCACTGGACACACAGGGCGGCACTCAGTGTCTCCTCAGTCCCTGTGAATGGGGCTCTGTCAGGCTGGCTGGAGCAGGCCCAGCTGGCACTGTGAATGGGGGACTAAGGATGGGGGGGCAGCTTCCTTCCTGATCCCAGAGCCTGCTGTCCCTGCAAGGCTGGGGGTGTGGGGCGGGGGATGGAGCTCTTGGGGCCCTCAGCTGTAATGTGAGGCGTCTGCCCCCAGTGGGGTTTCGGGGCAACTGTCTCTGCTGGGGTCAGGAAGAGGCTGTGGAGAGCAGCGCCCCACCTCAGTGTTGGCTCTGGGGGAGCCTGGCAGGGCGGCAGCGTCCTCACAACCAGGGGTGGACACTCACTGGAGGCTGGGCTCCAACCACCCCCAGGACTTCTCCTATGATGAGCCCAAAGTGGAGTTTGATGTGGACGCGCCCAGCGGTGTGGTGATGGAGGGCTACCTCTTCAAGAGGGCCAGTAATGCCTTCAAGACATGGAACCGGTGAGGGAGGGGCCTTCTCAGGGGGTCTGTGGGGCAGACATGGGGTTGGCCCTGCCTGACCCCCTCCTGGCCCATCCACCTGCCCAGGCGCTGGTTCTCCATCCAGAACAGCCAGCTGGTCTACCAGAAGAAACTCAAGGTGCGCTTTGGGGCTGCTGGGGCTGGCTCAGTGACGGCTGGGACCCTCCCCACCTGGACCCTGGGGTGGGCTGCTCAGTGGGGGCGGGGGGGGGTCAGACAGGGCCGAGGACACTGAACCTCAATGGTCAGGGGACAGAGACTGTTTGGATCTCAGTCTGAGTCCATAAAGTAGAGCAATCAATGGGTGGTCAGTGTGGGGCCAGGGCTAGGTGCTGGGCACAAGGGCCACGGTGGTGCTGCCCGCAGGACGTGCTGACCGTGGTGGTGGATGACCTCCGTCTGTGCTCTGTGAAGCCATGTGAGGACATCGAGCGGAGGTTCTGCTTTGAGGTCGTGTCACCCACCAAGTGAGGAGGCCCACCCCGCGGCAGGGTGGGGGAGGGAGCCCCTGCCTGCCTGGCCTGATGGTCCCCTTCCTCCAGGAGCTGCATGCTGCAGGCTGACTCAGAGAAGCTGCGGCAGGCCTGGGTTCAAGCCGTGCAAGCCAGCATTGCCTCTGCCTACCGGGAGAGCCCAGACAGCTGCTACAGTGAGGTGTGGCCCTCTCAACACCCTCCACGAGTGTGAGCGCATGGCTGTGGGCGGCGGGGGGACAGTCCCTGCAGGCTGCTCGCGTGCAGATACGTGTGCAGTGTGAGCGTCTGTGTGCCTGCGGGCGCGCCCACTGTGTGCGTGGGAGTATGCAGGCACTCACGGGCACGCGGCCTCATGCTTCAGCCACCCTGGCCTGTGCTGGACCTCTGGCTGGGGGTGGGGGGGCCCACCGGGCGAGGGAGCCTGGAGCTCGCGAGGGCTGAGCGGCCCCTCACGCCACCCCCAGAGGCTGGACCGCACGGCATCTCCATCCACGAGCAGCATCGACTCTGCTACGGACTCTCGGGAGCGCAGTGTCAAGGGCGAGAGTGTGCTGCAGCGCGTGCAGAGTGTGGCCGGCAACAGCCGGTGTGGGGACTGTGGCCAGCCGGACCCCCGCTGGGCCAGCATCAACCTGGGTGTGCTGCTGTGCATTGAGTGCTCAGGCGTCCACAGGTGGGCCCGCCGGGGGGCGGGGGGCTGGGGTACAGCCGTGCCCTGACTCACCCTGCCTCCTCCCTGTCCAGGAGCCTGGGTGTCCACTGCTCCAAGGTGCGGTCCCTGACTCTGGACTCGTGGGAGCCAGAGCTGCTGAAGGTGTGTATGAGGCCATCACAGGCTGCCAGGCCACCGCGGCCAGGTCTGCGAGCCCCGGGGGGCGGCTGGCCTACTGTAAGCTGGGGCTGATGCCCACACCCCTGTCTCCTGCTAGCTGATGTGTGAGCTGGGAAACAGCACCGTGAACCAGATCTACGAGGCTCAGTGCGAGGGGCCGGGCAGCAGGAAGCCCACAGCCAGCAGCCCCAGGTGAGGTGGGGGGGGCGGCCTAGATGGGGCCAGGGGAGCCCCCGCACATGAGTGCAGCCTCACGTCCACCCCTGGTCCAGGCAGGACAAGGAGGCCTGGATCAAGGACAAGTATGTGGAAAAGAAGTTCCTGCGGAAGCCGCCCTCCGCACCAGCCCGGGAGGCCCCTCGGCACTGGCGGGCACAGAAGTGCCAGCGCCACCACAGCTCCCCCCGAGCCCCCGCTGCGCGCCGCAAGGTCCGCCTGGAGCCTGTCCTGCCCTCCGTGGCTGCTCTGTCCTCAGGTACCCGCAGGCCGTACCCTCTGCTCACACACCCGTGCAGGGTGGGGAAGTGGGCTCCTGCAGGTGCATGAGCCACCAAACCCCAGGCCCCAGGAAGATCAGGGTGGGGCAGGGCAGGAGGGAGGCAGGGACTCCCAGCAGGACTTGGGCACCCTACTTTGCCTTGGGCCTCAGTTTCCCCACCTCCCGCAGCAGGTGCTGTGGAACGCAAGTTCCGGAGGGACTCTCTCTTCTGCCCAGATGAGCTGGACTCCCTCTTCTCCTACTTCGACGCAGGGGCTGCTGCAGCTGGTCCACGTAGTAAGTGCTGTGAGGTCCCTAGTCACCCGCTGCCCTCTTCCCTTGGCTCAGTTCCTCAGAATGGAGGGACCGGTGTTCCTTGCAGGAAGTACTGGGTCGGGGCTGGAGAGAGTTTGGGGGTCAAGCAGGGCTAAGGCTGAGATAGCATCTCGAGGGTCTGGGGTTACTTGGCCACTGAGTTGGAGGCTGAGGCCATGAACCTCAAGAGTGATGTGTGCGAATTGCGTGTGTGGTATGCCCACCAGAGTAAGTATGTGTATGTGAGTGCACGTGGGTGTATATGGATACGTGGCTGAATGTGCATACAGGCATGTACGTAGGTGTGTGTGCATGTGCTCGTGTGTGCTGAGGGCCCCATGTGTATGTGTGCGCGTGCATGCTGGGGGCCTGGACAGTTGTGTGCTGGAGCCAGCCTGTGAGAGACAATTGTGCATCTCTCCCAGCTCCTCTTGGAGTTGGGAGCCAAATGCGACAAGCAGGGTTTCCCACCAAGGGCTTCCTGTTAATGATTTATCGGCACCCAGTGGTCTGGGGCACCTGTAGAACCTCCCTGGGCAGTGTAGGCCGAAGGCATGGACCCAGGCCAAGAACTGACAGGGCTGGGGGCGGTGACCAGGGGGTGCCCTCCGGCAGCAGAGGGCGCTGCCTCACCATTCCTGAGGCTGGGGCTGCCCTTGGGTAAGCCATCTGAGATTCCGCTCAGTGTTTTGGGGGAGGGGTGGGGTTGGGGGTGTCCCCAGTGAACTTGCAGCATGCACTCGCCACAAACAGAGCGGAATGCCCACTGACTGCGCATGGCTCTGTTTCAGCCCATCCATCCTGCTAGGGCCGACCTGCCACAGGGTGGGCTTCCCCGGGGGCTGGGCTCTTGGGTGCATTACTTTGGCTCCTTTGAGCTGTTTTCTCCCCTTTTGCCCCATCCTAGGCAGGGCTCCCCTCCCCTAGTGAGGGCTGATTCTGTTCCTGGGGCATTCCCTGGAGGATGGATGGGAGTTCTAGCCTTCCAGCAGAGCTCTGGGAGGAGTCAGGGACTCTAAGGGTCTCCATCTGTCCCCGGACCCCGCAGGTCTGAGCAGCGACAGTGGCTTAGGGGGCAGCTCTGACGGCAGCTCGGACGTTCTGGCCTTCGGTGCAGGCTCCGTGGTGGACAGCGTCACCGAGGAGGGTGGGTGCGCGCCTCCCTGCCTCCGCTGCCGCCCAGCCCCCGCCCTCCCCCAACCCCACTCCAGGCCATGTCGCAGCCCCTGACCGTACCCCTCCCCTCCCCGTAGAGGGTGCAGAGTCTGAGGACTCCAGCGGTGAGGCGGACGGAGAGGCTGAGGCCTGGGGCCTGGCAGACGTGCGTGAGCTGCACCCCGGGCTCCTGGCGCACCGTGCGGCGCGCACCCGAGACCTCCCTGCGCTGGCCACGGCACTGGCGCACGGGGCGGAGGTCAACTGGGCGGACACGGAGGACGAGGGCAAGACGCCATTGGTGCAGGCTGTGCTAGGGGTGAGCAGGCGCGGGGGGCGGGGGCTGCGCGGGACAGATGCATCTTCAGGGCTCTTTCTTATGGCACGAATGCGAGGACCCCTTGTACCCTCCTGGAGACCAGCGAGGGGCCATTTCCCAGGTGAGTCTGAACTGTCCTCGGTTCCCCAGGGCTCCTTGATTGTCTGTGAATTCCTTCTGCAAAACGGAGCAGACGTGAACCAAAGAGACAGCCGGGGCCGGGCGCCCTTGCACCACGCCACACTCCTGGGGCGCACGGGGTGAGTCTCCGGCGCCCCTCCTGCCCTGGGGTGGGGGGCGGGGGCTCGCCTCACCCGCCTCGGGCCGGCCCCGACTTGTCCCCTCCACCCTTCAGTCAGGTCTGCCTGTTCTTGAAGCGGGGAGCTGACCAGCATGCCTTGGACCACGAGCAGCAGGACCCGCTGAGCATCGCGATCCAGGAGGCAAACGCAGACATAGTCACGCTGTGAGCGTGGGCGGGGCCCTGGGGGTGGGGCTCGGGGGCTGCGCGCGGCGGTGCGGGGGAAGGGGGCGGGAGGGGCTCCGGCTCGGCCTCAAACCGCACCTCCCCCAGGCTCCGTCTGGCGCGCATGGCTGAGGAGATGCGAGAGGCCGAGGCGCCCCCGGGCCAGCCAGGCCCCCTGGCGGGTAGCAGCCCCACGGAGCTCCAGTACCGCAGGTGCATCCAGGAGTTCATCAGCCTCCACCTGGAGGAGAGCTAGGGCGGGGCGGACCGGGTCTGGACCGCCCTGTCCCCCCGCCCGCCTGCCCTGCCTGTGGTGGCCACGGGCCCATTTCTTGAGAGCCCCAAGCCTGTGTGGCCCTGGAGCCCTGGCTGCCTGCTCTGCCCTCCTCGGAGCTGCCCCGGCCCCTCGGGCTGGGAGAGACCCCAGCACTGAGTCTTAAGAAGCCCCACGTTTCCCCCTGGGAGGTGCTGCGTCGTCTGGTGCCCCTCACCACACCTGGGGACCCCGTGTCTTCAGGTGACCCCTTTCTTGGGCGCCTGGGTTGCTCATGTCACAAACCACTCTGAAGGCCCAGTGTCACCTTGTGCCCCTCCGTCCATCCTAGGACCTGTGTCACTTCTGTCCTCTCTGCCTTCAGGGCTTGTGTCACCTCGTGCCCCCACCTTTACTGCCGTAGAACACTGACCTGCTAGTTGGGTCCCTCCTACACACCCCCAGAGCCCCTCTGCTAGGCCCTGGGGCTGGTGGCTGGCCACCAGCGCCTTTTGAGGGCAGAAGGGCAGCCCATCCAGGGAATCAACCCGTGTACCTCACTTAGTGACCGGCATCCAGGCTGGGCTTCTCGGGTGCTGGGGGACGGGCTGTGGCCTGGGGCCTCAGCCCTGGCTGGACGCAGGCGTCCCAAGGCCATGTGGCTGGCCACGCAGGCCCCAGTGCTGGGCGGCCAGAGACCTGTCCCTGCCTCCTCCAGAGGCACTTGGCCCCGAGCCGGTGCATAAAGGACTTTGGCACTTTCCACCCCTGCATCTGACATTCTTGGTCACAGACTGAGCAGATTTTCTACGACCTCTTTCTCACTTTGTCTGCGTCTCTTCTCCGTGGACTCTCGAGGACCACCTTGACGCCCCTGGCTCTGCCTGCTGCCGGGGAGGCTCCTGCAGGTGTGCCTGCCCGTCGCCGGCCTCACCTCTCCGCTGGGCCCTTGGGCGGGTCCACACGTCCCTCAGCTCACTCCCCAGGGCCCACCAAGGCGTTCATTCTGCAGTCCCCTTTCCTGGAGCCCTGGGGCAGTGGCTGGGCCTCTCCCCAACTTACGTCCTTGGTCTGGCCAAGGCCAGTTGGCTGGTCACTATGCAAAAGCTGTCCAGGGAGGCTCCATGGGCGGCAAGGTGGGTGCTGACTGAGGCCCCCCCCAACTCCCTTGCCTGTCGGCTGTGACCCCTAAAGAGCAGAATTAACTCCCTCCTTTCTCCCTGCTTGAGCTCTGCCCCTGCCTCCCACCCCACTACCTGCATCAGGGCCTTGGGCTGGCAGGACCCGCCCCCTGCCCCAGACCACGGTTAATAAACTGCTGCTTGCACTCCTGCCTGTCGTTGGCTCACCCGCCTTACTCCACTCTCGCAGCTGGGGAGGGGGTGTCTGGGTCCTTTGCCTTCCCTGAGGGGTGGCCCTGAGTAGGGTAGCCCCAGTGCCCCAAAAGGATGCAGTAAGCCAGAACCCAGCCCCTGCGTGCTGGGCTGGGGGTGCTTCTCTGATGGAAACTGACTCCCTCGCCCCTCTGCCTTTCTGTGGCCTGGAGTGTGCCCCTTGGAGGGAGTAGTAGAGGTGGATGCTAACCAGGGAGGGTGGTCTGGGGCTGGTCCCGTCTCCTGGGCAAGCCCTGACCCTGCAAGCTGGCCGTGGGCACCGTGTCCTCCTGTCCCCCAGCCCCCCCAGCCCCCACAGTGTGTTTGTGGCTCCAAGGAGTGTGGAGGTTCAGCCTGGGGCTTTCCGCTTACGCGGGAAGGGTAACTGGGGAGGAACACACACCGTAGCCACCAGGTGGAATCGCTAGTTTTATTACAAAGCAGCCCAAGGTCACCAAGTGCCTTGGCCTGGCCCGACCCTTCTTCCCAGCTGCCCCGAGCTGAGGAAGGCTCCACCAGATGCCTGCACACACCTGCACATGGGTATACACAGGTATGTTGACACACTTAGAAACGTACATGCGTTTACACGACACTGACCAAACAGACACACTCCCATGTGGAGGCCCCCCCCCCCGCCTCGCACGCGCACACACAGCTACGCAGCAGACTAGACTCGGGAATCCAGAGTGGTAGGGACACTCGCTCCCCTCCCCCTGCCCTGGTGCCTGAGTGAGGCCGCCACTGGGCAGGTGGCCGGGCACCCTGGTGCCTGCCTGCAGACCCCAGTGCTGCTTCCTGGGCCCTGGGCTTGGCTTGGCTAGCTGGGGTGGCTCTGTGGGGCTGGTCCGGTTCACCCTGGGCAGCCAGGAGAGCCCACCGCTGCCATGTCCCTCAGGATCAGAACAAGTCCGGCTGGCTCAGGTGTGGGGAGGCTGGGCCCCTCACTTGGCCTAACTCTTCAGCAAAGACTCCTGCCAGAGCTCCGGGGAGCGTCGTGGGAGATGAGGCCAGCAGGGCCCCCCAGATGCTTAATGTCATCCCTGTGGTCAGTGGGCAACTGGTTGGCTTCTGGCGTGGCGTGGGATGGCACCGTGGCTGCCCCTGGCTGGGACCCCCGAGCTCTGCAGAGCCAGCGGCAGCCCCGTAGGAGCGTGAGGGCTATGGCGTCGAGCAGCAGCTCCAGCAGCTCCAGGACAGAGAGGACCGATGAGCCGAACCACAGGCTCCAGAGGCTGCCCGTGGCTGAAAGCAGCCGGGGCACCTGCAGGCCCCAGTGGGCGGTGAGCAGGTGCACGGGGCTGCGCCCCAGGCTGGCCAGCCGCCGGTCCTGCCCCCACCACAGCCCCTGGCTCCCAGCTGGCTCACCGAGTAAACGGGCGTCTCGTCCACCGTACGGTAGTTGAGCTCCTGGTAGAAGATGTTCACCTTGGCCACGTTGCTCCTGGGGCAAGGCGGAGGTGTGAGGGGCTGGGCCCTGGGCCCACACGGCAGGGCCCCTCTTTGGGGTACTGAGGACAAGGTTGGCAGAGGGAGGGGCCTCTGGAGGGGGTGTGCACCCACCTGAGGCCTGGGCTCTGGCTCAGGCTCCTGTGGCGTCGCTTGCCCAGCACGGCCAGGATCCAGTCCTGTGCACAGAAAAGGCTCGCTGGGGCTGCAGCTTCTCGCAGCCCTCAGGGCGCTGTGCGGCCAGTGTTAAGAGCAGGGACCACGGGGCACAGCTGGTCCAGGGTGAGCCTTTGGGGCCTGTGAGACCCACCTGCTTGCCTGCCCCTTACCCACCCCTTCGGGGCACTCACGGCTGACTTGGAGGAAGGCCATCTGGAGGTCCTGGCAGAGAGCTTGTAGAGACTCCCTGGGAGAGACAGACCCCCTTACACTCCTGCTGGGGTGCTGTGGCAGTAACCCCTGACCCCGAGCCCCCACACTTGCCACTCACCTGCAGGGCCTGGGGCAGCGTGAGGTACAGGGAAGCCGGGGGGTGCCCAGGTCCTTGTAGAGGCGGTAGAAGCAGTGACCGGGGGGGGGTTGTGTGTCACAGATGAACCCACTAGGCCGATGTGGGGTGGAGGAGAGGTTGCAGGTCGACAGTGCCTGGCCGCACTCCACCCCAGTGGCCGGGGGGTCTCACCCCAGGCCGGGTGCCTGGCGTAGCTACAGTACTCGGCCCCTGACGGCAGGGGGTAGAAGTAGTAGCCGCGGGAGCAGGTCTCCACCATTAGCTGCTGAAAGCAGGACACGAGGCAGGCCTGGGGGGACGGGGGGGGACATGAGCTGAAGGTCCTGGGGCCGGACATCCCTCCCCCAGGGCCCGCAGGAGGGCCTGGTTCACCTCCCTCTCAGCACTGCACCTGCCCTCCCTACACCCTCCCCCACTCCCCTCCCCCTCGGCCACCCCTTCCCCTGGGCATTCCTGCCCCCCAACTCCCCAGCTCCATCTCCGCTGGCCTCCACCTCCCCTGGGCCCTGCCCCAAACCTCCCCTGGCCTCCCTCTCCCGAGGGCCCCCCAGACTCCAGATCCCCCTCCCCTGACCACCTCTCTCCTGGCCTCCCTGGTCCCTCCTGAGACGCTCCCTTTGTCCCCCGACGGCCCCACACTCACCTGCAGGGCATACGAGGCCTTGTAGAGCAGCTGCACGTCCACGCCCTCCACACCCTTGGTGCAGCGGCCATAGGGGCCCCCCAGCCGGTGCACCTCGTCCTGAGGGGAGGGGGCGTGCTTCAGTCCCACCGTCCCAGCCCCGGAGGCCCCGGAGTTGGGTAGGGATGTCGGGAGGGGGAGGCCTGGGGCCCTTCCTCTGCCCTGGCTCCCAGGGGCCCGCCCACCTCTCGGATGCCGACTGTGGTCTCGGTGCCCGGCCGGACGCTGAAGCCCTGGTGCTCCAGGAAGGGCGGGTGGTCATGCCCACGAATCATGACCTTGATGCCAGCCTCCGTGGACAGCAGAGGGAGGTGGTCCTGCCGCCCAGCCCTGAGGACCAGGCTGATCCCTGGGAGAGGAAGGGGGTGTGGCCCGGCTGGCCTGGACGCCCCCTGCCCCACTCAGCCTGGGGCTGGCACTCACCATGGGTGATGCCCGGGTGCCGTGCAGCTGAGACGCCACTGAAGCTGTAGCAGCTACCGTAGGTGGGGTGGTGGAACATTCGGAAGTGCCTGGAACCAGGGGCCACACTCGCAGCAGCCCATGACCCCATCGCGTGAGGCCTGAGGGACTGCGGCCTGCCTTGCCTCTGGGCGAAGCCGTGTGCAGCCAGCCGGACCCCAGGTTGGCACCCACGCCCGCAGTGGGGAAGCAGCCCGCTGCCCCGCGCCCACTCACCGGGCCTGGCAGTCCTGGCCGTCGAATCGGCAGGAGAAGACAAAGCGGCCTCCGTCCTCGCGGGCGGGGGGCGTCAGGGCCAAGATGTTCAGGTAGTGCAAGCGGGGTACCACTGCCAGATGGCTGTCACGGCTGACGAGAAGGCCCGGTAGAAGCAGTCTCCCCCGGTGCTGTTACACTGAGGGGAGCGGGGCCAGCTCAGCATGGCCTCCTCGTCCGTCCACGCCCAACTCACAGCCCTGCCGGGTGACAGCGTGCCGGGACCTCGCAGGGCTAGGGACACTCACCAGGCGGAAACCCACTTTGTTCTGGCCGCCTGGTTGGCTCAGCCTCTGTAGGCGGATCCCGCGGTCCAGGTAGAAGGCAGGCTGTGGGAGCCGGGCGTCAGCAAAGAGGACGTGCCTGTTCTCGCTGAAGTTGAATTTGTAGAGAGAGTGGATATTCTCCTGGGCAAACTCATCGAGTACCTGCAGGTGGTAGCGGGCTGAGCATGGCCTGGAGGGTGGCAGGGCGAGGGAGAGGGGTGGGTTCAGTCAGAGCCCCCACATCAGTCCCCAGGTATTGCTGGGGAGGGTAGTGCCTATCCCCGCGGTGCTGACCCCAGAATCAGCCGGTCAGGCCCAGAAGCCCCCCGCCCCCGTGTGGACTCCACCAGCCTCCTGGCTCGGCCACAGCTCCCTCTGTCTTTGCTCCTGTTGCCTCCCCACCCGGAACGCTGCCCTGCTCCCTTCTCCTGCCCCCCCGCCCCCCACCTGAAGCCTAGCTGCAGGCTGCCCTTCTGGAAAGCTCCCTCCCACCTCCCCTCACCCTTCCCAGGCTGCCCAGCAGCTGTTGTCTGGGGGGCGCTGACCACGCCAAGCTCCAGCTGGCTCTTCTTGGTCCCTGAACACCCTCCCCACCACCACCGTCCAGAGCAGAGGTCTCAGAGCTCCCGACTGGGCGCAGGGGTGCAGTGGGGTGGGGTCATCAACGAGCCGGTGGCCCTCCACTGCGACCACACCCGGGAGGTGCCCCCAGGCTGCCCAGGTGGGGAGGCAGCACCACTCACCTGTGTGGGTTCATGTCGCACAGAGTGACGGCTGGGAAGAGCCTCAGCTCCGAGTGCACGGACACGGTCATGATGACCGGGTGACGTCAGTATTGTGCTAAGAGGAGCCCGAACTGCCAGCAGAACACCCCCAGGGCGCCCACCAGCAGCAGCCCCCAGGACGCCGTCTTGAGGCCGTTCTGGCTGGAGCAGACGAGGCGGATGGCCCCGTGGGTGGTGGCGTTGGCGCAGAAGAAGGTGAACAGCTCCCTGAAGGAGGTGTGCAGCTCCACCAGCCCCTCTCTGGGCCTGCCCTCCAGCAGTGGTGGCGGGGGCCGCTGGGCCTCACGGAACGTCGGGCAACCACCGGCTGCATGGGCCGTGGCTCCCACCTGCGGCCAAGGAGCAAGCCCCCGTGTGGCCCCTACCTGCTGCCCGGCCTGACTCCCACTCAGGCCTCCTCACCTCGGGCTGGTAGGACTGCCATTCTCTGTCCCTGGGAACTCCAGGGACGGTCGTGTCCCCCGGCCACCAATGGCACCGCCCAGCCCGCTGATGTTCAAAAGAGGCCCTATCGGGGGCTTGGGACCGGCCCTGCAGCCACCCCACACCACACTGGCCCGGGCACTGGGCAGCCTCCGCACGTGAGTCTTATTGCAGCCAGAGCTGGGTCTGCCGGTGGGGACAGGAACAGCAGGAAATACGGTGTCCAAGCCTTGCGCGGTACTGTTTGGACACAGGCTTACTGTCCACTCAAGTGGGGCAGGGGACTCTAGGGAAGGGCAGGCCAGGTGGGTGACCTGCTTGGGGTAGGGACTGTATTGTGTCCTTGGGCCTCGAGCCAATGTTGAAGGTCTAGGGGCCCCACAAAGACTAGACTCTGGGCCTCAATGGTCTCTACCAACCCTTAGTGGCCACCATGGCCACGTTTGATTGGGACTGACGGAACCAGGCTGCTCCGGCCACGTCTGGGCCAAGGGTCGGGCCTGAGGACTGTTCAGTGCTCTGGGCGCCCGGTGAGGCATCATCTACCGAGGTTGTCCCCAGGGAAGCCCTGTTTGTGGACCTTGGGCTTTAGGAAAAGTGGGCAGGGGGCCCGTGGGCTAGCCAGTGGTGGGGACCTGAGGGCCCTAGAGAAGTAGAGCCACAGACCCAGGGCCCCCAGACCCCCAGTCCCTCCAGCACACAGGGACGTGGGACCCTGACTAGGCCACGCCTGCTCTCCCGAATACATGTGGAGTCACCACACTGGCTTCCGGGGGACTTCCCACACCGTCTGCCTCTTGGTCTGAATCACTGGGCCTTCCTGCACCCAGGGTGGGGCCTCCTGAGCTCTGGCCCCCTCCTGAGGAACCTGGGGAGGGGGCTGAGCCGGGGGTGCCTCTGAGCCCCCACTGCATCTCAGCCAGCCCACGCCCAGCCTGGTACACCTGAGCAGCCGGCTCCCACGTGCTCTGGGAAACTGTGTGGGAGCAGGCAGCCGGTGGCGTGGGACCACAGGTACAAGGCGAGGGTGGGTTGGCCTTCCTGCCCGGCTTCAGGTCTGCGGGCCTCCCACTTGCCTGGCCAGGAGCAGGTACTGGCAGGGGGTGCCCACGTTGGGTCTCACACTGCGCAGAGCTCTGCCCACATGTGTGTCCACCAGGATCACACTGGGCCTCCAAGGTGAGACAGGCCTCGGCTGTGTGTTATAGGTTAGGCAAAAGGGGTTCCAGAAGGTTCTTTCTGACTCCAGTAACCATGTTTACCCTCCTCCAGACGTGTAGCCCAGACCAGCCCCCTCCTGCCCTGGCTGGGGCTACCAGGGTAGGAAAAGGGGACGCCCTGCAGATGGGGATCTTGAGGACCACTGAGAGCCTCCAGGGCCTCCTGAGGGAAGGGCAGGGTCCAGACACCTGGGAGAGAGGGCCCCAGACGCCCCGAGGGATCCGAGGTGCCTCGGTTCAGACACAGCAGGAGCAGGGGTGTACTCCTGTCACACACACCAAGCCCTCAGTCAGTGGGGACCGCGTGACCCTCTTCTCTCGCCCTTTGTGCTCAAGGTGACGTGTGGGACAGAACTCCCTGCACTTCGGGTTCGAGAGAGCCCAAGAGACCCTGAGAGAGACATGACCTTCCCTCCTTGCCCCCAGCATGGGAAAGGAAGCCCACATCAGGTGCCCTCTGGTACCTGGAAGCTGGAGCCTCCTTCTGCAGGTGCCTCCATTCTCCCGTGGTGAGGCAGCTGCCTCAGTGATGGCAGCTCCAGCAGGTGACAAGACAAAGTGGGATGTGGACGACATGGCCAGGCAGCCTCCTGTTTATAACAGGCTGGCTGGGCGTGGATTGAGGCAGGGCAGGGCAGGGCCCGGCTGGCAGGGGCAGACACACCCACTCTGGACCCGGAAGGGGAAGCCATGAGGACAGGGATGGGGGTCCTGCCCCTGGGTGAGATTTTCTTGCCCAGAGCCCTGGGGATGAGCGGTTCCTGGTTCCTAGAGGGAGAGGAGAGGCCTGTGTTGGCTGAGACCCCCTTGCACGGCTCAGCGGCTTCTCGCCGGGCAGACCCTCTGCTCCCCCACCTCCCGAAGCTCAGACCTCTCTTGGGTCCGACACCAGCTCTGCCTGCTCCCAGCAGTGTGCCCTGGCCACTCACCTCTCTGCCTTCTCTCCTTCCGACAGGCGGCGAGGGATGCCTGCCCGGCTCACGCTGTCAGTGCTGACCACAGGTGTTTGTGACCGAGGGACGCCGGGCAGGGGCCTCTGGTCCCAGAACCCAGGTGTGTAGGGCCAGCCACTGGGACAGGCTCGGACCGTGGGAACAACTCGGCCTGGGTGTGGAGAGGACACCTGGTGCCATGTGGCCCACAGTTCACTCTTCCCAGCAGACGAGAAGGCCACTGCTGACCACACCACTTACTAAGACAACACCCCGCCCGCAAAGATGACACACCCACGTCTTGGCCATATACGTGCTAAGAACACACAGCACACTCAGGGTCCGGATCACACCGTCTTGGGGGTTGAAGTCCTTGGCCTCAGTGTGGCTGAAGGCAGGACACCCAGTTCACCCCCGTCCCAGGATGACCCACCACCTCTGGCCCCAGTGGGGGATCCAGCATGTCCCCAGGATGACCCAGCGGTCTCACCCTCCCTAATAAGCAAACCCTCAGCCTGGTCCCAGGTTTGAGGGTGTGGCGCAGGCCCTACTGCCCCCCACCCCCCCGGGGCAAGCTCTAGTTTCTGACACCCCACCCCAAATCAGTGCAGAGGGCCTGGACTGGGATGAGGGAGGGAGCCTCACTTCCAATAGGCCCTGCTGGTGGGGCCTTGGCTCTGAGGAGGGGTGAGGTCATCAGCCTGTGGCTTTGGAAGGAGGCAGATGGTCACTGGTGATGTCTGGGAGGAGGAAGTCATACGCCTGGGGAAGAACAGGCCCTGGGCTCACCTGGCTGTGGATGCGCATCGTGGCTCTGTCACTTATCGTGTGACCTTGCCCAAATTAATCAGCCTCTCGGAGTCCGTTAGCTCAAGTGCAAAATGGGCCTTACTTTCCTCTTCCTGCTCAAGGCTCAGGGGTGGGGCCAGCTGGTATCACTGGTGTGGCTACCCCCTCCCTGAGCCCCGCATCAGACCCTCCAGACTCAGCACAGGCCTGGGGTGTCTCAGGCCTCTGCCACTGAGCAATTTTCCTCTGTGGGATAGGGCGGCACACTGTCCTGGGGGAGGCCTGTGAGCAGCAGAGGAGGGTCCCGGGTGCTCTGGGTAATGAGAACAGGAGTGACCTGTGGCTCCCAGCTCAGGAGGTTGAAGAAGGGAGCTGCCAGGAAGGAGGGGCCTGGAGACCCCGGGCTTGGGGAGCTCGGGTCTGGCCAGAGTCCCCTCCGGCCAAGGGCGGCTCACAGGGAACAGGAGCCCCCACCTTCCTGTGGGAGAGGGAGCCCTGGCCAGGGGCAGAGGCATGCCTGTGATGATGAGGGGCTCGAGTCACAGATCATCCAGGCGGAAGGCACAAACCTCCCTTCCCTCCTCCTGGGGAAACAGCTTGAGAACTGCCAAGGGGCCAGCATAAGGCGCCTGGGCCAGGGATCAGCGACCAGTGGGGAGGGGAGGAGGTCACCCCAGAGCCCACCTCTGGGAGGGCAGAGAGGTCTCTGGCTGCCTCAGCAGGGCAGAGAGACTGCATCCAGCGGCACTGAGGTTGGCAGCCCCCTCCTCCCTTCCTGGTGCATCCCTTCTCCTGCCTCCCCAGGCCTCACTGGCCCTGGGAAGAGCAGGCTAGGGCAGGACAGGGTGACCCCAGCTCCTGGCACAGTGTAGGCCCACGTGGTCACTCAACAGCTGTAGTGAAGGGATGTGACAACGCCTCAGAGAAGGGACAGGTGGGTGGTCCCACGTCTTCCACCCTCTCCCCAGAAGGACAGTAGGATGGCTGGCCCCAATCTCCTGAGTACAACCTCTCTTTGGGACTTTGAGTGGGAGCCTTCATGAGGCTGGGCCTAGGGGTGCCAAGGCATCCCCTTCCAGGCTGGGGCTGTCCTGGAGACTGTTGGTGCCTGGTGTTTCATGGGGCCCCCAGGCTCAGCTTATTCACCTGTGGGTGGCCCCCCCCCTCCTCAGGGGCAGCTTAGAGATGGTCCTAGGGGACTCTGGTATGACAGAAGTGAAGTCTGAGCCCGTGGGCTCTGCGTATGTACCGGATTCCTGGTGGGTGTGGGCAGGTGGGGGTCGTCCTCCCTGGGCCTGGAGGCTGGCCCACCTGCTTCTAGGAGGGTGAGGGGCCTTCTTGGTGCAAATGTGGAACCTCTCCCCCGCTCCAAACACTGACCACAGGGTTAAGCAGCAGCTCCAGTGAGCACAGAGGGGACTCCCTGAGATGCCTCCAGCCAGCTGGGGGTCGGTGGGGCTCGGGGTCTGGCCAGGTGTCTCCCACTGGAAGGGCTGGGGTGTGTGCACACTTCCTGCCTGGTCACCTCCAGGCTGGCTCTTTGGGACCCTCTCTTGAGCCCTGGCCAGGCGGTCCCTCCCAGTCAGATGTGACTGAGGCCTTCAAGTCCCGCCCTGGGGAGGGGGTAGCAGCAACTGGTAAGGGGGATGTTTTCTTGATTCTAACACTCTTGGTTTCCTGATAGCTCTTCCGACACAGAGCCGTGGGCCCCCCCACCCAAGATGCTCAAGAGAGAAGACAGCCACCCTCTTCCTGCAGCCTGGCCATTGGCAGCGGTGGGAGGGGTGGGAAGGAAGTCTGGCAGAAAGCGCTAGCTCCAGCTTCTGCTCCAAAAGGGTGGCTTTGGGGTTGGAGAAGGTCTCAGTTGTCATTTGCCGCCAGCCTAGCTGCCCACTCCTGTCTCGACTGCTGAGGCCATCAGCTCTATGGCCAGAGGGCTGGGCAGCTTGGGCCTTGCTGACCTGGAAGGCAGCCTATGTGGGGCTGGTAGGGTGAGGGTCTTGGCAGCACCTGCCGGCCACATCTGTCTTGGGCACCTTCTTCTCCCTTAGGTGTGACTCAGGGGTGCTTGGTGATCAGGAGGTTGGGGGCTGATGCTGAGGGGTTCTGAGCTGAGTCTTCCCATCAAGACGCTCCCACGTGAGTCGGCACCCCCATTTTACACAGGAACAAACTGAGGCAGGAGAGGGCCTCTACCTGCCTGAGGCCCCAGCCCCACACTGTCACTGCCTGGGCTCTGCAGGTGTGTGTGGGTTTGTGTCAGACGCACCTGGGCTTGAACCCCAGGTGCCCTGGAGTGGCCTCCCTTACATAACTTTCCATGTGCTAAAAACAGCCGGGCCCGCACCGTGGGGGGATGGCGGAGCCCCTGGGGGAGGTGGAGGAGTGAAGGCACCATGCTGAGTGTGGCAGCAGGCGGCTGAACTCTGGAAACTAACAGCCCCCAGAAGGAAGGCAGGCCAGGGATGGGTGATGTGGTAGGAGGCAGAAGCAGGCTGGATTCCCGCGGGTTGACTTACCTGGCTGCGGATGGACGATGAGCACGCCTTCTGGGTTCTGCCCAGGGCCTGGGGCTGCTCAGATCCTGCCTGAGATGCCCTGGGTGGGCCAGACTCAAGGGTAAGCATGGTGCCTGTCTTCTGCCAGTGGCCACGGCTGGACCTGTCGGTGCTCGGTGTCCACTGTCAATGGTTGTGTGATCAGTCACCTCGCTGACCTGTGGCCCAAGCCGAGAGGCAGTCAGGGGTAATGGTGAAGGGTCTGGAACCCTAGCTCTGTCCCACAGGGCCAGACAGTCCAACACAGCAATGGCCTCTCCAGATCTGTCTGGACTGATGACCACCACCTGCCTCATAGTTGATATGCAGCATTCCCCCTGACATAACCTACGAGGGGACACTCCAGGACCCCACTTGGCCCTGTCCTGGATTTTCTCTCCAGGGAGGGCTGTTCGCAGTATGCTGGCTTGCTCAGCCGCCTCGCCCACCCCGCATTCAGACACCAACTTTACAATCTCCTGTGTGTCATCCTCATGTCCCTCCAAGCCTTCCCTCATGGCAGACTTGAGGAGGTGGAGGGGACCAGCTCCAGGCCTCCGCAGTCAGGGTCCTTTCCACGGACACTGGCCCTTGGAACAGTATCCCCACCTGCCTGCTTCAGGCATACTCCCATGGCCAGGTGGCCAGCTCTGCCTCCCCCTCCCCTAGGCCAGGGAGGGGACCGTGGGAGCAGAAAGCAAGCCTCAGTGCAGCGTCCACTGTTGCATAATGACCCTATTCATGGGCTGGGTGGAAAATTCAGTTGGGGAAACAGTGGAACTATTTTTATGAGGCGGGCTCTCCCCCACGGGCAGGGGCCGGACAGGCTTGTCCAGGGCAGACCCCACCTGGCACAGGTTCTCGCAGGGCTCCCCGTCCCCGCGCCTCACTGGTGGCCAGACAAGGCCAATCAGGACGTGACCCTCAGGGGCCCGAGCGGGGTTCAGTCACTGATGGGGCCGGGGGACCCTAGTGCCTCGGGTGCTCTCCTTTACATGGCCCAGGACTGGGCCCCCCAGACCGGATTGGCCCCATCCTTTGGAAGGTAGCCGGTGGGACAGTCGGGGTCCCAGTGAACTCAAAGCAGAGTTCACGCCGGCACCTCGGGGGTCACCCTGGGCCTGGGCTTGTCTGTCTTCCCCGGGATGGCGCGCCCCGCTCTGGGACGGACCGCATCGGCCGCTGACAAGCCCTGGGGCCGCCCGCCGGACAGCATTACGGCGGAAGGATGCTTCGCGGCGCCCTGACCGCCTGACCAGATCACCTGAGAGACCAGGGGTCCAACACCGCCCCACACCCGCTACGGCCCTGACCGCCAGGGCGCACGCGCCGACCGACCGCCCTTGGGCCCCGCCCCACGGAGCTGCCCGCCAGTGCGCACGCGCGGGCGGTCCGGGCCGAGAGGGGTGGGAGGTGGCAGCGAGACGCAGGCGACGACCGCCCGGCCGGCTAGAGCGGCCGCCCCAGAGCGCGGTGCACCGGAATCGGAAGCGGGGATGAGTCTCCCCCGCCCCGCGAACAGCCATCTTGCAAGCTGAGGCGGCGGCGGCGCTGCGGCGGTTCGGTGGCCTCGGTCCCGGCGCGGTGCGGCTCTCCGGCGCGGGCCACGCTCTTCCTTCCCTGCTCCGGCCTCGACCACGGCGAGCCTGAGCGCGGCGGCGGCCCACGCGCGGCGACGGGGAGAGGTGAGAGCGCGGCGCGGGCCGAGCCGGGCTTCGGCCGCGCGTCCGCTCCGCCGGGGCCGGCCCGCGCCGAGGGCACGGGGCCGTCGCAGGGCTTGTCCCCGCCCGATGTGCCGCTCGAGGGGCCCGGCCTGGAGCTTCCGTGCGCGGAACCTGAGGTCGGTTACGGCGGGGCGCCCGGGGCTCCGGGCCGGGGTGCTCCTCCGGCCAGCTTGGCGGTTTGGTTGGCCCCACGGCTGGGCTCCTGCGGAAAGGCCTCCCGTTAGTGGCGCGCTTGCGGGCTCCTCCAGGACTAGCCGGCATAGATCTTGGTTTGTAAATGTCCCCGGGAATCGCTGTTGGGGTGGCTGCCATCGAGCCGTCGCCGCTTCAGCCCGAAACAGTACCCTAAGCTGGACCCCAGCAGGAATGGGTGTGCTTGGGGTTATGCCTGTTGGGGTAATAGCCGAGAGGAAAATCAGGCGGTAGGAGTGGGAAGCCGCGCTGGGGTGGCTCCCCTTGGGCCCCGGGCCGGTTGCTCGTGTGTGCCTGCCCACTTTGCACGTCTGCCGGTTACCTGCAGCCTCAGCGTCCAGCCAGATGCAGACATCTAGCCCCCGTTTCAGTCGGTACCACCTGGCTGGTCTGTGTTTAATTCACATCCAGTGCCCGACATCTTTCGGGGCCCAGGCACGGAACAGCTAAAGAGAGGCAAGGCCACAGCCTAGGGGCAGTAGCGCTAGTAAGTGCACGAGAAGACGCTCCAGCAACGGGAGGGCGGGTGCTCTGTCCATTCCAGGTGAGGGAAACTTAGTGTAATCCGGCTTTGGTGGAAGGAGGCCTAATTGAAAGCCTGGCTGTGTCGATTAGGCACAGTTGGGTCTCGGTGCCTAGAACTTGCAGTTCGTCATCTGCACTGTTTTGAAGGGTTGACCTCTGGGGCAGCTCTCCGCCCAGGCCGGTGCACAAACTTCCGTGAAAGTCTTGGGCTTGGACGTGTCACGTGCCCAGTGGGTCAGTCTGGCCAAGGTCTCTTGCCACACTGTCACCTGAGTTTACGCTTACACGGAGCAGAAGAGATGTGCGGAGAAGAAAGGAACGGGGAATGGATGCTGGGCAGGTGGCAAGCCTGTGTCCATATGAGGCTGAAGGGACTCGTGCCCTGTGATACTGGTTCAGGCTGCTTTCCTTCAGCTTCTGTATGTGAAAATGTTTTATTCGTGCCATTTTTTCTTTCTTTTTTTTTTTTTTTAAGATTTTATCTATTTATTTGAGAGAGAGGATGAGAGGAGAGAGAGCACATGAGAGGGGGGAGGGTCAGAGGGAGAAGCAGACTCCCCGCCGCGCAGGGAGCCCGACGCGGGACTCGATCCCGGGACTCCAGGATCATGACCCGAGCCGAAGGCAGTCGCTTAACCAGCTGAGCCACCCAGGCGCCCCTCGTGCCATTTTTTCTTAAATGTCTGCACTCTGTTTCGTTCAGCATAATGCACTTTTGTGGGCCTTGTCTGTGGGATTTGCAGGGAACTTGAGACATGCTTCCTACTGTGTGTAGGTGCTGTAGACTAGAGGGGCTGTGAGATCACTGACTGAAGCACAGGAGGGGTCAGTTGGGAGCCCTTCCTTTCCACGAACTGAGTAGTTGAATCATAAATGTGACTTTAAAGTTTATGCCTTTGGGAGCAAGAATGAGAGGAGACGTTTGTGACTGGCCAGGCAGGATCCATTTATTTTGTGTGGCTGTCCAGTAGCCTTCATTAAGCATCCAGCCTGGCCACGTAATTAAGTGCCAACACAGTGGTATTTGAATTATCCAGTGAATTGTTTTGTGTATGGCGGAGTGCTGACTTTATATGAACATTTAAAAGAAACAAGTCCAGTGTGGTGGTTCTGCTTTTGGGTTGTTGCTGTTTGTTACTAGGTGTTGGTCCCGGGTGAGCCGCCTGGCCCACTTGGCTTGGCCAGGAGCTTGGGGGCAGTGCTGTACGGGAAAGCATCCCTCTCCAGGCTGTTCTGTAGCCTTCTCCCGCTGTGCGTTCACCAGTATCTCTGCTGGGGCCTGGCAGGCACCTGAGTGGTGTGGAGCTGGATCGCAGGGAGGCTGGTGGAGGCATTTGGCAAGGGAAATCAGGGAGGCTTTTGAGGGACTTAGCTTGGCTAGGCCAAGAAGAGCTAGGCCAGGAGGAACCTAAGTGAATTTTTTGCGAGTAGAGACCAGGCTGAGAAGCAGCCATCTGGTTAGGATGAGGAGGGGATTTGGGAGTGGGGAACTAGGAGGGGGCTAGCTGGGGCTTCTTTGTCAAGGGCTTGGCTCTGGGGGAATCTTGAAATGCTGTGATCAGAACTGTGGGTGGAGAAAGTTAATCTGACTTAAGTGTACAGAAATGGGGTGAGACTAGAAGCTGGGAGACCAGTTGGGAGGCTGTTGTGGTGGTTAATGGGAACAATAGTGGGACCTGCATTAGGGTGAGTGGAGTGGGGACGGGAGAAGGAGGAGAACAGAGACCCTGAAGTTTAGGGGCCCCAGAGAAGTGCGGTGGTGTGTGGAGGACTGCTCTGCAGGCCTTGGGGTGTAGAGTGAGCACACTGAGCCCTGGCTGTCGCCTAGGGGTTTAGTGCTCTGAGGGGAATTCAGCCTGCAAAGGGGCGGGAGTCCACAGACCTCTGACCTGATGGAGCTGTCGCTAGGGAAATGAGCACACAGAGGCCCTGAGGGGAAGATGAGGAGGGCCAAGCACTGTGGTGGGGGTTGGGGGTGGAGTGACTTCAGGGTTGTGCAGGTCAGAGGTCAGGGTGGAGATCCTGACCGCTGATGTGCAGTGCTGTGGCAAGATGGGCTGAGATTGCTGAGTGGCTGTGTCCGTAGCACGGGGAGAGCAGGACAGGTATGGCTCCGATTGGCCACCACTGTCTCCTTTCCATTCCTGCGTACCCCTACGTGTCCTCTGTCTCTATCATATTTTAGACCAGTGGTTTTCACACTTTATTTTTAGCAGCAGAACTTTTTTGCCTTGCTGTCTTATGGGAAACTTCAGTGTATAAAGCAGTTTGAGTTGGAGCTGATGTCTGTGAGGGTGGGGAGCTCTGTGTCTTCTCTCACCATCCCTCCCCTCTGCCTCTGAGCATAGCTGAAGTGTCCCAGGGCCCCCTAAGCCAGGCCATGTTTCTTCTCTTGAGGCCTCGCTCCTGGTCCTTAGCCTTCAGTGCTGTCCTGTCCCTCCCATGCCATCTCATCTGTCCCATTCGACCTTCACTGAACTGTTCAAGTGATCTTTTTTTTTTTTTTTTTTTTTTTAGGATTTTTTAAATTTATATGAGAAGAGAGTGCCCACACACATGAGTGGTGGGGATGGGGTTGCAGAGAGAGAGGGAGAAGCTGACTCCCCGATGAGCAGGAAGCCCGATGCGGGACCCTGGGATCATGACATGAGCCGAAGGCAGATACTTAACCGACTGAGCCACCCAGGCGCCTCATGTCCAAGTGATCTTTCTAACAGAAAATCTGATCTCCGTCAAGGCTTGGGCCTAAAACCTTTCTGCTCTGCTGCTTGGCTGCTTGGCCTTGCCTCCCTGGCCAGCCTCGTCAGTCGCCGTTTACTGTGCTGTGGCTCCGTACACAGTGGCCCAGTACTCTTCCCTGGACCCATGATGCTGCCCAAGTCCCTGTAGCTCCTTCTGTCCCTCTTCCCAGCATGGGTGTCATACTTTCAAGGGTCCCCTCTCTCTCCAGTCTCAGGGAGAGGCCCTTTCTCTGCTCCCCTGTTCCTCCCATCCACTTTTGTGCAGCGGTAGATATGTTGGAAAATGTTTAACAACAGGCTTTCGCGGGGGGCTGGTTTGGGGTGCATCCTGATTTCCATGGTATAAACATTTCATTAGCACAGAGTTGGAGAGATATGCACATCCAGGAGCACTGGTCCAGGCTGGCTTTAGCACACCTCTACTTAGAACCCTTTAAATAAGATTTTTTCGTGGCACCTGGGTGGCTCAGATGGTTAAGCGTCTGCCTTCGGCTCAGGTCATGGTCCCAGGGTCCTGGGATCGAGCCCCACATCAGGCTCTCTCTCTTCCTCTCCCTCTGCTCATGCTCTCTCTCTGTCTCTCTCTATGTCTGTGTCTCAAATGAATAAATAAAATCTTTTTTTTTTTTTTTTAAAGATTTTATTTATTTTTCAACAGTGAGAGAGGGAACACAAGCAGGGGTAGTGGGAGAGGGAGAAGCAGGCTTCCCGCTGAGCAGGGAGCCCGATGTGGGACTCGATCCCAGGACCCTGGGATCATGACCTGAGCTGAAGGCAGACGCTCAACGACTGAGCCACCCAGGCGCCCATGAATAAATAAAATCTTTAAAAAGAAATAAATTAGAGATGTTTTTCTTCCCATTTTGGTTCTTTGAGGACAGGAGTGAGGCTTTGGGTTTTTTTTTTCCCTTAATTTTTGTATCTGATATTACATAAATGAAGGTTGTGGCAGGGCAGACGGGAAAGGAGAATCTGCAAGTCCTGCAGGCGTCTGAGTGGGTGGGCAAGTCAGGACAACCCACAGGCCTGGGTTCTGGGTGGCTGGGATTGACTGTGCATGATGATGGGCTGCAGAAATGAAAGCAAAAGTGCGGGGCTGCTGAAGCTGTCTGCGGGTGAGGAAAGCAGTGGCGTGCCTTTTCCTTTGTTGTAAACAGAAATGTTTGTTTTCCATAGATGAGCAGCAACAGCAATAAAAGAGCTCCAACAACAGCGACCCAGCGGCTGAAACAGGACTATCTTCGAATTAAGAAGGACCCGGTGCCTTATATCTGTGCTGAGCCCCTCCCTTCCAATATTCTTGAATGGTAAGGCTCTGCATTGCCATTCACCTGACACTGACTGGCACCTGGGTTCTCTGCTGGCTCCCATCATGGCATTGGGAAAGGTGCACTTGCTCGCTGCCCCTACCCAGTGTTCTCAAATCGGGCACCGGAATTGGGAGCAGTGACAAATTAAGGCCATGTTCCTGGGTGTGTCACGTGCTTAGCTCTGAGGGTTGTTCCTGGTCTGCCAACATAGGATAACAGTGTTTTTGGAGTCAGACTATCATCCAGCAGATAGCGGGTGTTGCATGGTCCACAACGGTAAGACGGTGTTTGTGGGACAAGGGGTTTGTGAAGGGATGGTCTGGTCTTGCATTTCTGGCTGGTTCTACTTTCTCCTTTGTGTTTTTCTGTTTTGTTTGCAAATCTTTGAGTTCAAACACCTCTTGACGGACAGCTGAAGCTCTTTGTTTGCGTGGGCAAGTGGAGTCTCTGTGCGGGGACCTCAGTGACGGGCATGGGCTGTGCCTGTTCCCCCTGCTGCAGGTCAGCCCTCGGAGGTTGGTCCTGCTTCTCCCAGAACATCGACGCTGGGGGCACAGAGCCACCTCATGTCACCAGCTGTTCCCTGCTTGGCTTGCTTCGTAATACTTGGGCACACCGAAAAATGCAGGTTTCCAAGTACACCTCAAGAATGTATGTGAAATTAACATTGGAAAAATTGTCATTTGGCTGTAATGGTTAGAGAGGGTTCCTTTCTTGCATATTGTAGACATAAAAATACTTTGTGGAAAACTCACAAGGTACGGTCTTTAAGATTCTGTTACAAAGTGACTACACCATCTACAGTAGAAGTTCACCTATTGAATATTTGTGAATATCTGGTGTTGGCTGGACCTTACAAACCCCAGCCTTGGAGTGATTCTAAATTTGGAGAATTTGTCATCCCCAGAGCTGGCTGATTTTCTTCTCTCCCTCAGGCACTATGTGGTCCGAGGCCCAGAGATGACCCCTTATGAAGGTAAGTCTTTAATCTGAGAGGAACAAGAGGCCATTTTACCTTCTGAATAGACCTCACCTGTCAAACACTTGGTATTTGTGAATCACGCCCTATTTTGGATGTACATTAGTGAGATTGGACTTCTTTGGAATCCATCCCAGTATTTCTCCAGGTCCTAGAAGTGTTTGGTTTTGCCGTTGTGTTCAGTCTTTGGGGGCTATCTGTAAGTCTTAGGGTTTACCCAGCCTCTGACATCAGTAGGATCAGAGCCGGAAGACAGACCGGGTGAGCAGGACAGTGCGGCCAGTTTCTCCCGGGGTTTGTTCAGACCAGCATGAATGTTGTCGGAGGAAGGAAAGGTGTATTTATGGAGCACTCACTCTGCTGCGCCCTCTGAGCTAAGTGGTTGGGCCCCTTTGTGGATGGGGCACTGAGGCTTAGGATCTGCTCTGGGTCAGCTGGACACCTCTGCTCTCCTAACTGCTGCTGAGGCTGATCCGGTGATGCCACTCAGGGTCCTCTGGTGTCATTTACAAAGTAGACCTGGGATTAGCCAGCACATTGGGGGGCTGCAGGGAGCCTGGCACCAGCCTCAGAGTTTAGGCCAGGGTGAGAGATGAGCCATGGCAGGACAAGCCCAGGGCAGAGCTGTGGCCAGGTGGGCAGTACCTTCAGCTCTCTAGCCACTGGGTCCTCACTTCAGGTGACATGTCCCTCCACATGGGGCTTTTGCATAAGATTTCACTAGAAAAGAGTCCGGCTGCTGGAGGAGAATGTTTGGCCTGTATGTCACTAACTCTCCTTTGATGCAGGAGTCCCTGTTACGGGAAGATGTGTCCTAGGGAGACAGGTGCAGAAGTCTCTTTGTAGGTTGGGTGTGTTCATAGTGACATGCTGGGGACTGCCCGAATGCCCAACAGCGGCATGTGGGCTTGATGGGCTTGCAGTGGGTTTCCTAGAAATGCAGCAAAAGACGGGCTTTATGGCCGTTTGGACAGATCATGTTAGAATGCTTGTTAAGGGGCGCCTGGGTGGCTCAGTTGGTTAAGCGACTGCCTTCGGCTCTGGTCATGATCCTGGAGTCCCGGGATCGAGTCCCGCATCGGGCTCCCTGCTCGGCAGGGAGTCTGCTTCTCCCTCTGATCCTCCTCCCTCTCATGCCCTGTCTCTCATTCTCTCTCTCTCAAATAAATAAATAAAATCTTAAAAAAAAAAAAAAAAACGCTTGTTAAATAGGGGCGCCTGGGTGGCTCAGTCGTTAAGCATCTGCCTTCAGCTCAGGTCATGATCCCGGAGTCCTGGGATCGAGCCCCGCATCGGGCTCCCTGCTCGGCGGGAAGCCTGCTTCTCCCTCTCTCACTCCCCCTGCTTGTGTTCCCTCTCTCACTGTGTCTCTCCCTATCAAATAAATAAAATCTTAAAAAAAAAAAAAAAAGAATGCTTGTTAAATATGTGTTTCTGACACACTAGGACATGAGTGTGTGCTCTCTCTCACAAGGGGCATTGTGCCTGGTTTTTAAGTTTATTTTTTCGTAGTTTTAGTATTTTCCGGATAAATAGTGAGCATTTACTAATTTTTGTATCCAGGCCTTTTGCTGCTGGAAATGAGCCTGGACAGGGGTGGAGGCAGCGGGGAGAGGAGAGGGCAGGCCCCGAGCGAAGGCATGCAGGCCCCCAGGCCCTGGCTAGCATGGGGTCTCCTGTCTCTGCAGAAAGAGGTGCCCTCTTTTCAGACCCCAGCCTGTCACGAATGCTTCCTGGTGTCTGGTACTCCCCTGTGCATTTCCCTGCTGGTTCTGGCCCTCAGGCTGCCAGCAAGATTCCCTTCAGACACAGAGCTTTTCCTGCTGCCCCTCCTCCCCTTTCTTTCTTCCTCCTCGTACTCTGCCTCCTCTCCCTTCACTGCCCACTTCAGCACCTACTCCTGTCCCCTCCCCTGCTGCCCATCCCCTCCTCCGTTCAGGGCTACACTCTGCAGCCTGCAGCCCTTCCTTCTGCTGACCGCTCTCACCTGGGTCGGTAAGGGACCCCTCTGAACTACCAGTCCGAGGGACAGATCTCAGGCCTCAGTGTCTGGGGTTCTGTGGACTCTAGTGGTATCGACTCTGGCTTTCTCCTCACTTGCTCCTCCTCTGACTTCTGGGTGTCCTGACCCTTCCTTCTCAGTCTCTCATGGCTCCTGTCCCTGTCCCTGTCTGCTTGGCACAGTGTACTCCAGGTGCACCAACCCTAACAGTTCTGAAGCGGCCTCCTGCTAGTGTGGGTGTCACTGAAGATTCTCCCTGGATTGATTTGTAGATTTTACACAATCCTATCAAAGTCGTAATAAAAGTTTCTTGTAGGCATACACAGATTTATTCTGAGATTTTTATTCTAGAACATACACGGAAAGGCAGAGGATCTAGAATAGCTAAAACAAGAATAAAGTGGGAGGAGTCACTCTGCTTGATTTTTCAGACTTGTGTAGTTTCAGTGAGCAGACTGGAGGGAAATGTGGAAATGCAGGTCAGTGGAACAGTAGAGAACCCAGGAACGGTCTGGCACAGCTGTGGCCTGGGGATTTTTTTCTTTTTTCCCCACTTTGTTACAAAAGCAGTTCGGTGGAGGAAGGGCAGTGTTGAAGGGCAGCATCGTGCTGAGTGCTCTCCCTGGCCTCCTTCCAGGGCCACAGTGCTCTCTGTAGTTTCTGTCCCCAGGGCTTGGCCAAGGCTGTGCTCCTCGCTCCGTGCCCTGTGGACACTTGGAATGAAGGATGTGGGAGCTGCTGGCCTTGGACTGCTTCCCTGCCCTCCCTGGACGCTCTGTCCTCCCATGTTCCCTGCTTGGCCTCTTCACCTCTCAGGATGAGCCCTCCTGGGCCCCCCTCCAGCACAGATCCTCCCAGGATTCATCTTCTGCACTGCAAGGGGCACCGAGATGTGGAGGATGGCATGCTTCTATGGCTCTGCGTGCGCCGCCTGCCGCATGTCGTGCAACTTGCTGTTCGCTTCTCCGGTTTGCTCCCTGTGTTGCCTCTGCCTGGCTCCTGCATGGAGCCCTTCCCTCGGTGGAAGGTTTTCTTTTTTTTTTTTTTTAAGATTTTATTTATTTATTCATGAGAGATAGAGAGACAGAGGCAGAGGGAGAAGCAGGCTCCCTGCAGAGCAGGGAGCCCGATGCGGGACTCGATCCCAGGACCCTGGGATCATGACCCGAGCCGAAGGCAGACGCTCAACCGACTGAGCCACCCAGGCGTCCCTGGAAGGTTTTCACCTAGCATCTGTCCAGTAGATCGCAGGAGGTCGAGCCGCCGGGTCAGTGCAGGTATTGAGAGTTCTGTTTCCCCGGCAGGTGCACACCGTGCCTCGAGGCAGTGTCTTTCCACTACCCCACCCCCCGAAGCTACACGGGGCAGCCGTTTCTGGTGTGCACTGAGCCAGACCGTTTCAAACATGCATTGACTCTTCCTGCTTCCTCTTAGGAAAAGCCCTTTTTTGTGTCACTTGCCTATTTCCCAGTTTGGCTTTCTTTTCTTAGTGATTTTGAGTGTCATTTATAGCGTTAGTTTGTCACTGGTGGACTTGTTGGCCTGTTGGGTTGGCCTTACGAGGGACACTTGGCTCATGTCATCCGTCCACCACTGGCAGAGCTTGGAGTAGAAGACCGCACTCCTGTGAGGGGGTGGGGGGGCCCTACCCAAGAGTGGCTTTGGAGCAGCGATGTGTGGCTCTTTGGGACTAGTGTGCCCCAGTCTTTGAAGTGGGACCACACTCAGGGTCCCGGGGGCAGCAGGGAGACCAGGTGGAGGTGAGGGCAGCTCGTGAGGCCTCACTGTGCAAGCACGTGGGCATACAGACACCCCCAGGTATCGCGTCAGTGCGTGTCCTACTTCTACTTAACGTGCCCGTGGTGGCCCAAGGCTCTGCATTTCCAAAAGGCTCCCAGGTGCAGCCCTGAGAGGGTGTGAGGCCTCAGGTAGGCATGGCCAGTGGGACTGGGAGCTGAGCGGGCAGGGCTGAAGGCCATGAAGCTAGCAAGGTCACCCAGAGTGTTGGTCCGGATCAGTTTGAAGGTGTGGCCAACAGGATTTGCTAATGGAATAGGTGTGAAGTGGCAGGGCCCGGGGGTGGGTGGCAGTGGGGCCTCCCAGATTTTAGTCTGAACGCCCAAGAGGATGGAATTGCTGTTTGGGGGAACTAGCTGGAATTCTTTCTTGGACCCGTCTGGGCAGCGTTGCCTGCATGGCCTCGGCAGGGTGGACTTGGGCATAGCTCTCCGGGAATTTCACAGAAAGAAGAGTGAGCCATTGGCAGGCATCCCAGGGGGGTGGTGGCTAGAGTTTTGTTTTTTTGTGTTTTTACGGTGGGAGAAATGATGGCAGGTTTGCTTGCTGCTGGGTGTAGTTTGGTGGGGAAGGAGAAATGAGTAGCGCAGGAGGGAGGGGATCTGACTAGGGGTGACCTCCGCTGACATGCTGGGGAGGGCGGCAGGCGGGGGCCAGTGAGGAGCTCGGTGCAGCTTCTTTTCTGATGCTGTGCTCTGAGTGAGAGAGGGGATGTCATGTGCCCCCAGTGAGACCTCCAGCAAGACTCTTGTGTTCCAGGGGTGGTCAGCTGGTGGGCACAGAGATGGGGGAGAACGGGTGGGGTGGGATGGGAGGCCAAGGGTATTGATGCCAGCCTGAGGGCTGGCATGGGGCTGAGTGGGAGGGGTTTGCCCCCACAGGAGTTGCACTGTGGACCATGACAGGGCTCTTTCTCTGTTTTGATATAGGTGGTTATTATCATGGAAAACTAGTTTTTCCCAGAGAATTTCCTTTTAAACCTCCTAGTATTTATATGATAACGCCCAATGGAAGATTTAAGTGCAATACAAGGTAAGGCATTTTTGCTTCTCAAGTGTTGAGTGGGGTCCGGATTGGGGTGAGCTCTGTTGAGTGGGTCCCTGTTTTTCAGGCTGTGTCTTTCCATCACGGATTTCCACCCAGACACGTGGAACCCGGCCTGGTCTGTCTCCACCATCCTGACAGGGCTCCTTAGCTTCATGGTGGAGAAGGGCCCCACCCTGGGCAGCATAGAGACGTCGGACTTCACGGTGAGGGCTGGAGAGCATGGTCGCGTGTTGGGGGGCTCCCTCTCATGTCCTTGCTCCCCAGGAACACTCGCTGCTCTCGCTGCTCTGGGGTTCCTTGTTCTCATCAGCAGGGGGAGGAACAGGCCGAGCTTCCTCAGGGGTCTTGGGAGGGGCGGGCAACACCACTGGTTTTATTTTTCTGTTGTTTAAGTAGGAATCAAGTTTAATGTTACTAATTGATGGTAATGGAAAGAAAAATAAGCCTTGATAAGACTAAATTAGTTTGTTGTGAAGAGTGAGTTTATTGAGTATTTTCAACAATGTGAAGATAGCAGCTTTTGAGGATAAAATCATCTTTAGAATTTGAAAGAATTGAAGTTTATCTTCGGGCTGATTATTCTCTTCTCTTTCTTCCTAGAAAAGACAACTGGCTGCACAAAGTTTAGCATTTAATTTGAAAGACAAAGTCTTTGGTGAATTATTCCCTGAAGTCGTGGAGGTAAGGAATAGAGGCTGCCAGTCAGTTCTACCCCCTTGCACATCGGAATCTTCCAAAGAGAAGGCGGTGCTGCTCTGCGTCTCTGTGCTGCAGACACACAGCACGGAGGGCACCTGTGCCCACGGGCACCTGCAGGAGCTAACTGGCAGGCGCAGCCCCGCCCCTCTCCGCCAGGTGCCCAGGGTCAGGGGGGCTTGGACGCTGGGGTTTGAGCTGGAGAGGCCAGGGAAAGGGAACTGGACGTCAGGGTGTGGAGCTCCTCAGGTGGGCTGCTGAGCTGCAGGGAGGGCCCTTGGCCAGGAGGGGCAGGGTGAGCTGCACTAAGGTTGAGGCCACGGTGATTCCGTGTCACTTGGACCTGCTCGGTCTAGGCCCTGAGAGGTGCAGGCTTGGTGATTTTGACAAGTCCCTGGGCCCCCTCATCTGTAAGACAGAGTTAGCAGCAGCCCCCACCTCCGACAGTGGGTATCAGGATTGAATACATGGGGCTGGCGACTGCCGGCCCCACAAGTCTTTGTGGTGGATCTTAGAACCCTCCCTAGTCTTTTTTTTTTTTTTTTTTTAAGATTTTATTTATTTATTTGACAGAATGAGAGATAGCATGAGAGGGAGGAGGGTCAGAGGGAGCCCGATGTGGGACTTGATCCCGGGACTCCAGGATCATGACCTGAGCCGAAGGCAGTCGCTTAACCAACTGAGCCACCCAGGCGCCCCAGAACCCTCCCTAGTCTTAAAGGAACTCGTTTGTTTAGACCAACCGTTGTTTCTTTTTGTTTTTATCTTAGGAAATTAAACAGAAACAGAAAGCCCAAGATGAACTCAGTAGCCGACCCCAGGCTCTCCCCTTACCAGATGTGGTTCCAGATGGGGAAACACACCATGGTCAGAACGGGCTTCAGCTCCTCAATGGGCATGCGCCAGGGGCTGGGCCACACCTTGCGGGGCTCCAGCAGGCCAACCGGCACCACGGACTCCTGGGCGGCGCCCTGGCGAACTTGTTTGTTATAGTCGGGTTTGCGGCTTTTGCCTACACGGTCAAGTACGTGCTGAGAAGCATAGCGCAGGAGTGAGCCACATGCCACGGCCGGCAGAAGTGGTCAAAAACGAGGGACACTGGGCCCGAGCTTGCCATGGGCTGGCTGGACATGCCGCCGAGCGCAGGGTGGACCTGCCTGACTCCTGGGGTTAGCTTTTTAAAAACCTTGAAAAGGAAAACAAAAACCAAAGTGTGTAATTTGGATTTAGAGGAGATGCAAGATTCTCAGCTCCCTGTCCTCGCTCTGGGGTCGTTGGGGACCATGGAGCTTGGGTGTCGAGGAGGAGGGGCCTCACGCTTTGGTTTTATAGCTTATCTCCTGTATCGTCTTTTGGACCTGTTTTAGTAAACATGTTTTTCATTTTATTAGATTTGGTCACTTAAAAATACAAAACTCGATTGTCAAATACTCTGCGTGCATTCTTGGTCCAGCGGAGCCCTGGCTCAGCAGGCAGGAGGAGTTTCCACAGCTGCGCCCAGCTGGCAGGGGCAGGGGGCCTGGCCGTGGGGCCCAGGGGCTGGCCAAGGACAGCCACAGCTTGGGTCCAGGAGACGTGGGGCTTGGCCTCAGCATTTGAAATGTGTTTTGTTCACTTGGAAAGAAGCAGTCTCTTGTAGGAAAGTGGGTTCTTTGTTTTGCTAAAGTTGAAATCCAGCAGCTGCTTGCTGTCTGACCACAAGGTGGCACCCTTTACTTGAAGAGCCACCATGTCCTGTGTGGTCCCTAAGGCTGCTTCCAGTTCACCACCCCCCACCTCCTTGCCTCCACACCCGTGCCAGGCTGGGCCCCCCACTGCCACCTCCAGGTTCCCGGATGCTGCAGGGGGTGGCCCCTGGTGCCCGCAGGACATTTCCTCTGACCCTAGCAGCCCCCCGGGGATCTGCACCTGACAGGCAGGTTCTGTGCACTTTGGGGCTCCCCTCACACTTGGTCCAGATCTTTGCTTTACCCTAAAGATAGGCTCACATGTTCCTTTTCGCAGCTGATCCATGTCTGCTATGGGCTCTGCCCTGGAAGATCACACACGGACTGGGCATCACGGGAAGTGAAGGCTGCCCAGGAAGGGCAGGGCCGGTGGGGTGGAGCTGGCCCCCTGGCTGCCGACGTCTTCCATCAAGCGCCTGTTTGATGATTTCACTTGCACATCATTTGAAAGCACTGTGTCTGTGGGTCCCGGGCTGAGGGGCTGTGATCTCACTCCAGGGGCCACAGCGGCCTCAAGTGCAGCCACACACTTGTACATCTTCGACATTCTTTGGTTTTTGATCGGTTTATTTAAAATTGCTCTATAATTTACCACTTGTGTGTATTTAACCCACTCTTGTGAAAAAAATCTTTCATTATATCTTTGTTCCTAAATGTTGTGCTGTTTGAGTCTCTTGGTGGAAGTGCAAGTCCATCTCGGCCCAGTGCCAGGCTCGCCCACGGGCAGGCCAGCGGCTTGGCCTGTGGGGGGCGCCCCGTGACTAGCCATGGGCCCTGGCAGCAGCGCCACACTGCTGGGCCTGGACCCCTGCGTGCGGTGGTAGGCAGGGGCGGGCTCCGCCGGGCCTCCTCTGCTGTGCTGGATGCCGGGCCTTACCCTCTGTCCATGGCCGGATCTGATCCAAACACTTAATGTTTCCTGAGGTTTTGAGGAGGCAGATTACATAGCAAATATTTTACTTAACGTGGGTTATTTCCGCGCCGTATGTGAAATCTCAACTATTAAAAACCCTTTGTCAGCGGTAGAAATGATCCGTGCTGTACAAAGCCTTCACCCAGTGTCCAAGGCGGCGAGCTGTCTGCAGTGACCCAAGGTGAAAGATGACCTTGGGACGCCTGGCTGGCCCATTTGGAAGAGCAGGTGACCCTTGATCTCGTGGTCGTGAGTTTGAGCCCCACATTGGGTGTAGAGATTGCTTAAAAAAAAGATGAACTTGTCCTGTGGGTCTACACGTCTGACCCCGTGTCCATGTTGCTCTCCCTCGGAGGGGTCACCGGCCCCTCCCTCTCGTGTGGAGTCCCTGGTGGACGTTGGGCGTCCCCAGTAGTTGTCCCAGCTGAACCACTGAGTGCAAGCCGTGTTTGGAGTCTCTTAATTCAGGGAGAAAGCCCCTGACCAAACTCGGGCTGCATGGACACAGGTGAAGGAGTCCTGGAGGTGTGGAGAGTGGTCTTGCAAAGGGCGTTGCCAGCATCTCCCCCAGGAAGCTTCCCCAGGCCCAAGTCTGAGACTGGAAACTGCAAATGCAGCCGAGGGGTCTGGGTCTGGGTCTGAGGCTGGAGCGACCGTCATGGGGGGCAGACTGCTGTGGGGACAGTGCCCAGTGTCGGGGTACAGAGAAGCAGCCGCTGGCCTGGGCCTCCCCTCCACGGGCAGTGGGTGTCTGTGGCAGTAGGGAGGGCGTGGAGGACTGGGGAGCAGGGTCTCTTTGGTGGTTTTCCAGGCAGCTCCTGTGCTCACGGGGGGAGCCTGGCCGCTGGAAGGAACCATGGGATGCAGGGGAGAAGGGGAGGGGGCACTGAAGAGCAGAGAGCTGCTTCCCTGACACTGGACCCGAGCCCAAGGGGGCCGTGTCCCCCTGCAGAGCACAGCTTGGCTGAGACTCATGAACCAGTGGGCCAGCGAAGTGGCTCCTGCTTCCTGCTGATGGTCGAGGTGCCTGGGGATGGGAGCAGAACCCATGGTTCAGCCGGGGCTGGGCCTGTTTGAGGCCCACTGCCGTGTGGCTCCCCCGTCCAGCTTCAGAGGTCGTCTGCTGTAGGTCGACCCGCCTGTAGGACCGTGCTGGAGGCTGGCCAGTTGGCGGTGCCCACACAGCAGCCAGTCGGAGATGGTGCATTGGCCCTCGCACTCTGTGACACACTGAAGCCCTGACGGATCGGGCCGTCAGGTGCCCAGCCTCCTGGGCACCGCAGGAGGGGTCTAGCAGCTCAGTGGGAGTCCCTGGGCTACCTTCCTGACCTGGTGGTGGGTGCAGGTCACATCCAGGGTTCTAGCCGGGCAGAGCACAAGGGAATCTTCTGCAGCGTGGCCCCCTTCAAGACCCAGGCATTGGGAGCCGGCTCACCAGCTGGACACCCGAAAGAGCTGAGGCTCCAGCAGCGAGCTCGGACTTCGCCATAACCGCCCGCTGTTGTCCCCGGACCCGACCACCTCTGCCTGAACCGGGAGGGGGGAACGGATGACCCCAGGCCGACTCTCCTCACATCTTCCCCACCAGGCTTGTCTCTGGGGCAGCTCTGCTTGTAGTGGCCACGGACACGGTCTGGGGCTGGGGTCTGCCTTCATCGTTCCTAGTGGACGTCTGGAAATTGAGGAGTGCCGGGAGGAGGACTCTTACGCTGTCCACTAGGACCAGTGTGCCCGCTTCCTCTAGACTGGACTGCAAGCAGCAGCTCCTCTGGGGGCTAGCCACGGCTCCGACCGTTCCTAGTCCTGGTCCACTGAGGGGCAGCGGTCAGCCCCCCCGGGCCCCCGTTTTGTGGCGACTGACTGCAAGGTTTTGTTGGCTTGAGCTGGCCCCGGTCATCCTGTTGCCTGCAGTAGGCAGGTGGTTAAGGAAGGGCCCTAACTCTCTCTGGGGACCCACCCACTGGTTTTCAGGTCCAGCTGGGGGGAAATCTTGTGCTCCCTCTCCTTGGGCTGGACAGCTGTGGAGGCAGCAGGCTCCTCTGGCAGGGCTCACCGTCGTGCTGACCTCCGGATTGCAAAGGCCTGGGGACATGTCCCTTTCCCCTGCTGGCTTAGGACAGCAGGAAGCCGAGAGGCCTGGTTGGGTGAGGGCACCCCCTCAGGCTGTAAGGGTTGGCCTGTGCCCCAAGAAGAGGAGTGGGTAGAGGGACTCAGGCACCCTCAGCTAGGCCACCCACCATGCTTTTCTCTGAGGTCAGTCAGTCCCTCTCCTCGCTAGCCATGCTCACCCCCAGTGGAGGGCCAGTGCCCAGGGTCACCTAGGCCAGGACAAGGCTGGGAGCCCAGTAGGTCAGCTGTCCTTCCTAGGTCCTGCCTTTCTCAGGAGCAGGGTCTGAACCAGGCTTCCGGGCATCACCGGGACCCTGGGGTCGGGGGGCCTCTGTCAGAGGGCCTGGAGGGCGCCTGTGGTAGGGCTGGAAGGATCCGGAGGGGCTGAGTGAGGTGGGTCATATGTAGGAAGGGCAGATGGGGCTGTGGGTCCTGATGGAGTTTGTCCCTACCCTGGGACCTCCTGGGCCACCACCCTGAAGGGGCTGGGTGTGAGGTGCCGGGAGCTTAGCTGGGAGGCGGGTGGAGTGAATTCATGTTAACAGTTTCCAGGGTGAGCTGGCCCTCCTGGAGAAGGGTGGGGGCTGTTTCCAAAGGCAGGGAGCGCCCTGGGGAGGTACAGCCCCTTGCAGCAGCCTAACGCCCCCGTCCACGCCCCCGGGCTGGCGGGGGAGCCCTTGTTGGCTGGCAGACCAGCAGAGTGTGAGCCCTCCCCCTTGGAGTTTTGGGGAGGAGGGGAAGGCTTATTTGGCGGCGTGCGCGGGCAGCCCGGGCACTGCATGTGAGGGGAGGCCGGCGCCGGCCCCAGCCCGCGGGCTCAGGAGCGCGTCTGCCTCTGCCGGGTCCCTTGTGTCGTCTGCCCGTCGTGGTGCCCGTCCTACTGCTGTCCAGGCTCGCCCCGCCTGCGCATGCACGGGGGGCGGCTAGGTGCCCCCTGGGGCTGTGTCTTCCCCCGGGGGCCCTGAGTGCCGGCTGCAATGCTGCCCCCATGAGCACACCTGGGAGTCCCCGCTCGCCGCGCTGAGCCGCCACCAAGGTCTGGAGCCGCTGGGCGCCATGCGCTGGGCTTGGGCCGCCGCCATGGCCCTCTGGCTGCAGGTCATGCTCCTTGGGGGCGTCGGGGCGCAGCGGGAGCCCAAGAGGCCACGGCAGCCCAGCCAGCGCACTGAGCCCCCCACGGCCACCGCGTCCAACAGTGAGGGGCTGCTCCGCTCCCCCAAGGTACGCACGGGCTGGTTGCTCGCGGGTGCGGGTGTGCGCACACTCCCAGGCTTCAGGCGGCCCCTGGGCTCTGGGCTGTCCTCCCACGCGCAGGCTCTGCCCTGCCCGGCTCTCCGGGCCTCCCCATCCTGTCTCGGTGCAGTGGGGCTTTGGGCAGGACTTGCAGCAGCGGCTCTTGGGGCGGCCACTGGGTCCCCCGGGCCCAGGGGAAGGGTGGGGGAGGGGAGGGGCTTCCCAGAGGGGCTGCAGCGAAACCTTTGAAGCCCCAGGTCCCACGTGCCTCTAGTAGCTTGCTGCCGTTGGGTGTAGTTGCTAATTCAGGCGTGGGGCGGGGGGAGCTCTAGACCCCTTGTTGGGAACCCAGGTATCCCACAGCTTGAGTGGCTGGAGAGGCTAAGGCTAGCCTGGGCTCTGTGCTTGCCGGAGGTCCTTGCCCTAACCCCCACTGTGTAGCCAGCACCCCATGGCCTCTGGCGCGGGCTGTGTTCTGGTCGTTGGGAGTCCCTCTGGCCTCAGTCGGCCCCTGGGGCCCCCTCTGAGACAAGAGATCCCTGCAGCTGCCTCAGCCCTGGTCCTCCACCCTCTTGAGCATCTCCTGAGGGGGTCTTGGCGCTGACCCCACCCACACAGGCCTGGTGGTTTCACACAGCTGCCCACCTGGGGGCCGCAGGCCTGGAAAGGGAGAGGCAGCTGCTGGGGCAGTCCCCCCACCCCCCAAGCCCTCATGCCTTTGATCCTGGCCTCCCGCCTCCCAAGGGCGTCTCTGCGGCAGCCAGCCCGGCTGCTCTCAGCCCACGCAGCCCATTGGAGCCCGAGGCCCCATTTTCCAGATGGGCAGGCTGAGGAGACTGAGTCCTTGGGCCCTGCCAGCCAGAGAAGGGTGGGCTACCGACAGCTTCTGGGGGCAGGCACAGGTCCATCTGGGGACAATCAGGCAAATCTCTATTCCAGGAGTGGCCTCCATGGTGGGGGGCTGCCATGGGACACATATCCCAGGACAGCCCTCCCCAGACATTGGGACCCCTGCTCTTCCTGCTAGGGGTGGGCTCATCTTCCACCTGCCCCTTGGCCCCTAGACACCACTGATGGACTTGTCTCTCCAGGCTCCTGGGTCCCTCAAGCGTGGCTAGGGCAGGTGGCAGCCAGGGGATCAGGCAGATAACAGATATGCGAGGAACCAGGACATTCAAATATTCTTGGCTTCTTTCTCTTCTCTGGGTGGGGCCCAGATCAGGGGTGGGAGGCACCCCACCCTCCTGCCCCTCCCATCCCCCAGGATAGAGGCCTGTCTGGTCTGCTGAGAGGCCCTGGCCCTCCCGGGTCGGGAGGCAGCACCTGCCCCGGGAACCTGGCTCTTGCCATGTTTGGGACTGAGGGCAGACTGCTGGACTGGACCTGCCTGAGTCAGGACCTCTCAGCTTGCCCTGCCGGGAACAGCGCTCCGAGAGTGGCCAGGGCTCTGCTAGCCCCATGATGTTGGCTCCCTCCCAGCCAGGCCAACATCTGCTGTGTTCCTGCCCATTTCATGAGCTTCCTGTTGGCAGGCAGACTTCCTCAGAGGCAGGCCGACTCTCTCCCCAGCCCACGCCCCCTTACTTGGCATGATGTGCTCCTTCTTTGACCTTGGGGCTTAGGGTGCTCCTGCCTCTCCTGCCTGTCCTGGTGCAGAAACTGGGCTTAGGAGGGGGTCGTTGGAGGGTGGAGGGGGGCATGGTCTTAGGCAGCTCCACTCTGCCCCTCCCAGACCTTGCTTGAACAGCCAGGTGGGCTGGCCGGCTGTGGCCTGGGTCCGAGCCTGAGGGGCGGGGCCGGCGGGAGTGCCAAGGCTGCCCGCTCGCACCCCTGATGCCCAGCACAAAGCAGAGCCTGTGCCCATCCTCGCCCCAGCTTGGCGTGGCTCTGAAGCTCTTGGGAAGCCCCCCCACCGCCCCACCGAAATTTGCTCCTGCTCTTTACCGCCCACCTGCTGGGGCGTGTGCGGCTGGCCCCATGTGTACATGGGTGTGCCTGTCTGCTTGGGGGTAACCCGGCACAGCGGGAAGGGACACAAGTGCTCCAACACAGATCCAAAACCAAGGTGCCCGGACATCAGGTCCTGGCTTCCACAGAGGAAGCCCTTGCTGCGTGCGTCCAGGCCTGGGTCCCCAGGGTGGCCTGCGGTGCCCCGCTGCCACGTATCTTGTGCGTGCCCTGAGTCCTGCCCAAGGTGGCCTGGGCCCTGAGTTTCCCCGCGGGGGCCTCGGGGCCAGCACGCTAGCTCTGTCCCTGGCCCTGCAGCCACCTGTGGCCCTGGGGTCTGAGTTCTCAGACGCCCACATGACATGGCTGAACTTCGTCCGGCGGCCAGACGAGGGGGCCTCGAAGACACGGTGCAGGGGCCGGGACAAGAAGTCGGTGAGCCCCGGGGTCTGAACCCAGGGCAGGGGGGGCTGTGGTTCCCACTGGGACCCTCACTTTCTCCTGCCTCCCCCCAGCGAGGCCTCTCTGGCCCCCCCGGGCCCCCCGGGCCCCCCGGGCCTCCCGGACCCCCCGGACCCCCCGGTGCCGCAGTCACCCAGGAGGCCCTGCTTCGAGAGTTTCAGGAGATGCTGAAAGGTGAGGCTGCTGTCCCGGACTCTTCCCGCCTGGGCCCTGGGGGTGACCGCCCCAACCCCAAGACGCTGCCCTCACCCTTTTCCCCACAGAGGCCACCGAGCGCCGGTTCTTGGGGCTGCTGGGCCCGTTGCTGCCTGAGGGGACTGGTGGGCGGCTGGTGGCCGAGGCTTTCCACTGTGCACTGAAGGGCCCCATGGTGGTGGACGAGAAGACGCTGGTGGAGCTGCATGGCTTCCAGGCTGTGAGTGCGCGTCGGGGCGAGCCCTGGTCTGCTCGGGGCATCTGCTGAAGGCCGTCCTCAATGCCAGCAGCGGCCAGCGGTGGGGGGGGGCAGGGTGCTGGGTCGGCTCCCCACCGCTAGGCAGGTCTCACACCCAGCACATACACCCAGGGGGCGCCTGGGGGAGCCATGCGCGGGGGGCGGGGTGGGGAGGAGGTGACCTGGGTCAGGGTTAGCAGGTCCCATGTGCCACGACTTAGGGTGGGGTCCAAGGTGGCCAGGAGCCAGGGATGCCCTCCCTGGTGGGGGCTCTTGAGGGTTCACCCATCCCTTCGGGCCTGGAGCCTGTGCCCAGAGGCCCAGGTGGGTGAAGACACACAGGTTCCCCCCACCCCATCCTGCCCACCTGGGCCCTGCTTGGTGTGGGGGGGCAGCTGTTGGTCACAGGCGCCTCCCCCAGGCTGGATGTGCAAGATGAGGGCCCAGGCCCTGCAGCCGGCTCTTCACCTGCTATCCCTCCAGCCCACGGCCCAGGGCGCCTTCCTGCGGGGGTCTGGCTTGAGCCTGGCGTCGGGCCGGTTCACAGCCCCGGTGACCGCCATCTTCCAGTTTTCTGCCAGCCTGCATGTGGGTGAGTGGGGGCCAGCCCCCAGGCCTGGGTCCCATTGAAGAGGTGCCTCCTGTTCTATCCCCACCTCCCGCAGGGGAGGGGGGTTCTCGCTCAGGGCCCACTCTCCCCCAGCCCTCAGCAGCTCCCGGGCCCGCCCCTGGCAGTCTAGCCACCGCCCCTCTCTGCTCTGTCCTCCCTGGGGGCTGCTGCAGGCTGGGCCTGTCTCCACAGACCACAGGGAGCTGCAGGGCAGGGTGCGGCCGCGGGCTCGGGACACAGTGCGGGTGCTCATCTGCATTGAGTCCCTGTGTCATCGACACACGTGAGTGGGCCTTCCTTGCGGGCACTCTTGATGCTGCGGGGGCCGTGGGGGATGGTGCCCAAGCCTGGACTGTCCTGCCTGGGGAGAGGGCAGGACACAGAGCTGTGTACCCGGTGGGGGGGGGGGGGCTGGCCCCACAGCCAACGTGCCCTCACCCTCGCCCTGCGGCGCCGCGTCCAGGTCCCTGGAGGCCATCTCGGGCCTGGAGAGCCGCGGCAGGGTCTTCACCGTGCATGTGGAGGGGCTGCTGCAATTGCAGGTGAGGCTGGAGGGCTGGATGGGTGGGGAGGAGCCTTGGCCTGGCACTGCTTAACCCAGCGAGTGGACGGACATCGGCCACGTGACCCCCGGGGTGGGTGCTGCCTGATGGGGCTCGAGCTTCATTCCTCCATATGCTGCCCCCTGGGCAGGCGGGCGCCGTGGGTGGTGATGCCCACTGTGGGGTGTCTGCAGGCTGGACAGTATGCCTCCGTCTTTGTGGACAACGGCTCCGGGACCACCCTCACCATCCAGAGTGGCTCCAGTTTCTCCGGCCTGCTCCTGGGCACGTGAGGGCCAGACAGGGGCCAAGAGCACCTGCTGGCCCTCACACACCCACTGTCCTCTGTTAAACCTGTGGTCACAGCAATAAAGAGCTCTCAGCCCTCCCTGTCGCCTGGTTACTGAGTCATCGTGGAGGTGGGGGTGGGGGTGCAGCCCCGGAAGGACGTGCTGTCTCATGTCCAGTCTTGGAGGCAGCGGCCTATAACACCTGCAGGGCCAGGGGCCCAGACCCATTCAGCCTGGGAACCAGAAGTCCCAGAAGTTGGTGCGTCAGATGGCAGCCGGATACCGTGCGCTGTCCCTGTCTGGGGTGCAGAGAGCAAGGTGGGGAGCCCTTCAGAGGGTCTTGTCCGGCGGGGGTAGGCGCAGGGAGCACGCGGGTGGGGGCCACGCACAGGGCTGCGCACGTGAACCCGGAGGGCGGTGCGCCTCACCCCCGGTGTGCTAAGTGCGCATGCGTTTCCGGGGCGGAGCCAAGGGCACCTCTCCACTCCCGGAGGCCCGTACAAACCCCAGGTGGGGTGGCCAAGGCCGTGCCTGCGGCTCCTGTGGATTTGGGGCCCTCTACCCCCCACCCTGTTTTGGCTCCAGAGAACCCAGACCAAAGAATGTAAATTGGTCTTGGGATGTCCGGGCCCCTGCAGAGCTGCGGAGATACGATCTCTGGTTGGCACCTGGGCCCTCAGCGGGCAGCCCCACCTCGGGGGCCGGGGGCCAGGCCAGGCCCCTGGCCCCTCCACAGATGCCTGGGAGCTGGGGGCAGGGCCTGAAGCCCCCTCTCCAAGGCTGAGCGGGGATGGGCAGGGGGCGGGGAGGACAAGGGCTCCCGGGTCTGCCCGCTGGCTCAAGGGGCAGGGAGGGGAGGCAGGGCGGGAAGAGATCGGAGCCGAGAGCCATTATCCAGCCCCTCCCCTTGGGGACCCTCCCTGCAGCCCGCTGAGTAATGAGGCAGGAGAGTGCTGGTGCCGGGCTGGCGCCAGCCCCCACAGCAACAGACTTGGCCGATGACCCGTCCTCACCTCGCTCCCTGGTCGCCCCAGGGTGGCGTCAGGGGCTGGGGGCCGAGTTGGGGGTGTCTGTGCTTCGCGGTGGCTGCAGGCGCCGGCCCGGTCTGAGCGGGATATTCTGGCAGCTTGCGGGGATGGGGGGCGGGGCACGGGTGCCTTTCTGGGGAGGTTGGGAGAGGAGGGGCACACCGGGGAGGCAGAAACTCAGGAGGGGGCACTGTCTCCCACTTCCCATTATTGAGGTCCTGCGCTAGGCTTGGCTGTGGGCACTGTCCATGCCGGACACCCGTTTACAGAGGGAAACAGGGGACGGGGATGCTGAAAGATAATGGCCAGCACCCAGCCGGACTCTCAGCTGTGCCTGGGGCCTCACTGCATCCAGGGGCTCCCCACTCCCCTGCAGGTCCTTCAACGCCAGCCAGTCCCCTACCTGGTCAGGTCCAGGCGGGGGCAGGTCTCATGGTATCCAGATGGGCTTTGGGGACTGTGATGACAGAGATGGAGACCCAGACCCAGAGATGGGGCCCAGGGTCCACAGAGAGTGACAGACAGGGGATGACAGATGAGAGGCGAGGACAAGAAGGACAAACCAGGCCAGCCCCTTGGAGCCCACGGTGGGCAGGTGGCCAGGGCCCTGGGCCCGCCGCCCGATTGCACCTGCCTCCAGGTCTGTCTGGTCTTCCTCCCTGTTTCTGCCACCCTAATCAGAGGTCATTAGCCACTTAGCTATAATTCCCTTGGAATGTGCTGTCTCCAGTTGAGCCTCCATGGCTGAGGGTGTGGGAGCAAAGTCATGGGGGGCTGGGGTGGGCCATGGTGGCTACTGTACAGCATCCAGGGCCGTGAGCTGAGGGGGCCCAGGGTTCAGGCCCCAGGCTCAGACAGGCCCCCAAGGACACAGCCTGGCCTCCCAGTGTGAGCAAGGGGCCGGTGCAGAGTGAGGCTCCCAAAGGCATAGCCTGCCTTCCAGGGCCCGGGTACCGGCCCCACAGATACAAGGGAAAGCAGTCTTCTGCACATGGAGAAGATGAAGATTCTCAAGTAGCTGACTCTGGGACCTGCTTCAGTGGAACAGTGCTGCCGTGTTGTCCTCAACCCAAACTGTGGTGTTTGAAAAGCTTCCCGTGGCCTGGGGAGGGGTCTGGAGCCCCCTAGGTGGCCCTGGGCCCTTGTGGTGATGCCCAGCCTGAGCGGGGGCTCCAGGGAGTGGGAGAGCCTGGGAGATGGGGTTCTTGTCCCGGCCTGGCCTCTCTGGATTTGTAGCTGTGTTTTGGGGTGGCCTGAGCGTCTGGCTGGGGCCAGAGCCAGAGTGGCTGCACAGCTCTGGATGGCCTTGGGTTGACCCTTGACCCCGAACCCTACCCGGGAACAGCGGGAAGTAATGGGCTGACCTCACTGACCTCCTCTAGGGCTCACTTCCCAGAACCTCCATCTGACCCTGGGGCTTGCCAGGCAGGGCTCGGGGCTCTGCTCTACTAGGTAGGGGCTCGTGGGAGGGAGCACGCTTCCTCTGGGATCCCCTAGCCCTGCACTGCCACTGACTGGCCCCTCTTGGCCCCACGGTAGGCCTTGGGACCCTGGGGGAGGGGGTGTCTCAGTGTCGGGCCATAGCCTGGCCTTCTAGCACCCTGGGCGCGCTGTCTGGTTTGAGTGCAGACAGGAATGTGGCTGTCTGGTTCAGGACAGCTGGGAAGTGCTGTTGGGGGCCAGGAGAAACCGCTATAGCTTAGCAGCTGGGCCCCACCCTAGGTCTGCGGGGCTGGAGCCTGGAGGGGCGTTGTGGGGGCGCGATTCCAGGCTTTGAGTGAGAAGGCCGCCCGTTCCCTCACACCATGATTCTCTGTGGGGCTGAGGGATGGGACAGGGTAGGGGTGAGGCTTACGGAAGAGGCCCCCCCACCCTCACCTGGGCCCTGGGGTCCCTGCCAGAAGTGTGGACATTAGCATATAGCCGGGCCAGGGCCCAGCTTTGGGTCTGACTTCACCCCTTCAGGTTGGGCCTGTGGCTGGTAAGCGGGGGCTGTTCCAAGGGTGGCTACCTATCCCCAGCCAGGTTCCTCCGAGCACACCTGGGAGGGTCTCACTCCCAGACCAGACGTCCTGACTCCTGTGACCTGGGCCAGGGACTGAGATTTGGCCTGGGGGTGCGGGGGTCTGGGGGGCAGTTTCTGTACTTCTCTCTTTGGGTCTGCCTGTCCCCAGGCTCCCTGTCCTGGCAGTGGCTGGGATGGTGTCTCTGACTGGGAGCGGTGGTCTCTGTGTCTCCTCTATCCCTGCCTGGGGCAAGGACTTTCTTTGTTAAGCTAGAATTGCCAGGACCCTTGGGAGCAAACACAGGACAGGTGTCCAGGACCTAGTGGCTGGAGCCCCTGGCCAGCCGGTCACTGAGCTTGGGAATGGCTGTGCTTGGGGTCTTTGGCATCAGGGAGGCCAGCTGGCTGGACCATGCTGATGGTCACAAAACCGCGGGACCCTGAGGCGGGGAACCTCAAGCTGGGCTCACTGTGATGGCTGGGGACTCTGGGGGATGGCGGCAAGGGACAGGGATTCCTCACCCCCAAGGAGGAGCTCCGAGCACACTGCCCTGACGCAGAAGCTCACTGCGGGCAGCAGGGAGCCTTATCTCACCTGAGGTCTCTGTCCTGAACACAGAGCGCTGATCTAAGGCCAGGGAGCCCTCTTGAGACAGGAGCTGGGGGGCAGGGTGGGGCGCTGCCTCCCTGGGGTCTTGCTCACTGACTGGGCTTGGCCATTGCGCCCTCTGGGCTCTGAGCGCTCCCTGACCTGAGGGTCCTGCCCCAGGGTCAGCCAGCTGCTGGGGCTCTAGCCCCGGGCACCTGAGCTGACCCAAGAGCGGAGGCCTTCAGCACCCCGGGTCTCCCAGAGCCCAGACCGTGCAGCTGGGTCCAAGAGGGCTGGGAGGCATGTCCAGGTGTCAAGAACGCAGCCCTGACCCTTGACCCTGCCTCCGGCTGCCGTCGGCATGTCTGCCCGCTCGTGAGTCTGACCCTGTGCACGGGCGGGCCTGGGGGCGGGAGTGGTGGAGCTTGGGGACAAAAGGCCTTTGTTCAGGAGGGTTTGGGGTGCAGCCCCTGCTCCGGGGCAGTGACTCATGGGTTCCTCTGGTGTGATAACGTCAGTTTTGCAACAGCCGGCATGTCACACACACCCAGGCGGCTTCGAGGGTAGGAGGGACCCCCAGCTGCACTTGCGGCCCCTCCAGGCTGCTCTGTCTGAACCTGGGTATGTGAGGGGGTGGCAGCGCGAACAGGAGCGAACAGGAAGGGTGTCAGAGGGCCAAGCAAAACTCCATTTCTGACGTAAAGCATCTCCAGAAGCAAGCACTCAGCCTCCTTAGAGCCCCTTGCCTGCCTCCCGGCCCCTGCTGGCCCCCTGCTGTAGGCCTGAATCCCTCCCCGCCAGGCGGGCCCAGCAGCCTGGGGTCGCTCACAGCAGGACGCGCCTTCAGGCGGGCCCAGCAGCCTGGGGTCGCTCACAGCAGGACGCGCCTTCACCGTGGGGTTGTCTGATCCTTCTTCCCGTGGCGGGAGGGCCTGACACAGGGGCCTTGCTGTTGCGGGCTCGAGCCTGGCTCGGCCTTCTTTCCATCACTCCCTTTGTAGGACCAAGTGGGTGCCTGCGTCAGGGTGCAGGGGCCCCTGGTCCCCATGTGAGACCTTTCGCCGTCCGGGGCCAAGGGAGCACAGGGTCGATGGCCACAGATAGGCCCAAAGCGGGCCAGGCATCCGGCCCCGCTCAGGACCGCCGGAGGAACCATGGAGAACCGCATGGGGGCTGGGCCGCCGAGATCCAAGGACGCCGCTGGAAGGAGCGGGCCAGGCTTGGATTTCCTTTTCCTCGGGTCACCAGGCTGGGTCAGCCCTGGGTCGGTGGAGGTGGGAGCTGGGTGAGGGTCTTTGCAGGCTTCCTGTCTGGCCAGCCACTGCCTGTGCTGAGCACAGAGCAGCCCAGGGTGCAGCCTCCATCCTCTGCACAGAGCAACGCGCTGTCCAGGCCACTCGTGGCCCTGGCTCCGCCCTGGCCTGGAGCAACACCCAGCACCACAGCCGGCTGAGCTCTGCTTGGTGGACCCCGCTGGCTGTAGCAGAAGGGGCCTGGGGCCATGTGCAGGGGAAGTGCAGGGACCTGGGGCCAGGGGAGACGGGGGTACCTGTGTGTGGAGGCTACTTTGGGCACCACCACCTGCTAGCCACAGATGTGTGTGGGAGGGGCCCTGACCGTCCTGCTGAGTGGCCCGCCGAGCTGCTGCCCCTTGCCTCCCCCGCCGCTCCCATCTGCCCAGGCCTCCCCAGATTCCAGTTCTGGCTGCCCACCCAGCTGCCAGGGTCCCTTTCCTAGGATGGGGGGGTGTGTTCTGGGGTGGTTCTCATCTCCAAGCCAAGTGGAGACCGCTCTGTAGAGACCCTGACCCTCATCACTTCCTGGGTCCCCCCCGCGCCCCCGCTCCTGAGATGGCCCAGGTGAAGCCTTCAAGTCTCTGTTAAGCGGAGGGGCAGGAGCTACTCTCTCCCCATCTCCGCAGAGGCCGGGTCTCCTGAGAGCAACTTGGCTGACACCACCGTCCCCCTTCAGGCTTGGTACTGTCTCCAGGACCCCACCAGTTGGACGGGGCTCGATGGGCCCCTGGACACCTGCTGGTGCTCAGACCGAGGGCCACATCTCTGCCCGGTCTTCAGACTTGGGCACCTGAGGCAAGCATCCAGAATGGCCTTCCAAATCCCTGGGACCTCCCAGAACAGGCCCCCCGGCGCTGGGGCCCTGCCCTAGCCTCACGGAGCTGCTCATCTGTCCTGTTTTCACTCATTTCCCATGTCCTGTTCTGGGCCCCTCGGGGGTCTAGGGGAAGGTCAGGAGCTGGGAGTGGCTGCCCTGCATTGATGGCCATCAGCCTCTGTGATCCCCACCAGCCCCAGGCCGTGGGCAAAGCAGAGCGCTGAGCAAACACCTGAGGCTGTCAGTCCCCCCTCCCACTCTCCTTACCTGCTACCACCCCTCAGGCCGCCCCACCCACGGCAGAACCTCCCGTGTGACCCCACAATGGGGAGGCTCAGGGTCCTCGGGGAGGAAGGGGTGGTGGCTCCAGAGATGCCCAGCAGAGGACATTGCCCGGGGCATGCGGGCCCCAGGACACGTGGGTGGTGGGTTGTTCTGTTTGCTTTGGGAAATCTCTGAAGCAGTCAGTGCAGTGTGCCCGTGGAAGCTCGTGCTGGGGCTTCTGCTGGAGGCTGTGAGGGTCTCAGAGGGGGACTGGGGAAGGATGGGGAGCTAAGAGCACCATCTACAGGGGATATGGGGGTCAGGAAGGGCGGGGAATGGGGCTGGGTCAGAGGAGACTGTTGGGGGTGAGTGGGAGCGGCTGTGTGAGGGGAGGGGGGGAGCTCTGGGGGTAACCCCGGCTGGCAGTGAGCCCACCTTGGCCCTGAAGAAGGGGGTTGCCCGTAGAGGCCAGGTGACAGGTGAAGGGGTTATCTCAGCTCTCAAGGCTGTGGGGAGGGTCATCTGGGTGGGGGCTGGGGGGGTGTAACCCCTGGCAGGGAGACCCAAGGGTGGAGGGCCATAGGGTCTCAGGAATGAGGAGACCCCCAGGGCCTGGACTGCAACCCTTTAAGAGCCCAGTGTTGGTTCTGAGGCCGGGTCCTGGTGTTAGGACAGACACAGGAGGCCTTCCGCCTGCTCCCTGGACTCCGGGCAGGCTCTGAGCTGCCCCACAGCTCAACCCCGAGCATACTTATGAGGAGGAAAAACAGCCCAAGCCTCTCTCCAAGCCCCTGGGACCGAGTGCAAGCACCAAGGAGCAAATTAGGTGTAATACGGTCTTCACTGGGCTACCTGCAGCCCAGGTGCCTTTGAACGCGGTTCTCCATGGTTCCTCCGGCGGTCCTGAGCGGGGCTGGATGCTTGGCCTGCTTTAGGCCTGTCTGTGGCCATCGACCCTGTGCTCCCTTGGCCCCAGACGGTGAAAGGTCTCACAATGGGGACCAGGTGCCTGGGTCAGGTGGGGGCTGAGGGGCGCACTGGCCATCCCTGTCAGACCCTGTGGATTCTGGCCATGACCCAGCCAGCCCCTTCCTCCCACTGCAGGACCCAGTCCTCCCAGCCCAGATGCGGGACAGAGGGAGGCCTGCCCCTGTGAGGCAGGGTCTGTGCTGAGCTCTGGGAGGCCCACCCAGCCAGAGGCGAGGGGTCAGGGATGCGCATGCAGCTGGGAGGGGTGAGGGCCACTGGGCATCAGGAGCTGTGCTAGTCTAGGGCTCAACCATGAACCTGCAGCCCGGTTGGCACATGGTCTCCTCCAGCAGGTGTGTGTCCAGGGGAGCCCCCCCCCCACACTGTAGGCCCCATCTCCTTCAGTCCCTACCATGTCCCTGATCCACCAGGTGGACCCAGGCTTTTGGGGGGTGTGAGGGGGCAGGGGAGGTCTTGGCTCAGATCTGGGGGGGACAGGGCAGATGGTGGGGTACCACACCAACTCCCATTCACCACAGGGCTCATGGCTTGCCTCTGGGAGTCGCACTACTCTCTCCAGCATGACTGTGTGGTCCCTTCTTGGTGCCCGGCCATCCTAGGGCGCCCTGCCTCCTCCAGAGTCTCTCTCGGGTCCCACGTTTCTCTCTTTTGTATTAGAATTAGTGTTGTAGTATATATTTTTAAATTTTAAATTTTGAGATGATTGTAAATTCAATGCAGTTTTGACAAATAGAGGTGCCGTGCCCCTCACCCAGTCTCCCCCAGTGGCAGAGTCTTGCAAAACTACTGGACAACATCACAAGCCGGACGTGGACATCCAAGCCAGATGTGGGGCAGTCCCAGAACCAACTGCCGTCTCCCTTTCCACCTCGCCTCCTTGACCCCTGGCAGCACTGATCTGCCCTCCATGTCTAGAACCATGACCGTCCAAGAATGTCATGGAAATGGAGGTACCCAGTATGCAACCTTTTGGGATGGACTTTTCTTGCTTGACGTAATTCTTGGGAGATGCATCCTTTTACTGCCAGTATTGAAGTTTCTCCCATTTTCTAGCCCTGGGACTTTGGCCAAGGCGCTCAGGCTCTATGCCCCCCGTCTCTTCCTCCTTTCTCAGGAACATGAAGGGGCTGTTGCCAGGGCTCTCCACATTGGCCTTAGGGGAGGGAGGGGCAGGACCAGGGCCCTCCACGAGGAGAGGTGCACCCCTTGAGGTGGTGCCGGATGCCCCATGCCCATCTGGTCCTGATGCCCTGCAAGGGTGGGCTCTGACGGCCACTTAAAGAGAGATACTAGTTTGGCTGGGAGAAGAGTTAGTGGTCCTATATCCTAAACCCCCCATAAAAACCAGTTTGGTGGTCTGACTCCCCATCTCCCAAGAGCCTACTGTCACCTGGGCCCTGGGCCGGTGCTGGGCTCACGGAGAGCCTGAGCTCAGCCCCTGGTCTATAGGGCCCATGTGTCCAGATGGTGTGGAGCCCATAGTGCATGCCTCAGTGGGTGGGAGGTACAGTCTAGGGAGGGATGCCCCGACCTGGAGAACCTGCCAGCTGGACTGGAGGAGGGCAGGCTCTATCCACAGGCCCTGGGGTCACGGATAAGGTGATGGCTGAGGGTCAGTCTAGGAAGGGGCCTCTGGCCTTTAGCCCCAAAGTGTGGTCTGAATGCGGACATCACAACCGCAGTAATGATGCGCAGTCAGCCCAGCGTCTGGTTTGTTCTGTTTTGAAATTTAATGATTTACGTTGAACAATATGAACTTTCCATTTTTGTCAAACCTGACTGCATATGGGCACTTCCATGTGATTCAACTGAGTGCTAACGCTCAGGGACCCTCCCCCGCTCCTCCAAAGAGACATGCCCTCGATTTTTAGATTTTTTACTAGGAGGTCTTGGACATTGGTGCCATGCTTTCCATGGGGCCCATTCCAGAGAAACCCGGAAGCTACAGCAGGACTGTAGATGCTGGGCAGGGATGTGGAGGTCCAGCCTTTGGGTGGGATCCTGGCTCTGCCACTGGCATGTGGCCCCGGCAAGCTGTCTGTCCAAGCACTGTCTCCTCATCTGAAAAACGGAGACGTGCACATGCCAACTCCAACGATCCCGACGTTCAGACAAGACATCCGGGTGAAAATGGCCAGCAGGAACCAGGTCCCACTGTTCTCAGCATCCCTTGGGAACCTGACCCCAGTTGGCAGGGTCCCATTCTGCTCACCCCAGTGTCCCCAAACCTGGACCCTCTCATGAATCCTTGTCTTGGAAATGTGTTCACAGGGCCAGTCAGGCCTGCCTCGAGGCGGCCGATCAGAAAGCCCACAGTCACCTTATAATCAGAACTTTGTCACATCTTGGGACCTCTCTGGCCCAGCTTCTACCTTCTAAAGGCAGGAGAATTGCAACCACAAGACCATCCTCCCTTCCTTCTGGCCCAAGACTCCAAATTCTGGGTACTCTTCTACCTTTAAACACAAATAACCCAGACTGCTGCTAGGATGATTGTGTCCTCCAAAACTTAGATTGAAGCTTTAACCCCCAATGTGATGGTATTTGGAGCTGGTGTTAGCTGAGGTCATGAGGGTGGGCCCTCTGGTGCGATTAGTGTCCTTGTAAAAAGGGACACCAGAGAGCTTGCTCTGGCTCTCTCTTGCGCTAAGGACGCAGCGAGAAAGTGGCCACCTGCACCAGGAAGAGGGTCCTCACCAGCACGCGCGGCCCTGCGAGCACTCGGACCTGACTGCCAGCCTCCAGAACCGCGAGGAAGACAGGTCTGCTGCTCAAGCCAGCTTGTCTGTGGGGTTGTTACGGCAGCCCAAGAGCACCAGGACACCCGCTCCTAAAATCCACGGCCTGAGAACACAAAGGAAAGGCAGTGCAAAGGCAAGTCAGAGATTTGCTCCCCACATCTGCATTGCCCCGAAGTGGACTATAGACACCAGCAGCATCGCCAGGCGACCCAACCCAGATTCCAGAATAAGAACGTGAAGCATCACACACCACTGGGCTGACAGAAGGGCTCACGGCTGTCCTGGAGCCTCTTTATTTGACTTTTGTGATGACCACAACACTCACTTTTCACATTTAATGGGGAGAAAAGAACCCTGATCTTCTGAGGATGTGTTAGGTATGAGAGGTGATCAGCCAGGAGGGTGCGCATGAATGCTTTCTGTCTCCAAAAGGTCACGCCAACCAGCAGAGCCTGTTTTCTTAAGACAGAATGTGGGAAACCTCACCGATGCTTCCAAGGGTTCAGATTCCTGGAACTTGGGCCCAGAGTCTAACATAACAGATGAGTGTGTGAGAAACACTTGCCCCTGCATGGCCGTGAGGAAGCCTTAAAAGGAAAGTCTTTTCAGAAAGAGACAATGGGACTGACTTTTGTGTAAACTGTAAAGAGAAATGGACACTTTTAGAATTCTTCCACATTTAAACACACAGGCGGTAACAAGTCTGTAACTCAAGCTGTAAAAACAGATTAATCCACAAAGCTCAAGTTCTGATAGAAAAGTCTTCCCTTAAATAATTTAAAAAATACGGAGACCCACACACTCCTAACTTAAACTCTTACCTACACAAATTTACAATGTTTATAAGTCACAGACTAACGCTGAATTACATTTACCACGGATTCATGCTAAAGCAACACAGACCAAAATACCATTGGAGCTAAATAACAAAACAGTTAAATCTTAGACTGCCACGTGACAAATGACACCAACATGGAACATAAGAGGTAACCTAACCCACTAAATCCACGGTGATTCTGATAAAAGCCACTGGGTGCAACCCACAGTTAAGCGGCAACATGCAAGAGCCCAGGGGTCACTTCCCTGCAGCCACAGCTCTTGGTGTGGTGATTTCCTAGGTGGACGGTCAACGCAGGATGCAGGACGAGACAAAGCCCCCACCCCCGAACTAGTCCAGATGCGTTCTTTGGGGCCAGGGCCGCAAGTGCCTGTCGGCTCCAGCCTCTGGCTGCTCTCCTCCACCTGGGGAGAAGACAGCAGGTGCGCAGGCGGGGCGGGGCTGCAAGCCACTGCTGTCTGCCGTCACACTCAAAGCTGGGCATCTTCCGAGTCTAGGCCCATGCCGGCTGAGATCCAGGGACAGAACACTGCTACCCCGACATTATGTGTCGCCCTGGCAAGACCCACGGGTCTCCCAGACCCGGAACAAGACGGGGTCTGGAGTGAGGCCCCATGGTGGCCACGGGGGTGCACAGGCCTGGGTGCCCACCAGAGCTGGGACCTAGGGGCTGTCCACTGCTGCTTGGCATCTGCCTGAAAACCCCACTGGTCGCCAAATGCACCCGGCCCCCGCGAGGGCTGGACTCGTTCTGGGTAACTAGCCGAACCGGCCAGCTTCGCCCGTGTAAGGCCAGTGGGAGGCCCCTCAGCAGCGGCCCCACAGGACCCGAAGGACTCGCTGCGGTGGCCACCTCCTGAGGCACCCGTCCTGGCCTCCCTCCAGCGCCACGTGACGTGCGGTGGGTCAGCTGCGCTCGCAGCTCAGGGGATGCCCTCCTTCCTCTGGCAGCACTGCGACGGAGGCGCCGACCAGTCGTAGACGTAGGAGAGGCGCAGCTGAACCTCCCGCTTGCACAGGCGGCCCTCGCGCGTCAGCGTCTGCTGCTTCTCCAGCATGTCCTCCAGGCTCTGCTTGTGCGTCACCAGGTACTGGTTGCTGCAGCCGCGGGACTTGTACTCGGTGTCGAAGCGCGGGTCGTGCTCGCGCTGGACGTCCACCGGGGCCAGCCAGGCGCCCAGGGACACGTCCTCGCTGTGCCACGCGCGCAGGTACTCGCGGCTGAGGCGCAGGTAGCGCACCAGGTCGGCCGAGAGCACGTAGCCGCCGCCCAGTGCGTAGGGGAGGTAGTAGTCACAGAGCTGCCAGGCGGCCTCGCGCCAGCGGCCCCCGGGCTTGACGCGGCCGCGGCCCGAAAAGAAGCCCCAGTAGAGGCGGCGGCGACGCGCGGGGTCGCGCGCGCGCAGCTCGGCCAGCAGCGCGTCCAGGCGCGCGAACGAGTCGTCGTCCGCCTTTAGCACGAACTCGAAGGCCACGTGCTCGTCCAGCCAGGCCAGCATGGCCAGCACCTTGGCCGTGAGGTTCTCGTACGCGTCGCGCAGCGCGGGCAGCAGCAGCAGGTCGCCGTGGCGCGCCTGCTCGCGCTCCAGGGCGCGCCGCTCCTCGGCGCCCAGGCCGCCCGTGCCCACCGCGAAGCGCGCCCACACGTCGCCCGGGCTGCCGCGCCGCGCCGCCGCCAGCCACGTGCCGCGGACCACGCTGCGCCGTTCGGCCGCCCGCGGCGCGCTGGCCACCAGCACGGCCAGGAAGGCGGCGGCGCGCGCGGGCTCGGCGGGCGCGGGACTGCGGCCGGGAGCCGGGTGGGGGCCGTCGGCGGCGCAGCGGGCCAGGTAGAGCAGCCCAGCGCCGCAGAGCGCCAGGCCGCCCAGGCCCAGCGCCGTCCGGTGCCGCCACGCGCGCCGCAGCAGCTTCATGGCGCGCGCGCGCGCGCGGGAAGCGCCCCCGAGGCCCCGAAGCCGGCGCGCAGGCCGCGTCCACCAGCGGCGGAGGGCCAGGCGCTGCCCGTCACGTGCCCGCACGGCACGTGGGCACGCGTGCCCTTCTCATTGGTTGCCCTGGAGGGGCCGAGCGTCCCCTTCCGCCCAGACAAAATATGGCGGCGCCGGCGCCGTCGCGGCGGCGTCGCGCCCGCGCGCACCGGTCCAGCTCCGCCTCTTCCCGGAAGAAAGATGGCCGCGGCCTAGGCGAGTCCCGTCGGAGGCGTCACGGGCGCTCGGGCCCCGCTCAGCGGATCCTGGGCGAGGGGAGGGAAGCCGGTGAGTGAGGGCCCCGGGGCGGGGGGCGCCGGGAGGCCGACGCTCCCTCGGGCCGCTGGGCCTTGGGCTCACGTCCTCTCTGCCCTCACCGACGGCTGCCGCCGGGAAACTGAGGCTGAGGGAGTGTGGTCGGCAGGGGAGTCGGGTGGACCCCGCTATTTACCAGCGAGGTGACCTCGCTCCGCTCGTCGGTAAAAGGTGCCCTAATTGGTAGGACTTGGTGAAGATTTGAAATCGTGCGTGTAAAGCCTCTGGTGTCCGGTTCAGCCGGTGGCCGCTGTTATCAGCGCTCTGAACGCGACTCCTAAGAGCGGTGGCAGAGCTTTCAGATGCAGCGTTTGCTTTTCTGACGGCAAGAGATTAGGCTCGCCAGCACGGATGCCCCGGGGTGGCCAAGAAATGCCGCCTGCGCTTAAGCTGGGCCCCGGGGTGGTGGTGCCACCCTGCATTGACGTCGTAGAGGATGGGGATTCCCTGGCCGGCCGGCCAAGCCCCTGCCCTTTGAAATCCCAGGGGTGGCGGGGCGGGGGCGGGCGGTGAGGGGCAGGCCGAGGACGAGGAGCTGAGCAGTTGATTGGCGTGTTGAGCCACGCTGCTGCTTCTGTGCTCGCTAAGATAAATAACTGGTGTCAGTCTCACTTGACCTCCTGGTATCTGTGCGGTTATTTTGGGGTTACTTTTGTGCAGAACGAAGTGTGCTACCCGTGAAGATAAGTAAGGAATTGACTTTGTTTCTTCAGGGAGCAAAGTACAGTCTGTTTGGATGCGATATGTGTTTTTATGGCCACAGTCAGTGAGGGCGATACTAATGTCAGGGGAGGTCATCTTGGCTTGCGCAACACTTTCCTAGCGGGAGAGCTGGGACGCAGGGTAGAATTACACGCCAGCAGGGAAGGAAACCTTGGTGACCGCAGGCTTGTACAAGTCTTGCCTTACGGCAGGCTGCCTTTCCTCCTGGGCCCCCCTTAGTGGCAGCCCCACTGGCATCTCCTTGGCACCTGCGCACGGCATCTCCACTCAGTTTAATAGCCCCCGAGCTGCTTTGCTGGGGCTGCGGGTGCCTCGCCAGACACCACTTACTGGTTTCCTCCTGGCCTGTTTATATTGAGTTGTGTTGGTCTTGAGATACGTCCCTTGTGTTGTTCCCATGGGCCCTGTATTTTTTTTTTTTAAAGATTTTATTTATTTATTTGCGAGAGAGAGAATGAGAGACAGAGAGCAGGAGAGGGAGGAGGGTCAGAGGGAGAAGCAGACTCCCTGCCGAGCAGGGAGCCCGATGCGGGACTCGATCCCGGGACTCCAGGATCTTGACCTGAGCCGAAGGCAGTCGCCTAACCAACTGAGCCACCCAGGCGCCTTCCAGAGGAATATTATTAATTCAGAGGATGGAATAGCTGTATCAGATGACTTTTTTTTTTTTTAAGATTTTATTTATTTATTTATTTGACAGAGAGAGACACAGCGAGAGAGGGAACACAACCAGGGGGAGTGGGAGAGGGAGAAACAGGCCTCCCGCAGAGCAGGGAGCCTGATGTGGGGCCTGATCCCAGGACCCTGGGATCATGACCTGAGCCGAAGGCAGTCGCTTAACCAACTGAGCCACCCAGGCGCCCCTGGGCCCTGTATTTTTTATTGTGCACTTTTGCAGAGCACTGTCATTTTCAGGAACGTGCATATCGCGGTGTGGCAGAGACTCCTGTACGTGTTCAGTTGTGTGGACGGTGTGACAGCTGCTGGGACGGTGAAGAGAAGGGTGTGGCGTTGCAGTAGATCTGATTCAGGGCAGTCCCAGCACAGAGAATGCCACGGCTCGGGTGCTTGTGGGGAGATTGCAGGCTCCGCAGACCTGGAAAGGGGGATTACTCCCTCAGAGGAATGGGACACATGAGTTCAGAGAGAAGGGTCTTGTTGAAGGGCCCAGAGAGTGCACAGGTTCAGAAGACTAATGCATAAAGGTGTCACCTGGCAGGTGAATAATGCCATTCAGGAGCAGGTAGGGTCAAAAGGAAGCATCAGATAAGCGGTGGCCTCTGTGAGTGCCGCCAGGCTGCCAGACCAGTCAGCGGGAGCCCCTGTCCAGCACTGTGTGCCCTCAGGCTGCGGGGGTTGTGCGGCTTTGCCGGATGCAGGGCCCTCTGCTTCCTGCCATGCCCCAGCTTGGCTGCAGGTGGCACTCTGGCCTGTGGCGAGTGTGTCCAGGGCCACCACCCCTGGGCCCTGAGTACCCGTGGGCTTCCCTCTGCTGCTCCTCCCTGTAACAACTGCCAGAGGAGGGGAGGGCCTCAGCTGCACCTGAGAGGACCACCAGGTGTGCCAGGTGGACAGACTATGAGAGGAACAGGTTAAGTAAAGGGCAAGAAGGAGCTGGAGTTCCTTTTGGGGAGTGTGGAGCATGAAGGTCCGTGAGAAGCTGAGCAGAGAGGGCGCCTGGGTGGCTCAGTCGGTTAAGCGACTGCCTTCGGCTCGGGTCGTGATCCTGGAGTCCCGGGATCGAGCCCTGCATCGGGCTCCCTGCTCAGTGGGGGGTCTGCTTCTTCCTCTGACCCTCCCCCCTCTCATGTGCTCTCTCTCTCTCATTCTCTCTGTCTCAAATAAATAAATAAAATCTTAAAAAAAAAAAAAAGTCTTGGGGCGCCTGGGTGGCTCAGACGGTTAAGCGTCTGCCTTCGGCTCAGGTCATGATCCTGGAGTCCCGGGATCGAGTCCCGCATCGGGCTCCCTGCTCGGCGGGGAGTCTGCTTCTCCCTCTGACCCTCCCCCCTCTCATGTGCTCTCTTTCTCTCTCTGTCATTCTCTCTCTCTCAAATGAATAAATAAATCTTAAAAAAAAAAAAAAAAAAGAAGCTGAGCAGGGAGCTGGGCAGGCAGCTGGGCCCTGTTCTGGCACAAGCCAGAAGGGAATTCCAGGCCATTCCAGAAGGGAATCTGGAGGAACCTGGAAGGTGTGAGGGAAAGCAGGTAGGCCTGGGTGGAAGGAGCTGGATGTGGGAGAAGGCTGGGATGGCTGAGTGCTGGGCATGAGTGCTTGTGGCCCTGGGATCCTTACTGTGGCATTTCCTCATTGCGGGGCCCAGGCATACCAAGGATGACAGACTTCCTGGTACTCCTGTGTGAACACGAGCAAGGGTGTGTGTGTGTGTGTGTGCGCATACACACGTAGCTGTGTATATCCGTGCACACGTGTGTATTTGTATATGTACATGCGTGTGTACATGTGCATTCGAGTGTGGTGTATGTGCCTGTGTGCATGTGTGTACTTGCAGAATGTGTGTGTGCACACCTGCAGCGGTCGTCGAGGTGGGAAGGTAGGAAGGGGCTGGTGCCCTGCTGGATGGGTTTGGGCATTTGCTGGCACCAGGCCCAGTCCTCACAAAGCGTTGGGGTGGGGGAGGGAGCTTCCTGTTTCAGGGGGGAAACTGAAGCTGGGGAGGCCAGGTGACAGCCAAGGTCACAGAGCTCACAAATGCTGAGCTGGGATTTGGAGAGTGAGTTACCATGACTCTGGGGTCTGTCTCGATGCCAGGAGGGATGGAGAGAGACTGTTCTGGGAATGCCCAGTGTGGGCATTGAAAAGGGGTAGGTTTAGTGGTGTTGGGCAGCCTTTGAGGTGGGTATCTTTGGAAAAGGAAAAAGTAGTATGTTTAGTATGTATCCTGTAAACCAAGAACTTGCATTTCATGTTGTAAACTAAACGCCTCTTTAGTGAAGTATTTGCTGACCCTCCATTGAACGATGGCTGTGTCCTCTTTATAGACCTTTAACTGCATGCTGGGGTCTGGCAGCCACAGGCTGTTGCCCTTCTGCAGTGCCTGGGGTGGTGGGAAGGCTGTAACCCCAGGCCTCACTTCCTCACCTGCCCCGCCCCTCTCTCCCCAGCTCCTGGCCACACTTGCAGACCATCCCACAGTCCGGACCCAGGTGGCCATGGCGTCCACGCAGGCCCCCCACTGTGGCTTGGTTCCTCACTGCCTCTGGCTCTTGGGGGTCATCCTTCTGATGGATGTGTCTGCCCGGCCTGCCAACCACTCATCTGCTCGGGAGAGAGCCGGCAACAAGGATGAGCGTGAGATCCTGCCCCCGGACCACCTGAATGGGGTGAAGCTGGAGATGGATGGGCACCTCAACAAGGACTTCCACCAGGAGGTCTTCCTGGGGAAGGACATAGACGGGTTTGAGGAGGACGCAGAGCCACGGAGAAGCAGGAGGAAGCTGATGGTCATCTTTTCCAAGTGGGTGCCCAGGCCTGGGCGCTGCCAGAATCTAACTAGTTTCCTCACCTGGCATGTACTGTGGCTGAAGTTCACACAGGCCATGTGCTGAGGCGGGGCAGGGTCCACAGGTCTCAGGGGGCCTGTGCCTTAGGAGGTCCTCTGCCCAGCATGGGCCTGGTGGGGTCCAGGCTCCCAGGGTATTGGTGGCCCAGCCATGTGCCAGGACCCAGGATTCATGGCTCTCGGTTCCAGGGAGTAGACTGAGAGGAGCTCGTTCATGGGGCTGACTTTCCTGTGGAGCCACTCCGAGCGCACACAGGTGTCGCACAGGTTTGGACTCACGCACAGGTCATGGGTGCTGGCTGTGAGCACACACGCAGGTCACATGGCCTGGTGGCTTTGGAGCCTCCGGGGGAGGTGAGGGGCTTCATGGCCAGGGCATGAGCTCAGGAGGAGGCCCTTGGCGGTTGGACCTGGGCTCTGTTCCCTGAGCCCGCCAGCCTCATCCTCATCTGTGAAAGGGGGTGTTGAGAGCCCTGCTTCTTGGGCGTGGTGACAACAAAGTGTGCTGTGTGCTGTCTACTCATAGGATCAGGGATGAGGGTGGAGAACAGATGGAGGGCAACGGGGCTGCCCTGGATGGGTGTTGGCGAGACAGGGGGATCCCAGAGGCCTGCCTTTTTGGGGTGCTATGTGCACTGGGTGCTGGGGGGGCCAGGTGGAGTAGCAGATGGGCCACCAGCTGGAGGCAGGAGGTGGGGGCAGGAAGGTCCGCAGATGGTGGGCTGGCCGAGACCAGGTGAGGAGACAGGTGGGTGTTAGCACAAGGCTGTGCGCGCCGACACTGGCCTTGATAATCTGCTCATGATTGGGCCCGCTAACGTAGAGGGCACTGGGCTCTCCCCGGGACTCTGTTGGGAGTATCCATCCCCACGCTGAGAGCCACCTTCCTGGCAGCCTGCAGAGGGTGGTCTGCACCACTCACTGGGCCAGGGGCGAGGTGTGTGCCCACAGGCAAGAGGATCTACCTCAGGAGAGAGGGTGGCTTCACCCGGGGCCCCAAGGTCCCTGTGGAACTTTGAACCTGTGAATATCTTATCTGTTAGAAGATCTTCCCGTCAGACAGATTCAAACTCAGCTTTTGAGCCAACAGCAGGTTCTTCCTGGGGCTGCTTCTGTGCCTTCCTTGGCACTTTTGTGTGTTGCCAGTGGACGGGGGTTCCAGTGGACGGGCCCAGAGCTCTGGGAGGAAGGGGTCACCAGAGGGGCCGGCACTGTTGAAGGGGAGGGACCAGGCAGGGCCCCTCGGACAGGTGATAGGAAAGGGGCAGAATCCAGAGAGGGTGGGCTGTGGCCCGGAGGCTCAGTGCCAGGAGCAGGTGCATCCCACTGGAGCAGGGGGAGCACTGGGGAGGCGGGACACCTTCCTGCTGTGCTTACATTTTCATTGTCAAAGGTTAGGTCTTCACCCGGTTGGAACAAAGCCGGGTGTCATGACAGAGCATGGAGCCAGAAATTCAGCAGTGAGACTGGGACCATGGGGGCTGGGGGCGTGGCTCAGAGCCCCTTCTAGGTCGAGCCCCCTGGATCTCCCACCTGGCAGGGCTCTGAGGGCCGGGTGTGCAGATGTCTGTGCGTGGGCGGGGGGAGGGTTGAATTCCGGACCACACCTGGGCCTCCTCTTCCTGGGCGCCTGCCGGCCTACGTGCAGGGTGGAGAGGGGCGGGCTGGCTCAGCGGGGCTGTGGTGCTAGGAGCATGTTGGCTGGAGTGCAGACAGTGGGGCCAGCGGGCGCACGGGGCTGGCTCCCAGGCTGCTTGCTCTTCAGTCTCTCAGGTGTGGCCGTGTCTGTCCACGGGAGGCGCTTTTGTTATGCCTGCTCTGTTTTGCGGGGTCACGGGGAGCAGCTAACCCCGCTCGCTGCCCCTCGCCGCAGCAGTTTCCACGCCGACTTCTGCCTACAGCCGCTCCTGGTTTAAGACGTCGCAGCGCAGCTGCCGCCTCACTGGCTCCCTGCCCGAGTCACACGTGGTCGCAGGACCTGGTTTTGATTAAAGTAATGTTGCAACAACATTTCTTTTTTTTTTTAAGATTTATTCATTTACTAGAAAGAGAGAGAAAAAGAGCATGCACGCACCCGTGCCTGCCTCTGTGCAGGGGGAGACGGAGAGGGAGAGGGAGAGAATCTGCCGGCTGAGTGCAGAGCCCGACGTGGGACTCAATCCCACGACCCCGAAGTCATGACTGGAGCTGAAATTGAGTTGGGTGCTTAACTGACTGAACCACCCAGGTGCCCCACCACAACATTTCTTAAATAAGCTTTTTATTTTGGAGTAGTTTCAGGTTTACAGAAGAGTGGCAGAGATGGCCAGTTTTCCCTAATACCGACATTTAGGTAACCACGGTGCATTTGTGGAGACTGAGAAACAGCAGTGCTATGTTCCTATTGTCTACACCGCAGACGTGAGATTTCACTCGGTTTCCCAACATCCCTGTCCAGGTCCCACACCGCATGGAGTGTCACAGCTCCTTTGTTCCCTCTAGGATGGGCTGGTGTCTCAGACCC
>NC_138372.1:277734-311604 GCF_054177405.1 Leptonychotes weddellii | reverse complement strand
GTTGTTGGGAGCTCTTTCATTTGTGTGTTTTGGGGGCACTTCCTTTCTTGTTGGTGCTTCCAGATGCTCCAGGCTCATCTTGTGTGCCTGCCTCAGCCCTGAAATCAGCCATTTGTCCAAGGAGCCCTGGTTTCTTTCATTGGAGGATGGTGTTTAGAAGCTGGGATCTGGGCACTGGTGTCCGGGCCTGAGGTCCCCCGGTGGGCGGGGCTAGATGACGTGTGAGTGTGCAGGAACATGGGTGTACGTAGGTGTGTTAACTCAGGCACACACGTACTAGTCTGCACATGTGTGTGTATGAGCCATTGCATCCACAGAGCACTGCTAACTCACATGTACACACTTGCATCTCCGTTTGCTTCTCCATCTAGCCGTCTGTACCCACGTACGAAACATGACTCTGCTCTGGCTTCACAGTTCTGTCCCCAGCGTCTGGGTGTGTGGATTCGGGGTGACGAGGCTGCCTGTCCGTCCTCGCCCAGCGGCCCCCAGACTGTGGGGGAAGTGGTGCTGAGCTGCCCTGCAGAGCAAACCGTCAGCCTTCCCAGCCACCCCCAGCGTCACTGTTGGGTAGAGTGTGTCCCTGTTCATGGCGGTGGAGCCCCTCTGGCCATGCTTTGGTCTGTCAGTCCGTCTGTCCTGTCCCGCGTTCTAGAGGCCTCGTCTGACGTCGCTTATCTGCCCGCAGGGTGGACGTGAACACTGACCGGAGGATCAGCGCCAAGGAGATGCAGCATTGGATCATGGAGAAGACAGCCGAGCATTTCCGGGAGGCCATCGAGGAGAGCAAGGTGCACTTCCGTGCAGTGGACCCCGACGGCGACGGTATGGCCGGCCTCACCCTCGCCCCGTGGGCCTGAGGCTGCCAGGAGGAGGGCGGTGTGCACAGAGGGCAGAGGAAGTGAGGGCCTGGGCTTGGGGGCTTTGCTACTGGCTGGGCTGGGGGCTGGGAGGGGGGCCGGGCTGCGGGCTGGGCTGCAGCTACTCCGGTGCTTCTGCTTCTGCATTTGCCTGTAGTGCGGGGTTATTGACAGATGTATGAAAACATGACATCTCTATTCCTAAAACCATCCGTCGTGGAACAGCCTAGCAGGTCGGTTATCTCTTCCAGGCCGTGTGTCGTGGGACGAATATAAGGTGAAGTTTTTGGTGAGCAAAGGCCACAACGAGCAAGAAGTTGTGGAGAAGATAAAGAATGGCGAGGAGCTGAAAGTCGACGAGGAGAGTGAGCGCCTGGGCCCTGTGGTGCGCCGCGAGGGGGCCTGTAGCCAGGGCGGGCCATGGGACAGCAGGTGGCCTCCTGTGGGCTCGAGCTGGGGGGCAGGCCGGTCTGGGGGCCAGGACAGGGTCCTGGGGAGGGGAGTACGGTGAGGCAGGTGGCGTGGAGGTGGGGCGGGGCTGGCCACCAGCAGGGCAGAGCTCCGCCCTCCCCTTAGCCTTTAAAGCCTCATGGGCGAGGGAAACTCCGGGTGCGGGTGCGCTGGGGTGTTGGCTGGCTTCTCGAGTGCGGCTGGAGGATACTCACACCCTTCACTGATCTCGCCTGGGGGCCCCTGCCAAGCCGGGCATCAGGTTTGGTGTGCCGCCTGTCATGTCCTGTCCTTCCTCCATGTGGTGGGTCACCATCCCCACCCTTGTCCCATTGTGTCTTCTCCTGCGGTGGTCGCGGGTGTGCGGGAGTTTCTCTGCGGCATCTTTGCGCCCATGACACAGCCCCTGTTGGTCATGTGTCTGTGTGGTGAGTGGGCCGGCACCCTCTCCTCCACTTCGTGATGGCTGCTGCAGGGTGGGCTGTGGGCGCTCCTGTCCGTGCCAGCGGTCCTGTCCTCTGTCGGTTGCAGTCATACCTTCTTTCTTCTTTCTGTTTGTATTTTCTTGCTCGTCCTTGATCCTGATTCCCCACCTCCCTTGCTGGCATACAGGGAAGTGATTGACCTTTCTGTGCTAACTTTCTGGCCTGCGGTCTTGATACGATTCAGACTTTCTACGCAGGTGACTGTGATATCTGTGAACACGGACAGTTTGTTTCCTCCTTCCCAATCTGTGTGCCTCTGATTTCCTTTCCTTATCTTACTGCGTTGGCTGGGACTTCCAGTATGGTGTTGGAAAGCAGTGGGGAGGGGGGGCACTTTTTTCTTCTTCTGATCTTAGCGGAAAAGCGTCCGGTTTCTCACCATTAACCTGATATGAGCTGTAGGTTTTTTGTAGATGTTCTTTGTCCAGCGGAGGAAATTTTCCTCTATTCCTAGTTTGCTCAGAGTTTGGATCATGAATGGCTGTTGGATTTTATGTCATGCTTTTTCTGTGTCTGTTGTTACGATCGTGTGATTTTTCTTTGGCCTGATGTGATGCTCACGTTAACTGATTTTCAGATGTCGAACCAGCCTGCTCACCTGGGATGAGTCCCACTTGGTCGCGGTCTGGGATTCTTCTTACGTGTTTTTGGATTTAATTTGCTGATCTTTTGTGGGGCACGTTTGCATGAGACACACTGGTCTGTAGTTCCATTTTCTTGCAGCATCTTGTAGGGTCTGAGTCCCCAGACTTCCAGCTGTCTCCGTGGGGGCCGCCCGTCACGGGCAACTCGTCCATGTCCCACACCTTCGTTTCTCCGGCTCAGTCTGTCTGTGGTGCACGTGTGACTTCGCAGCGCCAGACCCCTTTCCTGAGCAGCACGGAGGCTTCTGGATGCCCTTGGGTGCCAGCCGGCCTTCCCCAGTTCCCTGGGAACCATCCAGGATTTCACTTGTGTTTCTTTTTTTTTTTTAAGATTTTATTTATTTATTTGACAGAGAGAGAGAGAGAGAGCACAAGTAGGCAGAGCGGCAGGCAGAGGGAGAGGGAGAAGCAGACTCTCTGCTGAGCAGGGAGCCCGATGCGGAGCTCGATCCTAGGACCCCGGGATCAAGCCCTGAGCCGAAGGCAGAGGCTTAACCGACTGAGCCACCCAGGCGCCCCTCACTTCTGTCCTTGGACGTGATTTTTTTTTTCCTGAAATGGTTGTTTGCCTTTTTCATATGTTTGTTTTGCGTTTCCATGGTTTGTCCTGTGGTTCCAGCTGTCCCCTGAAGGTGGTATTTAGAGGCATCTGGGGGTCCTGGGGGGCCTCGGTCCTCCTGCCAGCATTGGTGATTTGGTACCAGCATCTGGGGTGGCTGCAGGGCTGCGGGCTGCCGGCCCTCTTTCCCTGCCTGCTCTCGGGAGCTAGTCTGTCTTCAGCACCTTTCCTTCGGGTGTGCCTGGGATCAGGACCTGTCCTTCGGGGACGTGAACTGTGTCACCTCAGCCTGCCTGTCGATTCTTTCATCTCAGCTCGAGTTCAAGGCCCCTCATTCCCTTCTTTAGTTTGGGTGGGGTGAGCAGGTCTGGGGCATCGGAAGTGAAGAGCAGTGTCGAGGGTCTGGGAGGCCAGGGGAGCACAGGTGGGGGCTGAGAGGTAAGAGTCCCCACGTGGCAGTCTGCCTCCTCGGGGCTTGTGGGGCTGTGAGCCCCAGGCACCGCAGACAGGGGCTTGCGGGGCTGCGAGTCCCAGGCACCGCAGACAGGGGCTTGCAGGGGTCGGTGGCAGGCCTCCCTCCAGCTTCTGGTGCCACCAGCGTCCCTGCTTATGTGTCTGTGTGCGGACATCTGCTGTTGGCTTCGGTGCCCACCTTAAATCTCCAGTGACCTTGGGTCGAGGTCCTTGAGTAGTTGCAGCCCCACAGACTTGATTCCATCAGGCGCTGTTGACAGGCCGCAGGCGGATGTAGCGAGTCTGCGTCTGTCCCCATACGTGGCAGGCAGGAGCAACCTCTCACTCCCACCTTCCTCTAAGTGGATTTGCCATTAAAAGTAGGTCACCACGGGATCTTCTGTTCATCAGAAGGCACTGAGACTCGAGGTGATGGGGACTGTGTGGGATGCAGCTGTGTCCCCGTTGCGATGTGCCGAGGCCTGGGCATCCCCGTTCCCAGTGACTGCAGTGAGGGTGTGGACAGATCTCCGTGCCTCAGCTCTTCCTGCTCGCCCGGCCTCGACCGCTCCGTTGAAGACCTGAATGGTCACTGAGCCTGTGAAGCTGTGGGGGCAAGCTCCGGGCCACGCTCCCCATGCCGGGCCTTCCCACGGAGGGAGAGTGGGGGCTGCGGCGAGAGTCTGTGGGGGACGCTTGAGTCATATCTGGAAGCTGGGTTTTCCTCCAGAGCCCTGCCCTCTGCATACGGTGCACGTGAAAGAGATGGAAAGGAACAAGGTCGTGCTTTGTTCCTGTAGGTGCACGGTGAGGGTGAGTCCGCCTACACCCTGCTTTCCATTTCTCCCGAGGAGCAAAGAGCAGCAGTGAGCTGAGGGTGGGGGCTGTATGAGGACAGGGGGCGGGTGTCTGTGCCTGGTGGGGGGAGGCTGTGTCCAAGGGGGGAAAATCTGTGTCTTGGGGGGTCTGGGTTTGTAATCTGGAGGGGGTTCGGCCCCTGTATTTGGGGGGGTCTGTGTCCACGGGTATTTGCATCTTGTGAGGTCTGTGCCTGTGTCTTGGGAGGGTCTGTGTCTGTCTGGGGGGCTCTGCACCATCTGCCTCCCTGAGGGCTGAGCTCTCCTTCGAGCGGCAGGGTCCTTGGCCTCACTCACCACAGTGTCCTGAGCCAGCCTTCCCATCCAGGCAGCACATCTCAGAACTTTTCAGATGCGTGCAGGGGTCCTGGGTCCTCACGGGTATGCCTCTCTCAGCACAGGAAGTCCTGGAGAACCTCAAGGACCGCTGGTACCAGGCAGACAACCCCCCCTCAGACCTGCTTCTGACTGAGGACGAGTTCCTGTCATTCTTGCACCCTGAGCACAGCCGTGGCATGCTCAAGTTCATGGTCAAGGAGATTGTCCGGGACCTGGGTGAGGCCTGGCCCGTGACCCAGCCTCTAGGGGGTGGTGCCTCCCTGCTGGAGGCTGGGCTGGAGGGCAGGGCCCATGTGCACCTGCAGCAGTCCTCCTGGCAGGGGTCGGCCCGGGGGTCTTGGAGGCTGTCTGGCTGCACAGTGGTGAGGGAGGGTCAGGCCTTGTACTGGGCCGTCTGGCCTCTGTCAGGCTCTCGAGCAGGTCAGGTGAGACGCACCTGTTTTGCTTTAGGCTAAAATTGAACACACTGAAAATTTGGCAGCAAACCTGTTTGGTTCATTTTCTTCTGGGTGGGCCTGGGTGGTCCCATGTCTACTTGAGGTCTGAGCGTCCACTTCCCTGTCTGGCAGACCAGGACGGTGACAAGCGGCTCTCGCTGCCCGAGTTCATCTCTCTGCCTGTGGGCACGGTGGAGAACCAGCAGGGCCAGGATATCGATGACAGTTGGGTCAGAGACCGAAAAAAAGAGTTTGAGGAACTGATTGACGCCAACCATGACGGGATTGTGACCATGGCGGAGCTGGAGGTGAGCGCAAATGCCCGGGGGGCATCTGAGGTCCGCTCAGGTCCCCAGGCTTCCTGGGGTGCCTGAGGCAAGGGGCTGTGGTGGAAAGGAAGGCAGCGTTGGTCCGGCTGTGGCTGGTGGTGCGGCCCTTCCCGGCACCTGGAGGTGGGCTCCCTGCGTGCGGGGGAGGGGGATTCGCCTGACGGCGTGGTCACCTGGGGCACTCAGACAAGATGCGAGCAGAAGAGCCGGCAGCGCGCAGTGAGGTGCCTGTGCCTGCCCCCTGGTCAGGGTGCCTGGGATGCCTCGGCCCCTCCTGGCTCCAGGCGGCCACTCCCCAGTAGGCAGCTGGCTTGGGCGCCGGGGGCTGTAGGCTATGTTGGAATCCACCATCTTCCCCTGAAGTGTTTTTGCTGGTGTTGTGTAGGTGCTGTGTGGGCTTGTTTTTCCCCATTGCTGGGTGACTCATTGTCTTTACACCAGAATTCTCTGATCCCTGTTGATAGCTGGTGGGCACATCTGGTTCAAGGATTGAACAGCGGCTCCTCGGGTCTGTGTCCGGGCCTGTGTCCGGGCGTCACGTGACCCACGGGCAGGCCCCCGGCGGCCACTCAAGGCTGTTTGCCCTCCGGCCAACAGGGGTGCCCTGAGGAGGACGGGAGGCGGCGAGTCTCAGGCGCCCACGCAGGCAAAGGCTGTCTGGCCCTGAGCCCCTTCTAGCCTGGTGTCTGTGTTCCAGAACATTCCAGAACATGCCCATATCCCCTTCTTGCTGCTTCTGTTCTGTCAGCCCATGGGGTATTTTAAATGAGGCGTTGCTTTCTGTAGCTGGTGACAGGGTCAGAGACCTGCAGCCGCTTTCCTGAGGCAGGAGGTGCCAACCTTGCTGACAGGGCATCCGTGGGGGCGGGGGTGTCTGCCCTGGGGGGCCATGTCTCACGGCCAAGTCACCAGGTGCGGACTTGGTGCTGTAGTGGGGATGACTCCCGGGGTCGACGGGCCCCAGCGCTGCCGGGGGGTGGGTGCGCTGGGGAGGGCCGTGGCAGCCAGGGATCCATGCTGACCCAGTGGCCGGAACCCTTGCAGGACTACATGGACCCCATGAACGAGTACAACGCCCTTAACGAGGCCAAGCAGATGATCGCCATTGCCGACGAGAACCAGAACCACCACCTGGAGCCCGAGGAGGTCCTCAAGTACAGCGAGTTCTTCACAGGCAGCAAACTGATGGACTACGCCCGCAACGTGCACGAGGAGTTCTGAGCCCGCGCCTCCTGCCGCCTGCCCCATGCGCCTTGGCCAGCTGGCCCCTCCGGGAGGCCTCCCTTCCTCCCGCGGCCCCGACAGCCGTGGGTCCAGGCTTGTCACAGATGTGCTTGAGCGGGCCCGAGTCCCGAGGTGCAGTTGCGGGCTGGCTGCCCCCCATGCGTGGGGTCCCACGTGACTGCTGCATCTCACTTCTGAGAACCGGGTGCTGTTCTGCGGAAGGCACTGACCACATCAGGGCCCTGTGGGCTCACCACACCTGTGGGAAGTAACGCAGCTCCTGCCGTTTCCTTGAAAACCGAGAAGTGAACCAACTATTAGAATGTGCTCTGCTGGGAGCCCGTAGCCGGCCGCTGGGGGGTGCCTGCCACAACGTTCAGTCTCCGAAAACACACACACTTGTGATGAGAATCTCATTAATGTACTTTAAAATAGAGTTGCCTTTTTCTCCTAGCTTCATTTCTTTGTTGAAAAAAAGCCCATAAAATGATTTTGGAACGTTTGTGGCTAGCTGGCTTCCACCCAGTGCTTTTGAGGTGGGCGATTTGGTGAGAACAGAGGGTTTGGTCAGGCTCTTGCCAGGGCAGGTGTGGAAGGGACCAGGCCCCGGGTGGGGCTGCATGTGAGGGATGTGTTCAGCGATGGGGAGGCCCGTGGGTACGTGGAAGAGGGCTCTTGCAGGGAGCGGAGGGTCTGGGCTACGGATTCAAAGTCAGGAGCGTGGAGCCTGGGTGAGACCCCCTGGGAGGGGCCCGGTGGGGGGACCGGAGTTCCTGGTAGGGAGGGAAGATCTGAGGACGAGCCCTTAGGGCAGGGGCCGGGGGGAGAACACAGGAGTCCACCGAGAATCACCTCCAGCTGGGCTGGCTGTGGGGGACGGAGCAGAGGTGGCCAGGGGATCTGGAGTCTCACTGAGCCTGTAGTCAGGGGCTGGGAGGGCCTGAGAGCCTGGGGACAGGACGGGGCTATTGGCGGATGTCCCACCAGACCTCGATTTCTCAGGCTTGCGGTCCCAGGCCCTTTCTGGGGGTCAGCCGTGCCCAGTACTTTTCTCGTGTGTGGGGACAGAGGGCATTGAGCTGTGAGGGGTTCAACTGACTGAGGGTCTCTGACCTCACGTACCTCCGAGCTGCCACCTTCAGCCCCTGCCCCGCTCCGTGCTGGTCCTCCCCTTGGGAGCCCTGAGCTGTGGGCCGGCGTGCCTCCATGGACAGCTCACACAGCCAGGGGGTCCGCTCAGGCCTTAGAGGGCCCTGCTCGGGTGGGGGCTCCCGCCAGGTGGGCAGAGGGGCTGCCCTGAGCTGCCCTTGTGACCTGCCCTTGCCACAGGGACCCGCTTCCGAGCAGTGTGGGCTGGGGCCGCTGTAGAGGAACGAGGGCGCGTGACACTTGTGCTTCCAGGCAGATGAGGCTTCAGAAGGGACAGGAGTGTGTGGTGGGAGGGGGTCCCCGTGGTGGCCAGGCCACGTGGGTGAGTCAGCAGCAAGCAGCTGTGTGATGGTGGGCAGAGGTGTGGGCTGAGGCCGGGGGTCGGCTGGGCCCACAGGATGCAGGCTGAGTGCGGTTAGTTAGTTGTCTGTGCTCGGTGGGTCCCCGTGAGCAGATGCCCGATTCGTGGGCCAGGTGTGCAGGGCCTCAGGCAGTGGGGACCCGTACAGCCAGAGGGCAGGCAGCCCCCACGTGGCCCCCAGAGAAGGAGAGGGGCACGCTGGAGGGGGCGCCGCCCAGCGGAGTCCCAAGTTAGCTCAACCTCAGGGGCTACAGTTTGTCAATTAAAAAAAAAGAGTTTTCTCACCATCTGCGGAAGACGGGGCCCACGCATGCACACGCGTGCACACCAGGCTGCCTGACGCCCTGGTCCCCTCCCCTGCGCGGCCCCCTGGCCGCTGGCAGAGCCTGCCTCCCTCCACCCCAGCTGTTGTGGGCCGTGGCCTCGTCCGTGCCCACCTTGCCCAGCTCAGCCGGGGAGGAATTTCCCACAGGTGGGCTGGGGAAGCTCAGCTTTCTTACCCGTTGTCGGGGAGTCAGGGAGGGGAATTTCCAGCTTCCCGCCCCCCCCCCCCGAGGGAGGCCCTGCACCTGAAACTTTGTAAACTAACTGGTGAATGGTTAATTTCATCTCAAGGTTACGGTTTGGAAGGTACAGAACGACACAGTGTAGCCTCCCCTGCCTCCAGGGCATCCAGTGATGTCGTAGCCGGGTGGGCACATGCCTGTTCTTCCCGCTTGACACACCACAGCCCTGCACACAGCCCTCCCTGCCTGCCCTGCAGCCGCCCGGGGCTGTGTCCGAGGACGCCACGTGCTCCGTGGGACCACCCAATGGGTCATCCCAGGCCTCGCGTTGGTGCTGTGGGGACACTCTAAGCCCAGGGTGGGTGTGGGGTGGGGCCGGGTCGGCCCAGCCACCACAGGGCACACAGCCGTCCTGCTGGCCCCCCCGTGGCCAGGGAGTCAGAGTGGGTGTGGGTGGACGCCCTGCCCCCACCCTCACAGCAGCCGCACACACACACAGACGGGTTCACGCGTGCTCCCGGGCATACTTTGTCCGTAGGGTACAGGGCAGGTGCCGTCCTAACGATACCAGGGACGATCGTTTCCCCGTCCTGGGGGCCGGACGTCTGAGAGCCTCCTGAGGCCTCTGTCCTCGCGTGGCCTCCCTCTGCGCTCCCTGGGGTCTCTCCCAGAGGACGCCAGCCCTTTGGGATCAGGACCCACGCCTCTGACCCCATCTAAACTTGACCAGCACCCCAGAGGCCCCTTCTCCACAAACAGCCACGTTGGAGGTCAGGGTTTCAACCCAGGGATGTGGGGGCACAGTCAGCTCCTAACACCTGCTGTGCTCACACACCAGCACACCCCTGCGTTTGCACTGATATGCCCGCCACATACGCCTGCACACCAGCACACGCTGCCACACGCTGGCACGCTCGCCGTGTGGGCACAGGGGCCCTCAAAGCCTTGACCACTGCCTCAGTCGGCTAGTTTCGGATGCTTGGGCCAGGCACCATGCCCTGGAGTCTGGGGCACTGCTGATCTTCCCCCGAGCCGATGCCCAGTAGAGAGTAGAGGCTCCAGATGGTGTGAGGCCTGTCTCCTGAGCAGTGTGCTGCCTCGGTTTGCCCCTCTGTTTTGTGCACCCCTTTGCTTGGGGGTGAGGATTGGCATGAATGTCGCCTTTTGTGGGAGGCGTTGCAGGGGCAGCTACCTGCTCGTCCTGAGGGATCTGCCCTGCCCTGTACAGGGAGAGGGGTTGCCCAGAAGGAGCAAGCTTGTGGGGGGCCCCGAAGACTACCCTCATCCAAACGGCTTGGTTGGGCTGGGCAGAGCAGGAGGGTACCCAGTGTGCCCAGCCGAAGGGACTCCACGTCCCCGGTGAGATGGGGGCAAGAGGGGTCCAGTGTGTGGGGGTGCGGACTAGATGTGCAGGCCCTGCTAGGGGTCAGGCGGCTGCCGGTCCTCCCTTTGGCCCCAGGTCTGCTGCCAGCCGGCTGAGCCTGAGGCTACTGGGCGTAGTTGAGGGGATGAAGGTCCTGCGGCCCAGGGCAGGGGAGAAGCCCACAGCCTGGATGGTTGCTTCCCAGACTAGCTGTCTTCTTGCCGCCAGCCCAGGTCAGGGGTCCCCAGCCCTTCCTGGGCCTCCTTCCTCCTGGTCCCCTCCTCCTCTCTCCCTCCCCACCCCTCCTCCGCAGCCCTTATAGCCACATCCTGCAAGGAAAAACCCCAGACTCCTGCACCGCCTGCGGAGATGAGGATGTTCGTGGAGGCTCAGCAGCCCAGTGGGCCTCGCTCAGCCCTCCTGCTCCTGGGACTAGTGCTGGGCACTGCAGCCCAGCTCACCTGTGTGGGGGATGCCTACCCCAAAGACGGCAGGTGCTGTCATGACTGCCCGCCAGGTGAGTGGCCTGGCCACAGAATTGGGGGAGGGGTGCCTGTGGGTTCATGGGGACCTGAGACCTGGGGGTGGGGGTCATATATGGGGATGGGCGTTGGGGAGAGGGGAACTTGCAGCTGGGGTCCTGGGACGCGGGGGTCATGGGCTAGCGGGCTTGGGCTGGTAGAGTGGGTGACCTGCAACCGGGCCCAGGACCGTGGGCCGCCAGGACCGGGGTTGGGGGTGCCAGGCCAAGCTGACTGCGGCCCGCCTCCCACCGCAGGTTATGGGATGGAGAGCCGCTGCAGCAGAGGCCAGGACACCAAGTGCCACCCGTGTCTGTCTGGCTTCTACAACGAGGCTACGAACTACGAACCCTGCAAACCCTGCACACAGTGCAATCAGAGTGAGCCCCACCCCAGCCCGATCCCGGGACCCCCGCCCGAGTCCCTGTCGCCCCGCCCAGGCACTCACAGGAGGTCCCCACAGCCGCAGAAACAAACCCCAAACCACAGTGGGGCCTGCTGCACCACGGAGGCCCCCTAGGAGCCCCTCCCTCCTCCCGGGGGGCTGAGGCCACGTGGAGTCAGGCAGGAGCACGTGCCTGCCAGTGGGCCTTTGGGGGTGGTGAGAGCCGCATCCAAGCGCCACCGAAGGTCCTGCTGTGGGCCTGACGGAAGGTGGGACGGGAGGCTGGAACTGCCACGGGGATGCGTCCCAGGGGCCACGTGGCCAGAAGGAATATGGCATCCAGGGACTGGAGAGAACCGGGAGCTGCCCGGCTGCAAGGGGGCTGCTGGTCCGGGAGCCCTCAGCCTCGGTCCTCCAGCCTGCCCGGCAGCCCCGGCAGCCCCGGCAGCCCCGCCGACTGCGCCCGCCTCACCTGACCCCCAGGAAGTGGGAGCGAACCCAAGCGGAGGTGCACACCCACTCAGGACACTGTCTGCAGCTGTAAGCCAGGCACCGAGCCCCAGGACGGCTTCAAGCGTGGAGTCGGTGAGCCCGGGCGTGGGCGGCGTGTGCCTGAGAGGTCAGGGTCTGCGTGCCGGTGGGGGCCTCGCGGGCTGTAAAGGAAGCATGTCTTCTACATCACATGCTATCACTTCCCACTGCACCCCGCCCCCCCCCCCCCCCGGCTCAGAGCAGGTTCCTTCCCCCCAGCAAACAGGCCATGCCAAGAAAGGGGTGGGGGGCACCTGGGTCAGGGCCAGGGGGTGGCATGTGGGCAGGGAGGAGGTTCTGGAGGCTGTGGTGGGGGAGCGCCCAGCCCTACCGAACTAGCCCCCAGCAGCTGCTGCGTCCAGGTCCCCGAGGTGGGTGGCAGTGGAGGAGACTGTCCTGCTGTCTTTGTTGCAGACTGTGCCCCGTGCCCACTGGGACACTTCTCCCCAGGTGACAACCAGGCCTGCAAGCCCTGGACCAAGTGAGTGACCTGGGGGGCTCCTGGCCCCTGCCCCCCCCAATGGCCCCTGTCCCCTCATGACCCCTGGCCCCACTGTGCTGCCCGCCTGCTCGGTCCTGGTCCAGCCTGACTGTTGGGTTGGAGTGAGGAGTGCATGAGACTCTGTCCCAGGCCCTGGGAGTCTGTGAGAGCCCTGCTCATCCACAGCTGCGGCCTCCACGGCGGGGGCAGCAAGAGAAGAGCAAGGGGGTGGGTTGAGAGGGCAAGGTGCGGCTGGAGCAGCTTGGGAGGAGACCGTGTGGGGAGCAGAGCGAGGGGAGATGGGGAATGACGGTGTGGGGCAGGTGGCCCTGGGTGTGGCCAAGGTCCCCTGGGGGGTGTGGGGGCCTGGGCAGGGTCCTTGGCCCGTCCCCTGGGTGGGAGTGTGATGCTGCCTGAGGTGATCCAGTGTGGATTGCCCATCGCTCCCCACATCTCCCTGGTCCTGTCTCAGTTCTGGGCCCATCCAGTCAATCTGGGAGGAGTTGGCGGGGGGCGGGGGTCGGGGCTCTGGCCTGATCGACTCCCCTGCCTTCCTCAGCTGCACCTTGATGGGAAAGCGCACGGTGCGGCCAGCCAGCGCAAGCTCGGATGCTGTCTGTGAGGACAGGAGCCCCCCAGCCACACTGCCGCGGGAGACCCAGCGCCCCCCAGCCTGGCCCCCCACCACCCAGCCCACCACGGCCTGGGCCAGGGTCCCACAAGAGCCCTTCACACCCCCTACAGAGCCCCCCAGGGGTAAGGGGGGCTTGGCCTCACCCCAGCAGGGCCCTCCCCAACCCCAAACAGAAGGGGCGTGGGGAGAGAGGGATGGGGTGGGATGCCCTCTGCCCTCATGGAGGCCCCCCAGGGGTGGACTCCTTGCTCTGGTGGACCCCACCCCAGCAGGCCCTGCCTCCCCACAGGCCCCCAGCTGGCTGTTGTCCTGGGCCTGGGCCTGCTTGCCCCCATGGCGGCCGCGCTGGCCCTGCTCCTGCACCACCGAGCCTGGCGGCTGCCCCCCAGTAAGTACCCTGTGTGGCCCCAGCCCAGACGGCCTCCCGAAGGGCTGAAACCCTGACCCACCTCCCACCTCTCGCTCTTCCCCCCGCAGCTGGAAATAGCTTCCGGACCCCTATCCAAGAGGAGCATGCCGACGCCAACTCCACCCTGGCCAAGATCTGAGCAGCTAGCGCTCCCACGCCAGGCTGGGAGCCCAGAGGGTCTGCTAGACATTGAGGGGCATCGGGGGTGCCCCCAGGTGCAGGCCGCCACACCCCATCACCTGGGTGCCCTGTCACCCCGCCACCCCACCCTGCGCCGTTTTAGGTGCTCCTGGGCTGGCACCCAGGGCTCTGCTACGTATGCTGTGCATACTTCCTGCCCAGGGTGGTGGCCCCCAATAAAGGACATTGGCGAATGTGGGTCTCTGCTGGATGCCAGTAGCCGGGGGCCGCACAGCCGCGGAGGGTCCCCGCTGGGTGCCGGCGGGCCAGGGGCCGCACAGCCGCGGAGGGAGCGCAGGGGCTGTGCCCATTCTGGTGGGAGAGGGATCTCCAGCCTAGGCAGGGCTGTTGGGTAGGGAGCTCAAGTGGACCCCACTCAGAGACCGCAGGACCCCTGTCCTCACCCCTTCTCTGAGCATGTCCCGGCACCTGCAGTGGGGCGTGGAGGCCAAAATAAATGTCCTGGGAGGATTAGACAACCCAGCAGCTTGTTGGGGGAATCCAGGAGCCGCTGCTCTGAGCCCCTAAACCTGGGTGAGTAGGCCCCAGGCACCCCCAGCGAGCCCACAGCGTGGGCACTAATGGGAGCAGGTAGGAGACCGGAGGCCCTGGCCCCAAAGGGGACGTTCGAGGGCAACCCTTCAGGTCTCTGTGTGTCCTTCCAGAGCAGAGAGCTCAAGAGACATTCTTTCTCGAGGCCTCTCGAACTGCATGCCCCACCAGACCTGCCTGTGTGTTGTTGGTAGTGAGCAGTGAAGGTTGGGTGTCTCCACTGCGGGAAAGTAGAGATTTCCAATCAGGCTGATCCTCAGTTTGCCCTTGGTGTAAACAAAAGGCCTCAATGCAGAAAAATCCCAATGCCCATCGACAGTGGGGTCCCACTGACCATGACTTGTCCATGACCATGGCGCCCCTCCGGCTGGGGTGCCAGGCCAGGTAGAGAATGTCCTTCGCAGCTGCCAGGTGACCTGCAGCCAAAGGCACCATGGCGAGCGTGAGACTCTGGGCCCTGACTCTGGCACAGCCCTGGACACCAACCCTCCTTGTTTCCTGGGCCATCTTGCTCCCCAAGGTCGCCCCAGAGGCCCGTCCAACCTGTCTTCAAATCTCTGACCCCTCCGCCCCTGGCCTGAACACTGCAGAGGGAGGACAGAGCCGTCCCATGTTCATCCACACTGAGTTCCCACGGTCTTCTGGCGTGAGCCTCAGCAGTGACCAGAACAACGTAAGCCGTGCCCTCGACACAGGCAGCAAACCCGCACCCTTGACTGGGGGACAGTGGTTCCCAGGACAGCACGGAGGCTGTGGAGAAGTGCTATGGGACCTGGTGGAGGGGGCAGGGTGGGGGCAGGGGAGGGGTCAGATCCTGGGGCCTTCCTCCCCACACCTCCCAGCTCTTCCCTCAGCCAGGACACCCTCCCCTTGCCTGGCTGCTCCATCCCTGCTGTGGGACAGAAAGATGGACAGAGTCACCTGCTCTTTGTTTCTACACCGACCCTAAGCACACTCTTCAGCCCCTCACCCCCTGCCAGTCTGCCGAAAACCCTCAAACTTCCTCCGCCCCAGGCCTGCCTGACCCCCAGGCCTGGGTGATGGAGCTGTGGCCCTGCCCAGTGCCCAGTGTCCCCCAGCCGCCTCTCCCCGGGGGCCCCTCCTCCACGCCCCCACCTGTTACCCCATCCGCCCTGATGTCAGAGCCCCATCTCCACACACCACCACCCTTCTGGTTACTGCCTGGACTCCGTGAAGGGCCCTCCGCTAACAGGAACAGGGGTTGTGTAAGTTGGAACGAGTGATAACGTAAAAATGTGGTGAGCGGCTCAGAGTACTGGAAAACACAGATGCAGATAAGGATCGCCTCTCCCTTCACTGCCCAGCCGTGGAGGCTCCACGCATCCCCGCAGCCTGTGACTGGGGCGGTGGCGGGGGGCTTCCGGAGGAGCTGGAGCAGGAAGGCAGACGCAGGCACTGACATTTGGCTGATGTCACCCCTGCCTTTTGAGGGGCCTTGCTCATAAGCCACTATCTCTGCGGGCATTTGACGTGGGCCCTTTGATTTCTTGCTGCTGTGGGTGGCAGCCACGGAAGAACCTTCCTCTCCCACTCGCCCCGGGGCCCTTCCAGGGGACATTTCCTGCCCAGAGCTCCTCCTGCCCAGCTCACCTTCACCCCTCCCCACCACACACTGCTTCCAGAAGCTTCTAACTCTGTCCCTGCTTCCAGAAGGACCAGCGGACACTTGGGACAGTCTGACAAGCATCATTTGTAGGGTATTGATCATATTTTCCTGGGCCACAGTACATCGTGCGCTAACCAGAATTGGGCTGACCCGGTACTGCCACAGACCTGACCCCTCAGGTCTTTGAAGTGAGTGGTGGACGAAGGTCTAGACCTGCTGGTTCTGTGCGTGGAGTCCCTCTCTGTCCCAGCGCACAGACACACGTCCCGGTGTGGGAGCTGAACGGAGATCTCAGGGCCCCTCGGAGCCTCGGGCAGCCTGGAGCTACAGCCCACCCTTGAGCCCCCTCCCTCCCCTGCACGGCCAGGCTTACCCCTCTGGGGAGGGGCTGTGCCTCCTGGGACTTGGAGAGCTGGGTCACAGATGGCTAATTCCTGTCATTTCCCTCAGAAAAGGAACAGCTGCCCATTGGCCAGGTGGCAGCTGCAGGTCCCAAAGGCCAATAGCACAGCTGTCTCCACACCTCCAGCCCTGGGGGTATAAGCCCAGTCTCGCTCCTGAGACCCTGGCCCCAGGGAGGCTTCCTGGAGGAGGCAGGGCCCCAGAAGCCCTCTGTGCACACGGGGAAGCCGAAGCTCTGAGGCACCAGGGACAGTCTCACGGTGAGTGGGAGACTGAATTTTCTGTGGTTCGAGGGCTCGGTCAGAGGCTGGCCCTCCACACCCTCCAGGATGACCAGATTTGTCTGGAGAGGTCTGGGTGGAAACCAGCCCAGCAGTTAGAGCTGGGACCTGAGCAGGGCCACCTCTGGGCCAGAGCTTCAAGAGATCAGAGGTGTGGTCAATGCCTGGACTGCTCCTTACCAGCAACCTTCCCAAGATCTGAGGAGGTCCTTGGGTTGGGGGATGTGGGGGCGCTCCCCTAGAAGCCCTAAGCTACGAGCAGGTGTCAGCACCGTGCATGCACGTGTGTGTGTGTGTGTGTGTGTGTGTGTGTTGGGGGGCCACCATGTGCACCTGGAGCCTGGTCAGACCTTGTTGGCCAAGTGAGGGCGCTTGTCCTGATCCCCAGAAAGTGAGGGGGGGTGTTGTCCCAATCCCTGGAGAGTGGGAGGGCCCCTTCGGATCCCTGGAAAGTGGGGGGCCTCTTGGTGTGGGGCTCTGTGCTGAGGATCAGCAGGCAGGACCATGATGCTGGCAGATGTGGGCTCTGGGGTGTGTAGGTTTCAGAGAGGACGAGGGAGTTGGAGGAGATCTTTAAAAGCCCATGGGGCCCTCCTGAGGAAGCTGGAGCAGGGGTAGGGGACCCAGCCAGACACCGAGGGGGCACAGCGAGGGAGCAGCCCTTGGCCAGACTGTCCTTCTGGGGGGTCCCTGCAGCAGCGCACCTGTGGGCACTACCCTCCTCAGGGTGCTGTCTGCCACTTAGCATCCAGCACCCCCACAGGCAACCCTGCCTTCAGACCTGACAGGTTACAGGTTCCTCCCCCTTCCCAGTCCTGCCCCAGCCGTAGTTGGGGATGTAGGCTGTGTTCAGTGTGCCCCTACCCACCATAGACACACATTTGGGGGCATATTTAGTTTCTGGGTAGGAATTCCTGGAGCAAAGTTCAGGAACACTTAGGAACCCCCAAGGCCACCCCCCCCCCCGCCCCCGCACACCAGTCTCCTGGAGGCCCCCCGCCCCCACCCTGTGTGGTTGCACTCTGCAGCCTGCTGAGAGACCACCTCCGTGAGATACAGCTGGGCTCAGTTGACTTAAATTTTTTTTTATTATTTAGAGCAGCTTTGGGTTCACATCAAACGTGAGGGGCAGCTGCAGAGATTTCCCACGTGCCCCTGCCCCCAGGGGCCATTTGTGACGTTGGACACGCGGCGCGGACAAGTCGCGGTGTCGTGGGCTGCCTGGTCTGCCAGAGGGTCGCGCGCGGCCGTGCATTCTGTGCTTTGGACAAAGCTCTAACGACACGTCGTCACTGCAGTCACTCGCGGTAGTTTCCCTGCCCCGGAGCCCCGGCGCGCCGCCTGCCCCGGGCATTGTGGGCTGCCAGGTGGCACAGGGGGTCCGGATGGGAACAATTTCTCTGCCCTCCCTGCACCTCGGCAGAGGCCCGCAGCCCGCGGGGCGGGGTCTGGGCGTGCCCGGATGGGGGCGGGGCGGGGCCCATCCCCTCAAATCTCGCGGCTCCGTCCCGCCATGGGTGCCATGGAGGCGAGGGGCGCGCGCGTGGCCCTGTGCGGCGTCACGCTGCTCTGCGCCGTGGGCCTGGGCCAGCGCCCCGCCGGGGGTGTGAGCTGCGGCCCCGGCCGCCTTCTGCGTGGAACCGGGACGGACGCGCGCTGCTGTCGCCTGTGCGCCCGGGGTAAGGCGCGCGCGGGGAGCCTGTCTCGTGGGGCAGCAGCGCCGCGCCCCCTCCCTGTGCTCAGACCGGCTCGACGGGGCGGTGGGCAGACCTTCTGGGTCCAGAGCCCACTGTCCCAGGGCAATGGGTGCGGGGGCGTGTGGCAGCGAGGAGCTCAGCTCAGGCAGTGGCCCAAAGGGGGGTCAGGGGCTCGGGGTGTGCAAGCCTTCCCCAAGGCGAGTCTTGGGTCCCAAGGTGGAGGAAGGCCGCGTCTGAGCTCTTCCGGAGTGGCCCCTGAGCCGTTGGCTGTCACTCAGGCCCGCACAGGTTCTGCCCCAGCCCCTGCCTCTGACCTGCATCTGTGGGTGAGGGCCAAGCGGTCTGTGCCAGCTTGGGGACAAATACTGCAGGGAAAGCAGCCCAGAGCGTCACCCTGCCGGAGCCTGAGGGTCGAGAAGGGCGGTCTCTGAGGGTCCCACGTCTCAGTGCAGCAGGCAGGGACAGGCAGGAGGAAAAGGGGAGAGGGAGTAGGTCCCCCAGGTGGCCCCCTTGTCCAGCAGGGATGTGTTCTGGTGACATGCCAAGTCACAACCACCCTGGGTGGGAGCAGCTTCAGGGCAGTGGGGGACACAGCCAGGCCACATGATGGAGGAGCTAGGTGCCTAGGAGGGAGGGAGACAGCTGGACCCCACCGGGGTCCTGGCTCCCAGACAGGTGCCCTCTGCCCCCTGGGGCTGCCTGAGGGTGGATGTATGGACTGCCCTTCCCTATATCACCCCATTCCCTCTGGAGGGCCCCGGGGCGGGGCGTGGGGGGAGTCCTGAGGAGGGAGGGGCTTGGCTCAGCTGCTGAGAGGGCTGGCTTTTCTCTTGCTCAGCTGAGGCTTGTCCTGAGGGGGACTGCACGTGTGTTGAGCCAGGGTACCACTGTGGAGACCCCCAGTGCAAGACCTGCAAGCACCACATTTGCCCGCCGGGCCAGGAGGTGCGGCCTCATGGTAAGTCACCGGCCTGAGCGGGTCCATGGGTTTGACCAGGGCTGAGCCAGAGCTCATGGACCGGGTGCGTAGCCAGTGCCATGAGGGTGGAGGGAAGTGCTTGTGTGTGGAGGGCACATGCAGGTTCTCTGGGCAAGCAGGCACTGGCATCTCGGGTCCTGCAAGGCCCAGGTGGGTGGGGCCGCTTGCTGCTTGTTGCCATAGCTCAGATGTGAGTCCTAGCACCCGGGCAGCTTTGGGGAGTCCTTCCCTCTCTTCACCTGGGTTTCTCCTTCCAGCTCGAGGGTACTCCTCAGGGCTGGTTGTGGGGAGTAGTGGGGGTGTCCAGGGGCTGTCTAGCCCTCAGGCCCCGGCTCTGACGATGCCCCAGTCCTCCACGTACCCTGAGCATCGGCATGCGGACAGTCCTGTCAAAGCTAGGCCTGCCCCCTGTTGCCCTGTCTGGGGGTCAACCTTTTCCTGAAGGAGCAGCTCAAATCCTCTTGGGGCCTGTTTACCTGATGGGACGGACACAGTGTAGCCAGAGGGGCATTGGGAGGTTGGGTAGGACAGGGTCTAGGGTCAGCTGGGGTGCAAGCCTCACCTCCTCTCTCTGGGACCCTCACTGACCTCTTGCCCTTCAGGCTACTGGACCAAGCATAAGGCCTGGCCTGATTCTTGCCTGGTTTCTACTTCCACCCCCTCTGGGCTCCCTTACCCTCCGGCCTCCAGTGGACAGGCCCCTGCACTCCCCTCTGGCCATGTGCCACACAGCTCTCCTCTCCCAGATTCCCCAGGAACCTCCACTCAGCTCAGGGTCCCCCCAAGTCTGCCTCCCCCACAGATGCCTGCCCTGGAATGGGGCACACCTGGGCACTGATTCTGGCCAGGTCCCAGTCTTGCAGGCATCAGAGACCTCTGTCCAATGGATAAGGTGTGTGGGAATCATTCTGCTGTGGACCCAGGCCCCAGATGGATTCCCTCTCATCTACCCCAGCAAACCCCGGCTGTCTGTCTGTCTCCAGGGAATTTCAATTTCGGCTTTGAGTGTGTTGACTGTGCCACAGGGACCTTCTCTGGAGGCCAGGAGGGCCGCTGCAAACCCTGGTCAGAGTGAGTCCTGGTGGGACCCTCCGGTGGCCGGCTGGCTCCTGAGGGAGGGGCCTCTCCTGTCCTTCCTGGTGCGGTGACCCACACACAACTCAGAGACGGCAGCCCTGCGCAAGGGTTGCTTGGGTGGCTGAGGGCTGACCGAGGGCTCTGTGTCCGTGTGTCCCAGCTGCTCCCAGTTTGGGTATCCCACCGTGTTCCCCGGGAACAAGACACACAATGCCGTATGTAGCCTGGGGCTGCCGCCCGCTGAGCCGCACGGCCCGCTGACCATCGTCCTCCTCACTGTGGCCGCCTGCATCCTGGTCCTGAGCGCAGCCCAGCTTGGCCTGCACATCTGGCAGCTGAGGAGGCAACCCGCGTGGCCCCCAGGTCAGTTGTGCCCCCCGGGGTGGGAGAGGTAGGCCCTTGGCCTGCCCATTGACCGAAGCCCCTCTGCAGAGACCCAGCTGCCCCTGGAGGCACGGCCGCCAGCCGAGGATGCCTGCAGCTGCCAGTTCCCCGAGGAGGAGCGGGGCGAGCAGCTGTCGGAGGACAAGGGCCAGCTGAGGGGCCTGTGGGTGTGAGGCTGGGCTGTCGTCTGCCGCAGACCCAGAGCCAGACCCTCCCGGGAAGCGTCCCAGGGCTGACCCTCGGGAACAAGGGCTCTGCACCCTGCCGGGGGGCCCCAGCTCTGGGCCCGGCCCTGCTCCCCTCGATGGCGGAAGTGGGTGGGGGATGGTGACAGTGGCCAGTCCCCCAGACCATCCAGAAGAGGCAGCGGCTCTGGCCAGACCCTATGGGAGATAAAGCCACAGCCATGGCTGCTTCCCTCCCTCGCTGGCCCTGTTGCGGGGGGGCGTCTATGGGCCCCTGGCTCCCAGGACAGGAGGCTGTGCCCAGTGCGGGACTTGGCTGCAGGCAGTGCGCAATAAACACTTGTCCAGTGACCTGAGTGGACGTGTTCTGGGGTGGGAGAACAGAGAGACAAGCCCCCACCGCCCGCCAGTAGCCCCAGTCTCCTTCCAGCCTAGGTGGGTCTGGGGGTGGGGCAGAAATCAGGGCCATTCCAGTCCTGGGCACAAGCACTTAGCAGGGACCATGGGACTTGGAAGGCTTCCTGGAGGAAGGGCACCATGATGGACACTTGTCCTGTGTGCCCTTTTGTGGCCCTGTCCGAACCCCCTGCCCTGGCAGTCTGTTTGGCACTCTGGGACAGCTGGATTCTGTGTCCAGTCTCTGGACCCCTGCTGCTCCGGACTCTGGGTTCTGTGCTGGTCGCACAGCCTGCTGGCTCCTGGGGGTGCCTGTCCTGTGTCATTCCGGCCCCAAGTCCAGGGCGAGTCACTTTCTACACGCAACTCTTCCTGGTCGGGAGGGCAGCCTCTGAGTGGCCTGCCTTTGGCCCCCACCCTCTCAGCAAGCCCTGCTGCTTGCCTCCGGCACCTCCCAGGTTCCCTCTCCCTCGGGGCATGGTTCTAGGCTCTCGCCCGTTGGAGGCGAGCAGTATTCTCCCAGCCTCCCGGCAGGACTCCCTTTGATAAGGACTCCTTGGCACAGCTGTCCAGGGTGTGGCAGGCAGGCCCGTGGAGGCTGGTCTCGACAGTAGGCCTGTCAGGTGCCAGCACATCTGGGCACGTGCCCACAGCCCCCGTGCTCCAGGTCCCCCACGCCCCCCTTCCTACCTGCATGCTGCCCAGGAGAGCCCCTTGGCTCATTGGCCCTCACCCCCACTCAGTCCCGATGGGCCGCAAGGAGGTGGTGGAGAGATCTGCGTGTGTCGCCAACAGGGGCATCACCCCCACCCCCTCCCCACCTCGGCTTGGTGCAGCCACTTCACCCCTGGAAGGAGGGGTGTTGACAGCTCCTTCATGATTCTCCTCACGTGGGGAACACTCATCCTCTCCGTGCCTGCTGGATCCTAGGCTCCGGGCACTCCCACAGAGCCCAAATTCCGGGTGAGGATCCAGGTGAATTAGCTAATAAATGAGAAAATACAGGTGGACTGGCTGGATGTCAGGGGACAGTGGGAGATACCATGCTGTGTTCTGGGAGACCCCCCGGCAGACTTCTCTGGGACTTGCTGGCCACACTCCCGGCCCCTCTTCTGTCTCCAGGCCACGTCTCCTGCCTGTCAACCCCTTGTTCCCCTTGCTTCAGGAAGCCAGCTCTCCTCCGGTCTTACTCTTGCCACCCGGGTCACTTGACGGCCCCACGCCCATGGGATGCTCAGGGCTGTCCTGGACCCTCCACAGGTGCTTCCCCAGTCTGCCCTGGGGCAAAGGGCTCCCCAACCCTGGCTCAGCTGTCTTGGGGGGGGGGTGGTGGTGGGGGTGAAGTCAGGTCGTCTGCAGTCACGGATCTTCCTGAGAAACCACTCTGGCCTGCACACACCCAAGTCCTGAGGAACCTCTCTGTCGGCTGACTCAGCATGGAAACTCCCCATGGGGGGGCCCCATGTGGGGTGACAGCGCCCCGACATCAGCGCGAGGGCGGCACAGAGCAGGGTGGGAGATTCCAAGGCCCAGGTGGAGGATGGGGTGGAGGCTGGATTCAGGCAGCAGCAAAAGAGGGTGGAGAGTGAGGCCTGGCTTGGTGGGCGCGGCAGGAGGGGTCTGGCCCTGAAGATCTCAGGGTTTTGGGAGGGCTCAGGGGAACCCTTGTTGGTGCTGGATCGGCCCCCTTCTCTACCCCTCCCCCACTGCCCCTCGCAGAGATGCCCCCTGTCCTTCAACCCAGCTCCATCTGCCCACCCCTGCTCCCCTCCCTCCTCGGAGCCCCCAGAACCCCATGATTTGCAAGCTTGGCCTGGCCCTGAGGCACCCCAGCTCCCAAGACATAGAACAGGGAGGGAGCATGTGGAGGGGCTGGGTCTCTGTGATTTATAGGACAACTCTTAGGTGAAAAGAGTGTGCAGGGCCCTGGGGGCACAGGGGCTGGAGAGTCAGGTGGAGACCCCAGGGCATGGGCAGGCAGGGGCTACCACCAGGGGTTTTAGGTAGGTGAGGCCTGAGCAAATCCAAGTTCTGGGGGACAGAACTGTGGATGGGCAATGGAGGGGGGCAGTGCCCAGGGCAGTGTGGGGAAAGGGTGGGGGGCTAGTGCTGAGGTAAGGGGCTGCTGAGAGGCTCCTGTCCCCCTCCTACTCAGCCCAGCTTCCTGGGGTGGAGGCAGGTATGGGCCCACCAGCAGAGCCTGGCAGACCACCTGTCCTCCTGGGTCACTGAGCCCTGAGAGAGACCCCATCGTGAGACTCTGCCCAGGCCAGCTCTAGACCCCGCACTGCTTCCCCTGAAAACCCCACCCCACAGGACCGGCTAGTCAGCTGTTCTGGAAAACCACAGTTCCTCTCTGTGGGGTATGAGTCTCAGATAAGGGCCTGAAGGCCGCCCTTGGTTCCCAGAAGAGCTTCGGGCCACAGCAGCTCCCCACCCAGGCCCCTCCCCTCCCCTTGCTGGAAAAGGTCCTTTTTACTGAGATCTGGACTCAGCCAGTGTGGGACTCCCTTGGCAGGACAGAGGTGGAGACCCATCAGAGCTAGAACTGGACACTGGCCCCTCTCAGCCCCAGGCCTGGGGCACTACAGGGAGCTGTCCTGAGGCAGGTGGTCTCCCACTACCCCCAGGTGCTGGGATGTGCACCATTGATAAAATAGGTCCATGATGCCAGGCCCGGCCACGCAGGGGCTTTGACCAGGATGTGGGGCCATCGCTCTTGGCCACCCTGCCCCCCACCTCGTGGTTTCCTGAGCATTCATGAGAAAGCCACTCTTCCTGCTTGGGGCTGGGCTCTGAGGTCAGAAAAGGACTGGCTCCCGGGGGTGCTACCCTGTGTTTCAGTAAGAGGCTGTGCTGGGGTGGAGAGACAGCCGCCTCCGCCCCCACCTGGCTCATGTTTCCAGGAAGCTTTGGGAGCTGAGGTGCTTTCCAGAGATGCCGATTCAGCCAGGGCTGCTCCAGACCCCTTTCTCAGACACACACTCTCCACAGGAGACAGCTTCGGGATGTATGTGGGGGGATGTCCTCGGGGTCCTTGGGGCTCCGTGGGATCTTTGGCTGAAACAGACCCATGGCTGCTGGGAGGTGGTCAGCAGACCCTGCGCTGTGTCTGCCAGGGGCGGAAGGAAGTCCCAGTGGGTGCCAGGGGGAGGGCCTGTGCTGGGCGGTCCTCTAGGTGGAGGCTACGGGGATGGTGGGAGTCCCTGGGTGAGAGCAGAAGGCACTGCTTGAGTTCCCCACCCACCAGCAGGACCCCAGGACTCACCCTTGGAGGGGGAGTGAGGGAGAGGGAGGGAGGGAGTGTGTGGGGGGAGGTAGGGGTGTGAGGGAGGATGGGGTAGGGGAGAGAGAGACACCGAGCTTTCAGGAGCCCACGTTCCCCTCCAATGACAAACTCCAGCCACAGTGGCACCAGGCCGGTCCCAGGCACCCGGGAAGCCGTCCCTCCCCTGCTGCTGAGGCAGGCTCCTCGGGCCCCTGCAGGACCCCCGACCCCCTCTTCGGTGCCTGCTGCCCATCATGTCGTCTGAATACTGGGATCCACCTCGTACCTCCAGATGCTCAGGTGTCCCACGGCACCCCGAACTCCACCTCTGGCCTTCCTTTCCCTGGGGGTCCTTACAGTTCCGGCTGGCAAGGGCACGGCAGGGCCAAATGCGAGCTGGGTGGGGCCAGGGGAGTTTCCAGATGGGGGGCAGGGGTGTGGCCATCACTTCTGGGGTTTGGACAAACAGCAGTGGTTCTTGGGAAACTTCATTTGTTGACATATGGGCTCTCAAGGGAGTGCCAGGGACCCAAGAGCAACAGACAGGCCTTTGGGGGAGCCCCAGGAGGGCAGGGCAGGCTGTTCCACCAACATACACTCCTCTTTACATTGCACCCACTCATCGGGGAAAGCAAGCCTGTCACCGAGGCCTCAGGTCACTCTGAGCGCCATGTTGACATTGGCAGGGAAGGAGAGCTGGAATGCACCATCTGGGCCACATCAAGAACCCCGACACTGTGTAGCGCAGTGGCCCAGTGGGCAGGGCTTGCAGGACAGATGGGATGTCAGGAAGGGCGTGGGAGAGGCCTGTGAGCTGGGACGTGGGGTACAGATGCCCCAGGGGGGTATCAGGAAGTGTGGAGTGGCCTGGATGCTTGCAGGGAGCATAGCAATGACCCCAAGGATGCAGTGTATTTTACAGAGACCTGGGGGCACTCAGCTTGCCCAGGAGGCCACTGCACTCCACCCCCATGGAGGCTGGTCTTCTTCCCTCCCTGGCCTTTTGAGCACAGAGCCAACAGACCCAGCTGCACAGCAGGCAATGGCTGAGCTTGGCCCGTCTCAAGGGTTGACCACCAGACATGCTGGGAGGGGCTGAGGGTTCCTGGCCCCCAGGCCTATGGTGATAAGTTTGTGCTTCTTGACTTTGGTCTGGGGACCCCATATCCTAGGCCACAGCAGCAAGATGATGCAGGGGTGCAACAAAGTGCATCGGGGTGGCAGGGGTCGGGCGGGTGGTCTGTGAGTGACTGGATAGGTCAGTCCCTGGCCCCAGGCCTGGGGGCTTTTCTTGGCGCCCCCGCCTGAGACACAGTGGTGCACAGTGCCCTCTAGTGGTACTGTGGCTTTTGCTTCCCTGGGAACGGAGCTGCATTCCCAGCAGAGCTGTGGCTGGACAGCAGACCCCTGTGGACCCCAGGTCCCGCCTGCACTCCAGTGTAGAACAGAGAGTGGGTTCCAGCCGGTCAGGAGGAGAGCATTGGTGACTTGGTGGTAACTATTTGCTGAGATGAGGGCAGGGTGTGTGAGAGGGAACAAATGAGGAGGTGTGCAAGCTGGTGGGGGGGTGGGGGGTGGGATGGGGTGGTAGCTGGGGGTTGGGCTGCCTGCCTGGACCCTGGGATCTGGACTGGGATGGGTACAGGTGGCTGGGGGGACAGGGGAGAGGGGATTATGGCTGGCTCTGGACACTTAGTGGTAGCAGGGGACCTGGACACATCAGAGGCCCTGAATCTCTCTGCATCCTCAGGGCTGGGCCCACGAGGAATGGGAACACCTGAAACCACGCATGGACTGGCCAGGGTAGGGCCTCCCTCGGGGCTGTCCTGCCATGGCCACGTGCCCCTCACCCACGGCCTAGGTCCTCTGGGCTTCTGCAGTGCCGGGCCTGTGGGATCGTCAGGGACCCTGGGAAGCAGAGGGGAGTGCAGAGCCCAGGTGCTCTGAAGGCCCAGAAAGGGGCTGTGCCCGGGCAGGGTGAGGGCAGCGCCAGGGTTGGGTGTGAGCGAGTCCTCCTTTCCATGGGGACCCAGGCCCTTTCCTGGGGATCAGAGAGTCAGGCAGTAGGGGTCGAGTAGGGTCCTGGTCAATGAGAGACACAAGGTGATAAGCAGGAGCCCAGGAACTGGTGGGCTTCCCCATGACAGAGGCAGCCCTATGAGGGCCGAGTAGGAGGCTGTGGGGAGCTCATCTCCTTCTAGTAGGACAGACTTCCCAGCCCCCTCCCCCAGCCCCCCCACCCCGGCCGCCAAGGACTGGTCCCAGCAATGGAGTAGGGACTTGTGGGGCAGAGGGAAGGGCGTTGGGTCCAGGGAAGCCCCCATGGGAGCGTCTTGGGGAGCGAGCGTGGGGAAGCCTGGGGCATCCAGGGGCTGCGGGCCACCTGATCCGCAGCAGAGGCCGTTTGTAACAAAGTAGCCTTTATAGGTCCCGAGAGGGCGCTGGTGGCCCGCCCGCTAGGAGCCGCGGTGACCCGCGTTCTTGCGCTCCTCGAGCTCCTCCTCTGCCAGACCCGGGGAGGGCTCTCGCGCCGGCTCCCCAGCGCCCGTTCGCCGCCGCTCGGCCCCGGGCTCCCGGCTCTGGGCGCCGTCGGGGCCAGGGCCGGGCGGTCGGGGCCGCCTCTGCGCGGAGGGTGGCCGCCCGTGCGCGCCCCCGGGGCTCCGGGGTAGCGCGGGCCTGCGCGCGCCCGGCCCGTCGGCTGCGCTGAGCAGAGGTGGCGCGGAGCAGTCGGCCTCGCACGCGGGCCGGGGCGGGGGCACCGGCGGGCGGAGGGCGCTGCGGGAGCCCCCTAAGCGCGGCCACAGGTCCGCCTCGCCGTTGTGCAGGAGCACGAAGCGGCGCTGTGACCGCAGAGGCAGCATCTTCTGGTTGCGCAAGCTCTTCTGAAAGGTCTCGATTGCCAGGTCTGGGGAGGCGTGGGAGGGGGTGAGTTGGTTGGGGGGACATGGGAGGGGCAGGGACTCAGCCTCCCCAGCATCATGGTTGCGGGGCTGGGGTGGAGGTTCTGGGGACAGAGGAGGAGGTGAGGGAGTGCTGAGAGGCGGGACCCAGGTGAGGATGAGGTGGCCCGCACCAAGTTAGTGGGGAGGTTGGGCAGGGACGCCTTTCTTCTGCAGGGCCTGAGCAGAGGGTGGGGTTTCCACGTAGGCCCTCTGGATGTTGGAGACCTAAGTTTGTAGGCGTCTGAATTTGGGGAGAGGGTGGGGTGGCACATGCAAGCCTGGGCAAGCAGTGAGGGGCCAGTTTGAGGGTTCTGGGGGCTGCACGAGGGCCTCACCCAGGGTCTCCATGACCACGCCTGGAATCACCTCCTTCAGGACTTCACAGTTGGTGTGCAGGGCAGGGTTGGAATTCATCTCCAGCAGCCACACCTGGGCCCAACACTGGTTAGCATGGTCCCCACACATCACTTGGCCAACAGGAGGCTGAGGCCCTGGTCCCCATTAAGTCGAGTGATCCTGGGCAGTCCCTTCTTTTCTGTGGCCTCACTCCTATTTGCCCAAGGGGCTAAGGCTCTGAGGGTCTGGCCTTGGGGGGCGCTGCTCCAGCTGCAGGAGCTTGGCAGGGGGTGGGGGAGTCTGACTGTAGACTCCACCCCATGGGCTTGCCTGAGTGGTCAGGATATGCACACATGGCCCCTGTCTCCTTGCACCTGCCTACCAAACCCCACCTGCCCTAGGAAACCTCAACAGTACCTTGAAGTTCTCATCAATCAAGAAGTCACAGCCAATGAGGTCAAAGTAGCCCAGCTTGCAGTGGAGCTTGGACTTGACAGCCTGGAAGCAGTGGGCCATGATTTGCTGCATCCGCTTCTGTGGGTGGGGCAGGGAGGGGGTGACTGGATGTCACCCCCTGATTACACCTCCCAGGCCTGAGCAGCCACAGCCACACCCCTCACCAGCACTCCCACCTGTGTCCTCATCTGCTCTCTCCTATCCCCTCACTTGGGCTCCCACCTGTGTCCTCACCTGCATAGCTACACCTGCTCACACTTTCACACTGAGTCACAGGCTCACAGCTAGAAACTCATTCACTCTTGTTTTATTCCTTCAGCAAACACGGGAAGCTTCTCCTTCATGGCAGGTACTGGGGTTCAAGAGTGAAGAGAACTTTGAGCATCTCACTCAGAGCAGGAGAGATAGAAAACAAATGTGACACATAAATCACTGTATATTTTGGGCAGTATATCAGGCAATAAGTGCTGATGAAGAAAATGAAGCAGGGTTAGGGGTTGGGGGGTTCTAGGGTAGTTGTTGCAAAAAGGGGTATGGGGTGTTGGGCCTCATTGAGGAAATAGTGAGCAGACTGAAAATTGAATGGAAGGTCTGTGGGATAGGGCATGGGAAATTTGGGGGAAGAGCAACAGCTGTAAGTGCAAGCATGCCCAAGGTGTTGGGGGAACAGAGTGAGGCTGTTGTGGCTGGAGCAAGCTGGAGGGGCAGTAGGAAATGAGTCCAGAGTGGTGCCAGTCATGTCATGGGGGCATGGGAAGCACCTTGCCTTTCATGCTGATATCAGAGCTGTTGGAAGGTGGAGCACAGGAGGGGTATAACTAATTCATGCCTAATAGGGTCGACTGGCTGTATGCTGAGAGAAATGGAGGGGCTATGAGGAAGTTGTTGCAATAATTCAGATGCTAGAGGTAGTGGGCTGGATTCTGAATATATTTTGAGGTAGAGCTAACCTGATTGGTTTATGAATGGGTTATGAGCTAGGGAAAGAGTTATCTTTAAGTGTTTGGTCTGAGAATCTGGAAGGATGAAGCCCCCATCAACTGAGAAGAGGAGGAGAACCATGGAGTCTGAGATGTTTAAGAGCTTGCAGATGGGGTGTTGATAGGCTCTGGGATATAAGGCTCAAGTTCAGGAGAGAGGTCAGGGCCAGAGGTTTAATTGTGGAGCCAGAGGACTTTCATTACCAATGGGTGCAGATAAAGAGCAGAGCCCTGGGCTTCCAGAGAGCAGTAGTTGGGACATGGGGGGCCAGAACAGCAGGCCAAGAGGGAATGGGCAAGGTCCTGGAAGCCATAAGGAAAGAACACCAGGGAATGAACAGTTGGTCCAAACTGGCTGACAGATCAGGGAAAAAGAGGACTGGGAACTGACCCCTGGGTTTGGCAACACAGAGGTCACTGGTGACCTCAATGAGTGTCTCAGTGGCAGAAGAAGGCTCACTGGAGTGGGTTCAAGGGTTCAGCAGAATGGCAGAGAAAGGACACCTGAAAATAAGTCACTCCATAAAAGCCCCCCCCCCCAAAACCTGGCAAAAATAAGCAGAATCAACTTTTTCAGAACTCTGGAAACTAACCAAAGGCTTTCAGCAACCTGAGAAGTGCTTATGAAAGAAAAATCTTGAATCTTGGTAAGAAGAGCAAGCTTTGTAGCATTTTAACTTGCCCTAGCTTTATCCCTACCTCCCAGCTCAGTGCTAGGCTTGAAAAAAGTCTACATTCTCAGTACTGGAGATAGAATGGACTTGACTTGCAAAGAATTGTAGCTATTTGTTGTGACTCTATGCTAGCCCCCCAGAAGACCTCACTTGAAAAGAACTAAAGGAAAATATGAGAATGATATCTTACCAAATAGAGAATATCAGTGAGTGAAGAGACAGATATTATAAAAGGAAACCACATAGAAATCTGGATTTGAAAAGTATAGTAAATAAAAAATAAAATTCACTAGAGGAGATAAACAGTTGTTTGAAGATAGGTCAATTAAGATTATCCAGTCTGAGGAACAGAAAAAAGGGAATGAAGAAAAATAAACAAAGCTACAGAGACTTGTGAGACACCATTAAGCAGACCAACATACATAATGGGAGTCCCAGAAGGAGAAGGGAGTAAGAGGCAGGAAGACTAGTTGAAGAAATAATGGTAGAAAACTTCCCAAATTTGATTTAAAAAAAAAGAAGTCTACACACCCAAGAAGATCAGTGAGCTCCAATTAGGATAAATTCAAAGAGATCGACCATACCTTAAGCAAACTTTCAAAAGACAAAGAGAGAATGTTGAAATCAAGAGAGAAGTGATAAATCATAAGGGGTCCTTGATAGGATTCACAGCCAACTTCTCACCAGAAACCATGGATTCCAGAAGACAGTGGGATGACACTCAAATGCTGAAAGAAAAACTGTCAACCAAGAATTCTATATCTGGCAAAACTATTCTTCAGAAATGAAGGAGAAATCAAGACATTCCCAGATTTTAAAAACCACAGGTTACCACTAATAGAACTGCCCTAGGGTCCTTCAGGCTGAAATGAAAGGGCACTAGACAATAAGTTGAATTCATGTGAAGAAATAAAGAGCACTCATAAAGGTAGCTACATAGTTAAATTTAAAAGTCATATAAAGGAATTTTTTGGTAATTTCTTTTTGTCTTTTATTTAAAAAAACAACTAAATAAAACAAAAATTATAAATCAATATCGATGGGCACACAATGTATAGAGCTGTAATTTGTGACAATAACAGCATAAAGGGAGGGAAAGAACTATATAGGAACAAGGGTTTTTGTGTTTTTTTAATACTTTTGAAATTAACTTGGTATTAATCCAAACTAAATTGTTATAAATTAAGAGGTTAATGGCAATCCTCAGGGCAACAGCAAAAAAAAAAATAATAATAATAATAATTAAAAAACATATAATAAAAGAAATGACACTAGATATGGTACACTAGGAAATATGTATTTAATACAAAAGGAGGGAGTAATGAAAGAATTGAGAAGCAAAAAAGATACGACATGTAGAAAACAAATGGAAAAATAGAATATGTAAGTCCTACCTTCCAGTAATTATATCAAATGTAAATGGATTAAACTTTCCAATTAAACAACAGAGATTGGCAGAATGCATAAAAAAACACAACCCTTGATATCTTATCTGTAAAAGATTCACTTTAGATTCAAAGACACAGGTTGATAGTGAAAGGATGGAAAGAGGTATATCATACAAACAGTATCAAAAGAGAGCTGGAGTGGCTAAACTGATATAGATTTTAAGACAAAATAAGAAAATAGATTTTAAGACAAAAATTGTTACTAGAGAAAGAAAAGGACATTGTATAATAATAGATCCAGAAGATGTAATAACTGTAAACATATGTGCACCTAACAACAGAGCCTCAATATACATGAAGCAAAAACAGAATTGAAGGGCAAAACAGACAATTCAATAATAATAGTTGGGGACTTCAATATCACACTTTCAGTGCTGGATAGAATATTTAGACCAAAGATCAACAAGTAAAGGGAAGACTCAAACAACACTATAAACCAAGTAGATCTAACAGACATCCACAGAACAACCACAATAGCAGAATATATATTCCTCTCAAGTACACATGGGATATTCTCCAGGATAGACAAAATGTTAGGACATAAAGCAAGTTTCAGTAATTATGAAAGCGTTCAAAACATACAAAGTATATTCTCTGACCACAATGGAATGAAATTAAAAATCAACAAGAGAAGGAAAATTGGAAAATTCACAAGTCTTTGGAAATTAAATAGCACACTCTTTAGCAACAAACGAAATGAAAGTAGAACATACAAAATCTTATGCAACGCAGTAAAATCAGTGCTTAGGGGGAAATTTATGGCTGTAAACACCTATAAAAAACAAGAAGAAAGATCTCAAATGGATAACCTAGCCTTTAACCCTAATAAACTAGAAAAAGAAGAGAAAATCCAAAGCAAGCAGAAGGAAGGAAAATAATGGCTATAAATGGAATAGAGAATAGAAAAACAATAGAGAAAATAAATGAAACCAAAAGCTGGTTCATTGAAAAGATTGACAAAATGGACAAACTCTTAGCTAGATTGACCAAGAAGATGGAGAGAAGACTCAAGAAATCAAGAAAGACCTTACATAGAGAGAAAAGAATCATAAAAAGAATTATAATTATTCATAGAACACTATGAACAGTTGTATTCCAATCAAATTAGACGACTTGAAAGAAATGGACAAACTAACAGCTTGACCCAATAAGAAATAGAAAATCTGAATAACCTATAACAAGTAAAAGTTGAGTTAGTCATAAAAAAAACCCTTCCACAAAGAAAAGCCCAGGATTGGATGGCTTCACTGGTGAATTCTTCCAAACATTTGAAGAATTAACACTAACTCTTCACAAACTTTCCAAAAATAGAAGAGAAAGAAACACATCCCAAGCATGCAAGAGAGTGCTTATGTGTGCTTATGTGTGCAGACACAAAAATACTCATTGAAGTACTAGCAAGCTAACTCTAGCAGCATATTTAAAGGTTAATAAATCACGTCTGAGTGTGACTTATGCCAGAAATGCAGAGTGATTCTATACATGAAAATCAGTCAAAATAATACAGCACATTCATAGAATGAAGGAAGCAATAACTATCAAAACAGTACACCAGCACACGCATCAGTGGAATATGATTGATAGGAATTCTAGAGAAACCCAGACATATCTGACCAATTGATTGTCAACAGTGTGCCAAGAACAGTCTCTTTGACAAGTGGTGCTGGGAAAGCTGGACATCCACACACAAAAGAATAAAGCTGAACCCCTCCCACCATATACAAAAATTAACTCAAAATGGAGCAGTGACCTAGCTGTAAGAGCTAAAGTGATAAAACTTAGAAGAAAACACAGGTACAAATCTCTATGACTTTGGATTTGGCAATGGATTCTTAGATATGAATTAGATGAATTGGATTTCCTCAAAATCGAAAACTTTTGTGCAAGAAAAGGACATTATCAAAAAGTGAAAAGACAACTCACAGAATGGGGGAAAATATGTGCAAATCACATATTTGATAAGGGTCTAGTATCCAGAATATGTAAAAAGCTCTTAAACAGACCTACAAATGGCCAATAAGCACGTGAGAAGATGCTCAACATTATTCGCCATTAGGGAAATGTAAATCAAAACCACAATGAGGGGCGCCTGGGTGGCTCAGTTGGTTGAGCGACTGCCTTCGGCTCAGGTCATGATCCTGGAGTCCTGGGATCGAGTCCCGCATCGGGCTCCCTGCTCAGCAGGGAGTCTGCTTCTCCCTCTGACCCTCCCCCCTCTCATGTGCTCTCTGTCTCTCTATCTCATTCTCTCTCTCAAATAAATAAAATCTTTAAAAAAAAAAAATTAAAAAAAAAAAACCACAATGAGATACCACTTCACGCCCACTGGGTGACAAAAAAAAAGAAAGAAAGAAAGAAAAGAAAGAAAGAAAGACAGACAAATAACAAGTGTTTGTGAGAATATGGAGAAATTGGACCCTTCTACATTGCTGGTGGGAATGTGGAATATTGCAGCCCCTGTGGAAAACAGTTTGGCAGTTCCTCAACAAGTTCAACATAAGTTACCACATGACCTCACAATGGCATTCCTAGCTATATACCCAAGAGAACTGAAAATATGTTCATGCAAAAACTTGCATGTGAGTATTCACAGCAGCATTACTTATAACAGACAAAAAGTGGGAATAACCCATGTCCATCAGGTGACAAATGTTTATCCAAAGAAATCGTATATCCCTACAATGAGATATTATTGAGTCACAGAAAGGAATGAAGTACGGTCACATGCAGGAAAGGCCACATATGGTATGATTCCATTATTATGAAATGTCCAGAATAGGGCAATCGGTAGGGACAGGAGTGGTCACCAGCAGCTGGGGAGAGGTGATGGGGAGTGACTGATGATGGGTGTGGCTGTTTCTGTTTGAGGAACCAGGTGGTGATCATTGCACAACTTTGTGAATATACTAAACCCCCCTGAACTGTACACTTTAAAATGGTGAACTTCGTATCATGTGAATTATCAAGAGTGAGAGAGGGAGGGAGGGAGAGGGAAAGGGAAGGAGGAAGAGAAGGGAGGGAGGGAGAGG
>NC_138372.1:247362-277234 GCF_054177405.1 Leptonychotes weddellii | reverse complement strand
GAGACTGGGGTGGTGTGGTCACAAGCCCACCAGAGGCCGGAGGAGGCAGGAAGGACCCTCCCCTAGAGACTCTGGAGGGACTGCCCCCCAGCCCCCACCTTGACTTCTGACTTCTGGCCTCCTGGACTGTGAGAGAATACATTTCTGTTGTTTCAAGCCCCCAGTTTGTGGTCATTTGTTACGGTGGCCCTCGGAGACTGACACACCCCTTAAACCGCTCCTTACTTTTGAGTGTCCTGTGGGTGACCCCACTATGGGGAGGCCTCCCTGACCCCACACAGGGGCTGATGCACTCCCAGCTCCTCGCTTGCCTGTACCGACACTAGGGGCTTCAGGGGTCAGTCTTGCTGGACTGTGGTCTCTGACTCTCTGCCCTGAGGTGGCCATGGGTCAGCCTGGAGGGTGGAGAGCTCCTCCAGCCAAGCCCTGGACTGAGTGATTGGGGCTGGTGACCCCCCGGCCTGGGCTTGCCAGGGCAGCAGTGGGTGTGGGAGAGTGGGGCCCCTGGTCTTCTCCTTGGCCTGAGCACAGGACCCCCAGACCTGTCTTCCCTCAGGAACCCGTGCTTCCCTCCCCATATCAATTTTGGGGACCCAGACCCCTTGGAGGCTCCCAGGCTCCTGGGCCCAGCCCACCACTCTGGGTCCCTGTGGGTTCTGGGGAGGCGGCCCCTGCCTGAGGTGACACAGGAGCTCAAACTCCAGAGCCCTGCCCCATAACCTGTCAAACTGGATGGTGTGGGTGCTGTCCCAGCCTTTTCCACGATGGTCATGGCCTGGGGCTGGGCACATCCCTGGGCAGCCTGGAGCGAGGGGGAGGATCACTGACCTGCCACGGGGCGGGTGGTAGCTGAGGGCCTCTGAGCCGGGGGTGTGCTGGGGGCAGGAGGTGGTGGTCCAGCCCTCCCTCCAGGGCCAGGGGGAGTGGGGGAAAGGCCCAGCACCCCTCCTGCAGCCGAGGTTGCGGAGTTGGTGCCTTTGCTGGGACTGGGCTGTGCTGCCGGACACTGGGCCAGGAGGTCCCGCTGCCGGACCTCATGCAGCCCCTCGTGGCTCTGCCACCTCTGCTCGGCTCTTGCAGGTGTCTGCATGGTCCCCACTTGGTCCTCCGCTCCTAGAGGCCTTCCTGGGCCGCCCTAGCCCCCCTCCCCCAACCAACCACCACCTCTTGACTGCTCTGGCTTCTTCAACACTTGCAGCCCTCCTGGTTGGCATGTCCTGCCCCCAGCCTTGTCACCATCTGCTACTCCCGCTCAGGGACGTTCCTCCTCTCCCCAGGGTCCAGGACTGTGCGAGTTTTCAAAAGGTGCTCAGGAGAGACTTGGTAATGGAAGGAGGGAAGCTGGGGAGGAGCTCTCCCAGAGCCCCCAGAGGTCCCCTCCTCCCTGACTCTGGGCGCAGAGACCCTAGGACCTGCTTGGAATTCTCAGGGGAAGGAAGGGGGTTTTGGGGGGCAGCCATGAGGCTGAGGATGGGATCAGCATCCAGAAGTTTGGTTTGGGGATAGCTTTAGAGGACATCTGCATGGGGGTAGAGGAGAAGGGAGCAGGGAGGGAGCTGCAGGGTGGGGGCCTGAGGGCAGCCCAAGATTAAGGGCTGCCTGCCCTTAAACCCCCATGGTGATGGTCTGGCACCTGGAGGGCGCTCCCCGACTGACTGCCTAAGCCCTGGAGACGGGCCTGGGGGGACGTGGTGGGGCCCTGATAAGAGGTGCATGGAAAGGAAGCAAAGGTGGCCTGCACCCTCCCCATCTCACCCCCTCCCCTGAGCTGCTTGCTCTAGGCTGAGGGCTGGGTCTTGCCCATGACGGGGTCCTAGTGCTGCCTGGGTGGGGGAGAGAGCGGCCCAGGGAGGTTTCTGGATGCGCTGCTGGGGCCCTGGGTTGGAGGTTTGGGGGTACAGGTGTGTAGGGGGGTGAGGGAATGAGGGCACTTCCCTGGAGAGGGTCCTAGGTGGGGCTCCGGGGGGTTACTGCAGCCCCCGGGCTTTCTTCTGGCTCTATGGCAGTGTTGACGGCATGGTGTCTGCCTCACTGCTTGCAGACCCTCAGTGCCCTGACAGCCCTGCCCAGCCGTGCACCTGCGATGAACAGAGGCCAGCTGCCAAGGTACCTCACACCCTTTATTAGGAGATAATCCATTATGGCCCTCCCTCCCCCCCTTCATGGGGGCTGGGGAGGTCCCTGCATGGACACGAGGAGTATGCGAATGGGCTCATGGGACCACGGGCCTCGCCCTCCACCTGGTGTCCCTCCAGGGGCTCCTCCTCCGGCGGTGGTCAGGCCATGGATGAACGGCATTACCAGACAGTATTAGACAACAGAACCCAGATCTAACCGTGTCTGGTAAGACACCCATCGGCAGGCGGTGGTGCAGGCGGCCGCGAGTCGGTGGCGCTTCTAGGACGGGAGGGCACTGCCCATCCTGCAGCACCCTGAGGAAGCAGGTGAGACCCCCGACCCCCTGAGTCTGCAGAGTGGCCCCTGTCACCTGGTGTCTGGCTGGAGCCTCCCAGGACCCGCATTGCCCCAGGGCGGCTCTGAGGAGGGCTTTCCTGCAGACCCGAACCCCAGCAACCCCAGCACACAGCCTCCAGGCGTGTGTGTGTGTGGGTGTAGCTGGAGAGAGGGCGATCTGGTTTCCCTGCACTTGACCCCGAGTGCTCACCGTGGCACCCTCGCCAGTTTCCTGAATGGCTCTTGGCTGGTTAATGAGTAACAGTGAGGCCAGGGACAGACCCCCTCCTCCCTCCCAAGAGGCCAGCTGGGACCCAGTGCAGGGTGGGGTTCCCGGGGCCCCAGAAGGGCCGCCCCTGTGCAAGTCAGCTGGGCAGGTCTGGAGACCGGCATCCTGGCTTCAGATCAAAAAGATTAAACAAAGGGCCATCCTGGCCTCGCCGATTTCGGACAATGTTCCCATTCTTAACTGCGACACTGTGGGGGCTGGTGGGGGAGAGGGAGACTCTGTCCTCACTGGGAAACAGCACAGAACGTCTACTGCACTCTGCCTGTGGGTTTGGGCCAGGGCACCCAGACACAGCCTTGTCCTTCCTGCATCCCTGGTTGACCAAGGGAGTGAGTTCCCCTTTGTAGAGTAAGAGTCCTGGTATGAGAAGAGAGGCCATTGCCCATGGCTGGCTCCACTTGGGCAGGGCCAGCTCCCAAGGGGCCGGCCAGGGTGCCCTAGGACGGCCACAGTGGACGTCTGACCCTGGATGGTGGACAGGAGGGGCTGAGAAGGGTAGGTGGGGGCTGCCTGCTCCCAGCTCCGTCCAGCCAGAAATGCATTTCCTTGTGTGGCTGCTGACCTGGGCTCAACATCCGTTTCAGCCCTCAGAGTCTAACCACGGCAAAGACACTGGAGCAAAGCAGGTGGGGCTGGGGTGTGTGCGGGGGCGTGTGGGCCAGGCCCCCAGGATGATGTCGATGTCCAGGACGGGACTGGTGACCCTCTCCAGCCTAGTGTCCTAATCCTAATGGTCTCTCCCGGGGATCAGAGCACCCTGAGAACTCAGCTCGGAAGGGAGCCAGGGGCCCCGAGCCTGGCCTTGGCGGGACAGCAGAGGGGCGCCCATCTGCTGGTGGGCGCCGCCCGATGGGTTGGGCTGCAGAGCTGAGACAGGCCGTCTGCCCATCCCTAAGCCAGCCCTGGAGTCCAGGAGCTCAGGACGGCGTGTTTTCGGGCTGCTTCCTGGCCGGCAGGCGGTGGGTCACCTTTGAACATCGTTACCAGACAGTGTTAGAGTTAAGCCGAGAAATCCAGCACTGTCCGGTAAGATGCCCACAGAGGCCCAGGTGCACCTCGGCCCGAGGACAGGGACAGACAGCTGGTGCCCAGACCTGAGCAGGCAGGTTCCATTGGAAGTGGCTGAGGATCCCTGGGTGGGAGGCCTGAGTGCTCCTCCCTGCTTTCTGCAGAGTGAGGAGACCGGGGCTGAGGAGCCAGGACCAAGACCCGAGAGGCTGCCAGTCTGCAGGGCGGCCCGTCCACAGGCTGGGCCTTTGCCCTCCAGAGCCCTTTGTTGTTGCCTGCTCAGCCCACACCTGCCAGGTGTGGTGGCAGCCCCAGCGTGGGTGCTGTGGGCAGGGCCCAGATACCTGAGCGTCCTAAGCCAGGGTCAGTCTGGGGAAGGGGTTGCTCAGTGCAGCTGCAGGACAGCTTTCATTCGGGGGGGCCAAGGAGGGGTGCTCAGATACATCTGGGCCTGGCCGGAGGGCATGGGCTGACTCTGTGGCCACCCCGCATGGCCCGGGTGGGTGGGGGAGGGCGGCCTCGTTGGTCGCTGGGGGCCTGGGCGGGGTGGGGGAGGGGAGGGCGGCCCCTTCGGTCGCTGCACGCAGGGCCCCGCCGTCATCATTACCAGGCAGTATTAGAAACCTGACACCATCCAATGCTGCCCAGTAAGATGGCGATGGCCACCCCCAATTGGGTCTGGGGGCCGCCCAGCTGGGGACTCCATGGGGAGGCGAGCAGCAGGGCACTGGGGTGGGGGCTCAGGAGAGGCCACGGTCCAGGCAGACCTCAGCTCTAGGGGCCCAGCCCGGGGAAGCCTGGACTGCAACACCGAGACACCCCCAAAGGCCGGGACGGGACCACAGGGTGACCTCCTGCCCAGCCAGCTCTGGCTGCCTCCACGGGGCCGTCAGCTCAGGGCCTGGGGTACGCACCCGAGGAGGCCTGGCCTGTCCGGCCTGCAAGAGGCAAGGACAGGGTGGGATCCTCCCTCGGGGGGTCCCAGGGAAAGGCCTGGACATCGGGCCCTGCCCCCTCAGGGTCCGGGTGAGTGTGAGTGTGAGTGTGTCTATGACCAGAAGGGCCGCTGAGGCCAGACAATGAGCCTCTGTCTCCGGGACGCCGCCCCAATGGCTGTCCCCAGCCCAGCCCCCTCCTGCCCTTGTCAAGGGCATGGACGGGTGTTGGGACAAGGATGGAGCGGGATGTGGTTCTGGAGGCAGGACAGCACTGGGGGCCCTCCTCAGTCCCCACCAAGCAGGGTGGGGTTCCCCAAGGCCCAGGTCCTCTACCTGGCTCACCAGCCAGCTCACAGAGGGGTCTGTCTGCCCGCCCCACGGCTCCGTGGCCCTGGAGTGCTGGCCGCTGTTGGCCGTGAGGTCTGAGGCTGAGCCGGCGCCGGGCCTGGAGGAGGGTGTAAGAGGGTACCCCTGCCCAGCCTGTACCCGGCAGTCAGTCCTGCCCCCGAGTGCAGACCACAGGATGACAGCCAGCCCCCCGCCCCCCACCCCCGACTCCCCCACGCCTGCACAGGCCAAGCCAGTCCTTGGAGTTCACAGTGGGGTCAAGGAAGTAGATGACTGTGTGCCCACACCTGGGGCCCTGCATGGAGCTGAGAGATCCCGGCCCCCTGCGCTGGGGAGACTGAGGGGTCCCATCCTCCCTCTCGTCTCTTCTCTGCCTGTCACACGTGACACTGTAACCTGGAGGGTGGGCCAGAGCAACCCCTCAAGTTTTCCAGCGCCTTCGACCCACAGAGGATGTAGGGAGGGGGTGTGGGCCCCATGCTGATTCCCCCAGGCCACCCGGCTGACCACAGCAAAGACTGGGTCCACTTGCCTGGCCAAGGCCGGGTTCACCCGGTTTTTGAGCTTTGTCCTCAGGAACGGCCAACATTTCTCAGAGGACCTGATCCTAACTTAGGCCCAGCGTTGGGACAGGGGGGATGCCTGTCCACCACCTGGGAAGGAGGTGTCACAGGAGCCTGGACCCTCCAGGTGACTGTGTCCGGGCTCAGAGGGTGGATCCCACAGTCAGGCTCCTGCCCTGTGGCCCCATTGCCACCTCCCGCCCCTCCTGGCTCCATAGCTCACCTTTCAAGGTCTGTCCCACGAGCCCTGTAAAATCAGTGTGCTTTAGGAATGCAGTCCCACCTTTCTCTGAGCTAAGTGAAGCCGTCTCAACTTTACTTTCAGAGCTGAGTTAAATTTCAGCTCTGCTCTCGGCTGCCAGGCCACAGGAGGACGGTGGTGGGGGCTGGGTGCCCAGTGTCCCTCCCTTGTAGCCAGCCCACCGTGCACAGACTGGCCTCCCACTGTGGCCTCTGGAGCTGGAGCCTGCAGTCCCTAGTGTCCTTGGCCACTCAGGGCCAGTCCTGCATCAGGAGCACCGGAGGCCCTGGAGACCCCACAGGCCTGACCGAGAGCCAGCTGAATAGGCCACCCCAGCTCTCTGCTGCCCACCAGCTCACCAGCCCTTACCTTCTCACCTAGGAGGTGAAGAGGTGTGCAGACAGACACACAGGCAGACACGCGGACAGAGCCTGGGCAGGCAGGTGGGCAGCCGAATGCTCCCTCCTAAGTTCTAGGACAGAGTCCCACTCTCCCTGAACTCAGAACCTGGCCTTGGCCTCTGAGTGCAGCTCAGCGTGGGGTCAAGAGCCCTACCACCCTGCGCCCGGGGCAGGGAGGAGGAGTGGCAGGTTTTAGGGGCTGATACGAAGAGTGAAAACAACCCCCGTTTCAGAGTGCCTAAATGGTGCTTTCTTGGTCCGTTGTTGGCAGGGAGGGAGGCCAACCTTAGGGTCCCGGATGCGGGGCCTGGTTAATCATCACCATCCCAAGCAGGCTTAGCTTGGGAAAAATCAAGGAATGAATCAAGAGGCCCAGAGCAGCACCTCCAGGCTCCTCTTGGCAGAGCAAATGCCCCACCTGCCCTCGGCGGGTCCCACCTGCAAGTCACAGGGTGGGGTGGGGAACGCGATCCCAGCGTGAAAGACTAACTTGCCTGTTAACCTGCCTGACGGGCCTTAATCAATGTTGAGGGCCGCACAGGGAACAAAGCGCTGAAACCCAAGCCCTGTGCGTGGTGCTGGAGCAGCCTGGGCCCCGAGGCTGCGGGGAGGGGCGCGGCGGAGGCGCTGCTTGTCTACACGCAGGGCGCTTCCCGGGCCGCCGCGGGGCCGCCATTTCGCCCACACGGCGGGCATGGACTCCGGGCCCTTGTTCGGGGCGCGCCGCCCACGCCCGCTCGCCCGCCCGACCCAGAGACCCAACCAGGCTCCTCAGGAGGTGGGTGACTTTCGCTAGGCCGTTTACCTTCTCTCCAAGTCACCAGAGACATTCTTACGCGCTGGTTTTGCAAAGAAGGTATTTGCAAAGTACCAAAATGTCGGAAAATTAACAATGGGCCGTGTCCCTGTTGTACGGTTGTTTTGCACTTTCGTAAGTGAAATGCTTAGCGCTTACTTGGCCAGTTCCACATGCTGCCGATTGCTCTGACTTGTAAGCATTTCATCTGGGCTACCAGAAAAAAACCAAAGCAAACCAAACCAAACAAGCCTAAAAAGGCCTAAAACGCTCCTGCTGGCTGAATGAAAACATCGGATTCCTGTGCCCTGAAAGTTTCGTGCCTCCCAAACTGTAAGACTGAAAAGGCCAGTGATTCGGGCTGCGAAGGCTGCTCGCGGGTAGCCATGCGGCAAGTTCAAAGCGGGGTGTGCACGGCCACGGCGGTGCGGGCCGCACTTGGCCAGAACGCAGGGTCCCGTGGGCTGTGATCACTGCTCCTTCAGAACAGCCTGCAATCTGACCGCGAGCAATGGTGTCGGCCAGGGGCCGGCCTACACCTTCTCCAAGGTGGTTCCGGCTTTGTTGGCGCCTCGGACACAGGCAGGTGAGAAAGAGCCTGAATCCAGGCCAGACCGGCTCTGGCCCCAAGCTCCCACCGGGACCAGTGCGGCCTCTGGCAGAGCCGAGCCCTTCCCTTCAAGAGCAAACTCCGGAAACCCACCACCAGAGCTGCGGGCGCTCTTGAGCCCCGGCCCCCAGGTCCTTCCCCACACCCAGCTCTGAGGGAACAAGGTACCTCAGGAACCCTCACATCAGTGGCCGATGGGGGAGCTTTCCAGAAGGTCCTGTCACCAGGCAGAAGGCGGGAACCCTCACGGTTGGTGACCCTGGGCTGCCCGCTGGGTGGGCTGGAAGACACCCGCTGCCCCGTTGCTCCTGCCTGCCGGACCCTCAGCGGCCCCCGCTAGCCCAAGATGGCTCTGCATCCAACACCCAGCACGCTCGGCCTGAGGGGCCCACCTCCTCCGAGGGGAAGGACCACCTTCCCCGCGTCTGAGCCCATCTGCCACCGTCGCTCTGTCCTCTCTGGGTCAGCCCCTCGAGGGACTCTCCCCACAGAGCGGCCTCCTCACGCTCCTCCACCTCCACCTCCTGCGCTTACCTGCCCAGACAGGTTCCGCGCCCAGAGGAGGCGGGTGGGAGGCCGCTCCCGATCCCAGCCTGGCGGCCAGACCGGCATGTCCAGCACTGTCCCTGCACCCAGGACCCGCCAGGCCTCAGAACAGACATCAGAGAAGCTTTGGCACCAGTTGCCCCAAATACCTGTCAGCCCGTGGTGAACAGCCTGGGTGCCCGGGTTTGGCTTCTGCCCAACCTGCCCCCAACCAAGATGCAAACTTGGAGCAGCTTGGAGACCAGCGAGGACTGCCTGCCTCCTGGAAGAGACCAGCTTCCTGCCTCCCTCAGCTGAGGCTCCTTACAAAGGAAGAGCTGAAGTTCACACGTGTGCAGGTGGACGGGGGCCTGGTCTTCCAGGGAAGTTCTGAGAGCGCCCGGAGAACAATGGAGGCTGTGGCGGGCCCTTCTGCAGCTGTGAAGGGCAGGGCAGGGAAGAGACGGTGGCCCTGGGCTCGCCTTACATGTAGGGACTCACCCCGCCCCATGCAGGTGCCTGCTCACTGCCGACCAATCTCTGCTCCTGGCCGCCAACAGGTGTGTCCCCCGGGCTCCCATAGGCCAGGAGGGAGGCAGCGACGTGACGCAGGGGCAGGCGGGCGGCAGGCCCCGCACACATTCCTGCCCCCGCCTCGCCCAGCTCGCCCGCCTCGCCCGCCCGCTGCTGCTGGGGCCCAGCTCGAACAAAAACCAGGGAGGAAAGCCTCTGCAGGAGCTGCAGTGGAGTGTGCAAGCCCGCAGCCGGGAGAGTCGGGGCTGCACCGCCTTGCCGGCAGGGAGGGCTCAGCGAGGTCACACCTTGCGCTCTCGGCTCTGCCCCAGCGGAGGCCCCAGCAGTGGCCCCCTGCCCCCTGGGGCTGAGGTTCCCGTTGACATAGGTCCCGAGTCTGGACCTGCCCCTCTCAGCTCTTGGCAGCGGTGGAGGGGTCTCCTCTGCCTGAATCTCTCAGAATCCCTGCCTTGTGTGCCCCCAGCCACACCCCTAGGCAGGAGGCCGCAGAACAGGGCGGGCATGTGTTACATTGACCCACACGCTGGGGGAGACAGGCTGCTGGGAAGAAGGGCCCTCCTGCAGGGTAGGGGCTGGTCTGGGGGCTGAGGCCATGGCACCCCCTGGAACGCCCCCATTTTGGAGCCCCTGGGCTAAGGGACGCAAGACTGCACACTGGGGTTTGGAAGGGTCTGGGGGCCATGGCCGCAGGGTGGGGAGGAACAGGGCCTCAGGCCAGTTTGGGGAGGTGACTCGGGGACACTCCCGGTGGACGGTCCCGTAATGAAACACAGCCACACTGGTAATTAGCGCCACCAGCAGAGATCCCAAAGGGCCCAACTGTTTTCCACTGTAAACTCCCAATGACAAAGGGCCTGTCCCCCCGGGCTGCCAGCTCTCTGGCTTGCTCCACCCCAGCAACCCGGCTTTGTGGAGCCTCATCTCTCCGTCCAGGGCCTGGTCTTTAGACCCAAGGCTGTCCTCTAGGGGTGGACTGGACGTGGCCAGAAGAGTCGGTGGCTGCCTTGGAGGGCTCCCCGAGGGCTGCACCACTCCAGGGGGCACTGTCCCTCTGATGCCACCCTGTTGGCCTCCTGTCCCCACCGCACGGGGGTCCCAGAGGAGGGCACGGCACCCCCCACCCCCTGCCCAGGAGTCCCCATGGGCCTGATCACTGGGGTCCAGGTGGAGGACCCTGAAACCCTTTGGGTGGGGCTCTGAGTCCACTCCCCAGCCCAGCTCAGCCTGGCCTCCTGCCCCAAAGGGCTGTGCTGGGGGAGGGCTCCTCCCTCACCTCCAAAGGGGGCAGCCAGGAGTTGGTCTGGTTCCCCCCCGGCCCCCAGAGGACATCTGGAATCCAGTCCTTGGAGCATCAGTGACCTCTGACCCTCCAACCTTCCCACCTCCAGCCCCTAGGGCGGTACTGACGAGGGTGACCCACCAGGCTCACCCCTCCTCAGGATTGTCAGGACCCCCCCATGCTCACTCAGGGTGTCTGTGTTTGTGTGGGGTGGGGTGGGGCCCACCTGGCCAGTGGCACCCATGTTTTGGGGACACAGAGGCGTTGCTCACTAACAAAGCCAGAGGGGTTTGCCGCTGGATGGGAGTGGGAGGAAGGGCTGCTTGCCGCGACCCCCGTCTCAGGCTCAGATCCCGTCCCCCGCACGCTGCACCATCCACTCCGTCACAGAGCAGCTCGGTGCCACCGTGCATCAGAACTGCGCGGCTCTGCCCGAAATGTTGGATTGGGCTCGCGGGCGTGGTGTCACCAGATTTCGGAAGCTCCCGGGAGGACGAGGGGTGTCTGGAGGAGGCCATGGCCAGTGTTCACTGAGCCCCAAGTGTCGGGGTGTGGTGAGGACCAGGTGGGTCCCCACTCAGTTTTGATGTCTGGGACCACCAGGGAAGGCGCCTGGGCTGAGGTCGGGGCCGGGGACCGTCACCTGCTGGGGAAGAGTGCACCTGGAGTGAGGCAGGAGTGAGCCTCTGCCCAGTCGCAGGCCCAGGTGGCGGCTGCCTCTTGCCTTTCCAGCGGCTGCAGTGGAGCCTGGCCTGGCCTGACTACTCTGATCCTATTGTCGGCCGGGTGCGCGGGACCTGCACTTCCGTCGATTCTAATGCTCACACACACTCAGAAACACCGGGGTCACAGTGAGCTCTGAGTCAAACGACCACAGTTTTCTGCAGGAGGTTGAACGAGGAGCCGGACGGTGCTGTGACCGGCCCTCGCTTGCAAGAGACCTCCGGGCATGCTCCTCTCCCACCACGGACAGGGTCCATGCTGAGAGGCTGCCCCCACTGGCCGAAGAGGGGTGGCTGAGGGATGCTCCTAGCCCGGGAGCGGGAAGGCCAAGAAGCGGCTGAGCTTTGCCTGAGTGGAGGCCCGCTCGCTCACCGGAGCTGCAGTGGGTGGAGGTGCCGCAGGCCTTGAGCTGCTTGGCTGCACGGCCAGGGGGCCCCCGGCCAAGAAAAGCTACGTTGACTGTGTCCGCTGGCTCATCACTGTGAAGAGGAAGGTCCTGCTCTGGTCTCTGACCCTGCACTGACCACTCGCTGTTTTCCTTGCACTGTTTTGCTTGAGTCCCAAAGAGCGTAAAAGTGACCCAAAGTCGGACTGTGGAACCCGAACTGTCTGCCCCCTTGTGCTGGCAAGGGGGCCCCCAGGCGGGGTTCCCTTGGCTGCAGACGAATGGTCAGTTGGAACATTCCCTTTGCTCTAATGGTTGTCACGGACAGCCGCTGCCCACACGGCGGGGCCCCATGGACCCTCAGGTGCTTCTGAGCTCTGCCAACGAACGGCTTCGAGACCCTGCGCTCGGGGCTCTCACTCCCAACCGAGCAGCCCTGGGCAGCCACCCACTCTTGCTGCAGCAAGATCCCAGCTCCTGCCCGTGCAGAGGCGCTGGGAGGGCCGGCCTGGGACCCTTGCCCACACAGGTCTCTCGGGGGGGGCAGCATGCCCCACCCCTCAAGGACATCTGTGGACAGCAGGGCAGTGGGGCCAGGCCTGGAGCCTTTGGTCTCCTGCAAGGTGAGAGCCATGGGGGCCGGGCCAGCTGGTGCCAGCCAGGTGTCCAAGCCCTGAATGAAAATCCTGGGGCCACCCCACACAGAACATCAGGCCTGTGTCGTCCTGGCCCCGAGGGAGGCAGCTGCATGGGGTGCCAGGACCACTGGAGAAACCAGTGGCCGCCGGACACCTGCTGGGTGCGGACGTTGCCATGGAAGCATGAATGGGGTGGGACGGGAGAAACAGGCTCTCCAGGGACAGGGAGGTCTGACCTGGGAGGGTGATAAAGGCCACCCCCATGCTTGGGGACACGGGCCGGTGGCAGAGCTGGGCTGAGGGGGCCCAGCCTCCAGCCCCCAGCCCTGGCGGCTGCCAGGGACTGCCTGGGTGGGGCAGGCAGGACAAAGGGCCATTGTGCTGTGACTCCTGGCTACTTCCTGCATGGCGGACAGCCACAAACGGCCTCAGGGTCTCCCCACCCCTACGGCCCAGCTTTGGCCTGGAAACTAGGCTGTTGGGGAGGTCCCGCCTCAGTGCCGGGGGACCGCCATCCCTCTAGGACTGTGCTGGGGCAGGGGGAGGGCCCTGGAGCCTCCAGAGGCTTGGAGTCAGGGGGTAGGGGGGCTCTTCGAGCACTTAGCGAGCTCTGGGCTCTGAGGGGACCCAAGCTCCGAGATGCCTGCACGGGTCCCTCCATTTCTGGTTGGGACAGCCTCTTGCTCGTCTGCACATGCTGGGTGTCTTCCTGCATCTCCAGGCTCCTCTGGGTGACTCACCTTCTGGCCGCAGCAGAGCAAACACCTGGGACTTTGGGGGCCACCTGCCAGGTCACATAGGCTCCCCCTGGGCAGCTGTCCCTGGGGTCAGTGCCCCTCATGGGAGGAGAGGGGGCAAACGCTGGGGTGTTGGCTGATGGGGGAGGGCCCCCCCCCTCAGCACTGCCCTAAGACATGTGGAGAAACTGGGAAGGAGGTCAAGTCACAGACCCGGCAGAGCTGGACCCTAGTGTTTGGGGCTCAGCCTTGGAGGTTCTGCCACTGGGCACCAGCTCTGCCTCCTCAGGGCCCGCCAGGACATCTTTCCCAGCTCCCTCGTCTCCCCCCTCCCACTCGGAGCTGTCTGATGGGGCAGAGGTCCCCCGCCCCCCCCACCCAGCACAGGAGCCACTGTGCTCCAGCAAGGATGGATGCATCTGCCCAGCAGCCTAGCTTCCTGCCCCTGACCAGGGGCTCGCTCCCGCTGTGCCGACTGACAGTGAAGCAGAGCCTGGTTCAAGCAGGTGGGCCCACCCTAATTAGACGCTACACAGAGGGGGCCCTTCTTCACCCACCTTTTGATCTATTTCCACCCCTTCAAGCCCTGGCTCTTCTCAGCTGATGCAAGGGCCCAGGGACCCGAGGCCACTAGAGTGCAAGAAGACAAGGGCTACAGCCAGAAAGCTCCTCTCTCACCCTGAGGTGCCTCTCCAGCCCTGTCTAGCCAAGCTGGAGGCCTGGTCATCACAGGAGGCCTCACACATGCCCACAGATGGGGTTAAGGTTAGCTCCACACCGGGGACCCATCTCCGAATCTCCTGAATAAGTCCTGGCCACCCCTTCCCTCCCATCCTGCTCTGGACCACCATCTCAGGCCCCATTGTCTAGGCAGAGCCTGGCAGTGACACCCACAGGCCTCCCCAACTCTGAGGCATACTCCTGCAGTCTGACTCAGTCTTGACCTTGACCCCTTCTGCCTGAGACCCTGAAGACCCTATGTTGTCCCTGTGTCCATCTTCTGGAAGGCCACACATGGTCATGGCATCTGGATAGCATCGGAAGTCTGAAAAACCTGTGTGCATTGTTTTGACACATGGCCTTCTGCTCATCACGAACCCATCCCAATCCTCTACAACCACTGTCACTGAGGTCTCCGGAGGCCTCTGGGGTGTCAGATCCATTGGGCAGCCCTCAGACCTCTTTGGTCCAGCCTGTCAGCTGCTGGTCACTGTGTGTTCTCAGAGCCTCTGCTCCACGAGGCCACTAGAGTGCAAGACACTCTGGGTCAGGGTGCCAGTGCCATGGGAGGGGAGTGGATGCAGGTGGAGACCAGGAGCCTGAGGACAGAGCCCTTGGCATCCCAACATCTGGAGGTTGGGGAGGACTCAGAACATTCTTTCCCAGTGTCCAGTGGTTTTAGCTCAGACACCCTCCTGTTTCTGATCGGGGCAGGTGGAATTTAAGTGGGAGTTTTTCTTTTTTTTTTTTTTATTTTTATTTTTTAAAGATTTTATTTATTTATTTGAGAGAGAGAGAATGAGAGACAGAGAGCATGAGAGGGAGGAGGGTCAGAGGGAGAAGCAGACTCCCCGCTGAGCAGGGAGCCTGACGTGGGACTCAATCCCGGGACTCCGGGATCATGACCTGAGCCGAAGGCAGTCGCTTAACCAACTGAGCCACCCAGGCGCCCCGAAGTGGGAGTTTTTCAAGTGGAGAGTCCATGCTGGCTGTTGGAAGTCAGCTGAGAATCTGGGCAGGAGATTCACCTGGTGGCTCCTGTTGATGGTGGGAATGGAGGCTACAGTCAGGGTCCACTGTGCTGGAGGAGTCCCAGGATTCCTGGTTGGGAAGCGATTGACAGACCCACAGTGGAGACAGAGGAGCAAGAAGGAGTGTGAGGAGCCCCAGAACCAAGGGAGAGAGAGCCCCATGAAGGAGAATGTGGCCAGCACCGGGCTGCCTCTTGGCAATAGTGAAAGGCGGGGGCTCTCAGGCACAACTACTCCCTGAAAACAATCAAAACGCTAAGCTCTCTTATTAAAGCTTTGGTGGGCCATGGACTTGGTAAGGGCATCTCAGGATGCAACCAAAGGAAAATTGTCCTCTGGAGAGGCAAATGTGCACAAAGGCCACTGTTCTGTGGGGTCTGATGTGAGTTTTTGTTCTGATGGCCTTGAGGAGCTGAGGGACAGAAATGAAAGCTCAGGGTCCCCACTAAGTGAGGGTGTGGGTCTAACAGGACACCCTCCCCACAGAGAGCTGGGAACTTTCCACTCCCAGGGTTTCCACTGAAGAGGAGGTGTAAGTACAGCCCAGTTCAAGTGCTGGGATCTTTCTCAAGTCAAGGTGGTCCTAGAGTAGGCAGGGCCCTGGTGCCCAGCAGAAGAAAAACAAATTGGGAAGGTGCCTTCACCCTAGACATCAAGTGATTCCTACAAATAATTTTTCAAGTACAATGACTGGCACACAGTCAAAGATAATCTGGCATGCAAGAATATAAGACACCATGAGCAAGAACCAGGAGAAACAACAGAGATCAGAAAGACTTGCAAGGACCTCAGATTTTGAAATTATCAGACACAGACCAAAAAAATTACTATGTTGAAAAAGAAAAAGAAGACGTTTAGTATCTGCAGGCAGCTGGAACTTATAAAAATTATATAGTCAATTAAAAAAACAAATGAACATTTAGAAATGAAAACCTATAATAATCACAATTTAAAATTCAATGGATAGGCTTAACATCAGGTTAAGGATAGCTAAAAAGAAGAGACGCCTGGCTGGCTCAGTCAGGGGAGCATGTGACTCTTGATCTTGGGGTTCTGAGTTCAAGCCCCACATGTGGCATAGAGATTACTTAAAAATAAAATCTTTAAAAAAATCTTTTTTAGGGGCACCTGGGTGGCTCAGTCGTTAAGCATCTGCCTTCGGCTCAGGTCGTGATCCCAGGACCCTGGGATTGAGCCCCACATCGGGCTCCCTGCTTTGCGGGAAGCCTGCTTCTCCCTCTTCCACTCCCCCTGCTTGTGTTCCCTCTCTCACTGTGTCTCTCTCTGTCAGGTAAATAAATAAAATCTTAAAAAAAAAATCTTTTTAAAAAGAGGATTTATTTATTTATTTGAGAGAGAGCAAGCGAGCCAGCAGGGGGAGGGGCAGAAGGAGAGGGACAGAGAATCCTCAAGCAGACTCCCCAGTGAGTGTGGAGCCTGAAGCTGACCTGAGCCAAAATCTAGAGTCAGCCCCTTTAACTGACGGAGCCACCCAGGCACTCCCAAAATAAATAAAATATATATATTTTAAAGATTTTATTTATTTGACAGAGCACAAGCAGAGGGAGAGAGAGGGAGAAGCAGGCTCCCTGCTCAGCAGGGAGCCCGATGTGGAACTCGATCCCAGGACCCTGGGATCATGACCCGGGCCGAAGACAGCCACTTAACCGACTGAGCCATCCAGGCATCCCTAAATAAAATATTTTTTAAAAAGTAGCTGAGGGGTAACTGGGTGGCCCAGTCGGTTAAGTGTCTGCCTTCAGCTCAGGTCATGGTCCCGGGGTCCTGGGATCGAGTCCCACACTGGGTTCCTTGCTCAGCGGGGAGCCTGCTTCTCCCTCTCCCTCTGCATGCCGCTCTGCCTACTTGTGCTCTCTGTGTGTCAAATAAATAAATAAAATAAAATAAAAAAAAAAGAAGAAATCCAGAATGGATGCTAGATATGGAAAAAAAAAAAAAGACCCACAAAATACAGAAGGGAGGGTAAGATATACAGAATTGGAAGTGGAGAGAATGGAAGACATTAATATTTGAAAGGTTACTGTTTTGGGGTGCCTGGGGGGCTCAGTCGTTAAGCAGCTGCCTTCGGCTCAGGTCATGATCCTGGGGTCCTGGGATCGAGCTCCACGTCTGGCTCCCTGCTTGGCGGAGAGCCTGCTTCTCCCTCTCCCTCTGCCTACTTGTGCTCTCTATCTCTCTGTCAAATAAATAAATAAAATCTTTAAAAAAAAAAAAAGAAAGGGTATTGTCTGAAAATTTTCTAGAACTGTTGAAGGTCATCAAAGTACGGTTTCAAGAAGCCCAGTGAATCTCCACTAGGATAAATAAACAGAAACCCACACCTTGTCATTGAAGTGAAGGCTCCAGAAAACCAAGGACAAACCGTTAAAAGCAGCTAGAGAAAAATAGACAGGTCAACAGTGGGAGTGACTGCTGACGTCTGGACGGTGATGATGGATACAGATGAGAGTAGAACCAGAGTCCAAAGGAACCATCAACCAGAATGTCTTTTCTCAGAACAAAGGTGGAGGATAGCAAGACAAACAAAAGCCAAGAGAGAAGAACTGGGAGAATTTGCCACCAGCAGCCTTCTATAAAGGAACCACAAAGCACACACATCAGCCGAGGGAGAATGATTCCAGGTAGAAGGTTTGAGGTGTAAAAGGTAGGTCAATCTGAATTAATTTTCATGTCACACACAACGATAACAACAACGAGCAATAGAACTCAAAGATAATTGAAATAAAAAAAATGAAATTAAAGGAGTCCCACTGGTGGAAAAGACTTAGTTGGGTAGATCAGGGTCACAGTGACAACGGGCACCCCTGACATGACATGATGAGGGCACTGAACCTCTGCAGTACTCCCCAAAACGCACACCCTGGTCTATCCACGAGAAAAGCATCAGAGGAACCCAAACCAAGGCAGATTTCACAAAACACCTGATCAGTACTCCTTAGAACTGTCAAGGTCAACAAAAATAAGGGAGAGACTGTCACAACCTAAAGGGACCTAAGGAGATTGACAGCTAAATGTCATGTGAGATCCTGAATCGGATCCTGGGACAGAAAGAGGATATTTCAGAAAAACGAAGGACATCTGAATAAGGTGTGGACTTGAGATCATAGTAACATTTAGACACTGGTTCGTTGTGGCAGATGCTTCGCGCTAGGGTAGAATGTTAACAACGGGGGGAAACTGGGGGTGGGGTCCACAGGAACTTGGTGCTAACTCTGCAACTTCTCTGGATATCTGAAAATTCTGGAAATAGAAAGCTTATTTAAATATATTTTGAAGTCCTGCTAGTGACCCTGACAGATGTCCCATTTGTGGCAGGAGACAGAAGCAGTTGCTCAGGTGAGGTGTCAGGGGAAGCTGAGGGAATAAATACAGGGACACGAATGTTGCCAAAAATGAGCCGTGGGCCCTAAGCCGGGACAGTGCTCAGGATAGGTCTGGGGCCTCTGGGTCTGAGGCCACCTCTAGCCTTGGCTGGGGCCGTGAGGGAGGGCTGTGGCCAAGGTCGCTCCACTCCGCACCTGCCTGGGGTCAGCCTGGGTTTGGTGTGTGGGGCACCGGGGGCCCTGAACCTCTGGTCCGCCTTGACCTGAACATTCCTGGGATTCTGACCTGACCTCCAGACCATCACGGTTACCTCCACAAGCGGGGTCACCACTTGGCAGCCTTGATACCTGGATGCTGCTCAGGGCCAGGTAGGTCCTGCCTCTGAGAGATTGAGGCCCAGGAGACAGACCCACACCTTGGATAGCCAAGGCCAGCTGTGTGAGGCAAACCCCAGGTGCAGGCCCTGGAGGGGACTGACCGGGGGTCAGGCTGATGACAAAGGTGCCTTCATCTTCCTGTGCTCGGGCATCTCCAGAGGCAGGTGTCAGAAAGCAGATTATGATGGGGCACACCGGCAGGGACCCGACCTGGCGCTGCTGGCCGGGTCCTCAAGCACATCCCCAGCTGTGAGTTTCTGGACAAGGGCACCTGCAGACCAAACCCTCGAGACCAAACCAAGCACCCTTCCAGGGATGTGCTAGGATCCTTGTTGCCATGGGCCCTGAGTAGGCACTCCCGGTCACCTGGGAGTTCAGGATGTGTAGCACCTGCCAGAACCAGAACTTCGGGGAGGGAGCCAGGCAGCCATGGGAATGGAGATGCGGGCCCAGCAGGTGCTCGGCCCTCTCCACCACCCTGCCCTCCTCACCTCCTCTCTTCCAACCTCCAGAGGGAGCTCTGGAGACTCAGGGCTTGATGGGGGCAGGTGTTCCTGGGGGCTCCGGAGGAGTCTGAGGCCCTGAGCAAAGACTGGTTTGTGGTCTGAGCAGCTGGTGGGTGGCCCCTTTTGTCCTGGGGAAGGACTGCAACAAGGACTGACCACAGGCCTGGGGCCTTGGTGTGGACCCCCTGGAGGGGTGGCAAGGAGGGTCTGCACCCTGTCTCCCTCATAGCCCCTCAGGTCAGGATCCCTCAAAGCCCCCTTGCTGGAGAAGGCTGGGGAGAGGTGATGGTGGGGGAAGGCCAGCTCAGTCCTGCCACACCCTGACCTCAGCCAACCCGCCCCTTGCCCTGCTGACCCCTGGCCTCCATCTGCTTGGCCCTCGTTTCGAAGAGGCCAAGGCCCTGGCAGGGACGGCGTCCCAGGCTGAGGAGGCCCCCCAGGCCCCACGCCCAGTGCTGTCACCTAGAGCTGTATCTCCCGGTCATAACTGACAGGTGTCTTCGAGGAAGACAACAGGGGCCAGAGCTGTGAGGCCCAGGAGAGAACGGGGTGCCCCGTGTCAATGCAGAACAAATGTTGAGGAGGCAACCTTGGGCCCTGCCCTCCCCTGTGGCCTGCGTGGGGCTGCAGAGGGGTTGGGCCGGCTGCTTGCTCTTGACCATGCCCCCCACTAATTGCGAGGCACTGCGGACCTGGCAGGACATCTGCCTTCACTGGGGGTTCTCGAGGTGGTGGGTGCCCCAGGACCCTCAGGTCATGCTCAGCAGGCCCTGGGCATGGAGGGCCCCACGTGGAGCCAGTCTGAGGGCCCGGCAGACCCTATGTGATGCTTCCTTCCAGATTTTCTGGCCCTGGTGGCAAAGGTGAGGCCAGAGCCTGGGGGCGGTTGGGGGTGCTCAGTGGGGCTCCCTGGGGCCCTGAATCCTGGCTCCTCCTGTGTCCATGGGCCCACAGTGCTGGCTAAGCAGGGCCCTGGGGGTGGGGTTGCATCTTCCTGTCAGCTGTGGCTTCCGGCCTGCCCTGCTAGGACTGAGCAGCTCCAGACTGGGGCCAGGGCTCCTGCCCTTAGCCTGCTGGGAATCTGAGCTCCTCCTGTCCCTGAGGGCACTGGTGGTGCCGGGGGGCGGGGGGGGGTCCTCCTGTCCTCCCCTGCTCTGCAGGGCCCTTGCCAGGCTGGGCCTGGCCTAGGATCTGGCGCCCTTAGGTGGGGCCAGGCCCCGTGATTCAGTGGCCTGTGGGGAAGAAACTAAGAGCTCGAAGGCACCAGGGGACCATCCCCTAGATGTGGAACGTGACCTGGGTATCTGTGTTCACCACACAGACAGGGTGTGGCCAGAGGCCCGAGGTCACACACTTGCCCAGGGAGACAGGTGGTTTGGCCTCACCCACCCCACCCTTGGCCAAAGCTGGAGGTTTATGAATGTCATGTTGCCCCTGAGAGCCCGCTTTCTGTGGGCATCAGCCCCCCACCCAGCACTCAAGAAAGGAGGCCTGGTCTAAGGGGCCCCCAACTTCCAAATGCAAAGGGAGCCTTAGACTTGGGAACCAACTGGGCAGGGGAGCCCCAGGACTCCAGTGACACCCCCCGGCTGTGTGGGAACCCTCTGGAAAAGGGCCTGTAGCCTTGCACTCAGAGCAGACCCACTGAGATCCTCATTTCTCGGCCACACGTCTGGGTCCTAGAGCAGCAGTGGGAAGCTCCAGCGGATACTTGGCCCCCTGGGGGGTCTCAAACCAGACCCCCCAGGCCTCTGCCTTGTTCAGGAGGAGCACCAGAGGCCCTCGTAGCCCTCATAGCCTCAAGGCCACTATAGTGCCCAAACCAACCCTTTAGGGTTCTAGATTCCCAGGCCCCTCCCAGCCTGACCCCCATGTGGCAACTGGGCCCCCCCAAGCCCCCCAACCCCCCTCCTCCCTGGAGCTCCCCTCTTGTCATCACCTCCTCACCCATCACCTGCATCTCTAGATGCCTCTAACCCATGCTCTTCAAAGCCACTGGTCCTAATTCTTCAACCACGTCAGTAGCTGCGGCCCTCGACCCCAGTTCCCAACCCCTCTCCACTCCCGGCTTCCAGACCCTCCCGGAGCAGGGGTCCTACCACCTTCCCTCACTCCCTGAAGGCCCTTCCCCTGCACAGGCCTCCTGAAGCCTGGGGAGGGCCCAGCCCTTGTTTTGTCTTCAGTCTTTCCTTCGTGATATTTTTTTCCTTTTTATTTTGAAATAATTTCAAACTTACAGAAAGATTTCAAGTACAATACTGTCTGAGTCGTCTCGGGCTGCCGTGACAAATCACCGCAAGCTGGGCGGCTTACACGTTTGTTTCTCACGGTTCCCAGGGCTGTGAGGTCCCAGATCAAGGAGCCGTGGTGTCTGGCCAGGGCCCTTCCTGGTTTGCCGATGCACCTTGTCTCAGGGTCCGCACGGTGTGTGCGAGCAGAAAGGGAAGGCCCCTCTGTCTCTCTCCTTACAAGGATGCTAATCCCGCTGCAGGCCCACCCTCATGGCGTCCCTCGGCTAAGCCGACCTCCTCCCGCTACCAACACGTTGAGGGGTGAGGGCTTCCGCCCATGGATTTGGGCGCACGATCCACTCCATGGAGTCTGGGAAATCCTGCCGCCCGCCCCTATGCCCTCGGGCTGGTCTCACACCCTGTTGACCAGTTGTCCCAGCGCTGTCTTCCCAAAGGATCTGACCCAGGACCACACGTTGCCCTGAGCCGTGGGGTCCCCTAGTCTCTGCAGGTCCAGAACATTCCTCGGCCTGTCCCTGACTGCTGAGACCCCTTTGAAGGTTCCAGGCCCGTCCTTCTGCACAAAGCCACCCACGTGGGTGCCAGAGACCCCTGCCTGTCTCGCGCTCAGCAGTAGCTCTGCTCACTGGTGTTGTGAACTGCGATTTTCTTGTCATGGTTCTGCTCCTGAAAGGAAAAGCGGTTCCCTGTCCTCCCCCCACATTCACATTCCGTTCACTGGGTACCCTCTGTCACCACCGTTTGTGTCTGTTTCGGCGGGGGGCGGGGGGTGGGGGGCTGCCAGGCTGGCTCCCCTCCATCCCACACTTCGAGCATCAGAAGGCAGTCACCTTGCGCGGCCCCAACGCCGGCTTCTCCAAGCAGCTGGGTGCCTCTCAGTGGAGAGTGAGCCCTGAGGGCTGCCCATCCCCCACTGTCTCCTTCCCACGCCCAGCACTCAGTTCTCAGCCATTGCCCTTGACCTTCTGACACCAGGGCTCAGCCGCTCCCCCTCGGAGCAGTTCTTTCATTTCGCTTCCTCTCCTGTCCCTTTGAACCTGGCTGGGCCTCAGTCTGTCCGTGTTCTCTGTTCCCCTCCCCCACACTCTCTCCGGCCCCCAGACTGGACACGCTGCGTGCCAACAGCTCCCAGACGCACTGCCCACCTGCCACGCCACGTCCAATGGGCATGTGTCCACTGGGGGCCCTCCGTCCTTCTGGGGCACTCTGTCCAGCCCCGGCCCTCAGGGTTTACAGTGCACCTAGACCTGGAGGTCCTTCTGGCCTGTGTCGCTGCCCGGTCTGGGCACCACTGTCTGTCCTGGGCTGCGACCCCGACTGGCTCCTGGAACCGCCCTCAGAGGCTGTAGGCTCAGCTCCACCTGCAGCAGGTGGGCACACAGCGTCCCCTGCGCCCTGGCAGGCAGGCCCCACTCAGAGCCCGCCGCGGCCTGGCCTGCGTCACGCTGCCCCATCCCCCCGGCCCCTCCCGCCTCGTTGGGGGGTTCCTCACGGGCCCCTCACCGCTTGGGCTTCTTTGCTCACGTATTACCCCAGTGAGGCCCACGGCACCAGCTACCCCGCAGCCTGGCCCACGCTCCACGCAGCACTCATTGCCAGTTGTGCCTGCAGGCTGCTGTGGGTCTCACCACCAGGGGCTGGGGTCTCTGTGCTGCTCGGGGCTAACCAGCAGACGAGGTGCGGCCCCACACAGAATGAATGAATGAATGAATGAATGGTGCCAGCTCCATTTGAATCTTGAGGTGCACTTCAGGGGTGCTCACAACTGGGAAGGCGGAATGCCATGGCCCAGGCCAGTGCTTTGGGGTCAGAGGACAAAGGGAAGGTCTTGGGTTCGGGACGCAACTGAATCCGCTTTTGGGCCCCTCCCGGGCTGGGCCCAGCACCAGGGACGTTGCTGGGACCTTTCCCCATGTGGAGGCAAAATGACAGCAAAATGTACATGGTCAGCTTGTGACCAGCGCTGGCTTTGTTTAAAAGTGGCCTTGAGGGGCGCCTGGGTGGCTCAGTCATTGGGTGTTGCCTTCGGCTCAGGTCATGATCCCGGGGTCCTGGGATCGAGCCCCGCATCGGGCTCCCTGCTCGGCGGGGAGCCTGCTTCTCCCTCTCCCACTCCCCCTGCTTGTGTTCCCTCTCTCGCTGTGTCTCTCTGTCAAATAAATATATAAAATCTTAAAAAAAAAAAATTTAATAAGGGCCCCTGGGTGGCTCAGTCAGTTAAGTGTCTGCCTCCGGCTTGGGTCATGATCCCAGGGTCCTGGGATAGAGCCCCACATCGGGCTCCCTGCTCGGCGGGAAGCTGCTTCTCCCTCTCCCACTCCCCCTGCTTGTGTTCCCTCTCTCGCTGTGTCTCTCTGTCAAATAAATATATAAAATCTTAAAAAAAATAAAAAAATAAAAGTGGCCTTGGAGCTGACCCTGGCACTGGCCTCCCTCCTTTCCTGCAGGCTGGGGTGGCCTCCACGGGAGGAGCAGGAGCGGGAGGCCCGGCCCAGGACCCCATGCGCCCGCAGGAAGCACCCTTGGAAGGGGTCCGAAGCTCCCTGCTCCCAGGCCTCTACCAGCAAGGGGTGACTTTGTGTTCCGGGAGCCTGGGGAGACCCCGCTCTGACTCCTGCCGCCCAACCCTGCCCCAGGAGCCACAGGACCACAGCAGATTTGCATTCCAAATCACCAGCTGCGGCTGGCATTAGCATCTAATTTGAGTGAAAACTCTCAGATTCAGGGGAGAGGGTGGGGCTCCAGAGCTAAACTGAGGATGAGGGGGCCTTTGCAGGCTGTGGGAAACTTGCCCACCAGCCCTCAGACAGCGCTGGGAGGACGGTGGGCTCCAGGGGATGTCCCACCTCCCTCCCACCCTCGATGCTCTCAGTGGGGTCCTGGGCCAGCCGGGCCCTGCCAGGATGCATGTCTGCGGCCTCTTTGTCCTCAGGCCAGACCCCCACCCGTCCTGGTCTAGCTCAGCTGCAATGGTTATGCTGCTTTCTGGGCCTCCCCTGACCCCTGACCTGCCTTCTCCAGCACGGTCACAGTCATGATGGGGAGAGCCCGCTATCTGCAGCCCCCAACCCCCCTTGGCCTCCCTGAACGACAGCGGTGGCCCGGGGACAGTGGCGGCCCCAGCACAGTGCCTGGCAGGGATAGGGAATGCCGCTGGCACTCCCATCTGCTGCTGGTTCTCGGTCCTCTCCCACCCAGTGTCCTCAGCGGCTCCCAGTGCCTGCAGGAGACAGCGAAGCCCCAAGTGGCCATTCTGCCCCACTGACTGCCCTGTCTGGCTCGACCTGACCCTCACTCCCAGCCTTGCCCCCCACCCCAGCCATAGCCTTCCTGGTGGCTTCCCTGGCTGGAGACATGCTGCCTCTCTTCTGGAAGGTTCTCCTTCTCCCTTACTGGTTAGCCCCTGGGATTTGGGGCACCCCACCTCCCAATAGGCTGTAGGCCTTATGAGCCCCCAGGTGTCCCCAGCAGTGGCAGGAAGTGAGGGCTCAGGAAATCCGGGTCAGAAGAGGGAGAGGGAGAAGGTCAGGTAAGGTCAGCAAAGAGGTCAGATGAGGTCAGTGAGAAGGTCAGCAAGGTCAAGTGGGGTCAGCAAGAAGGTCAGATGAAGTCTGCAAAAGGTCAGCCAGAAAGTCAGGTGGGGCCAACGAGGTCTGATGAGGTAAGGGAGAAGGTCAGGAGGGGGTCAGTCATGAGGTCAAGTGACATAAGGGAGAAGGTCAGGCAGGGTCAGTAAGGAGGTCACTCTGGGTTGTGGGCCCCTCCTCCATCCTTTCCCCGGGGTCCCACCTGAGGATGCCCCATCCTGGGTGGCCCCTTGGTTGTTTCTGTCCTGTTCTCCCTGCAGGGGCCTGTCCTATGGGGCCTCCTCCCAGGGTCCAGCTGGGGAGAGACTTGTCCCGTGTCCCGAGTTAGATTCAGATATGACTATAGGGAGCAGGGCGCTCAGGGGCTGGTCAAGAGGGGTGCGGGGGTGACCTCTAAGGAGGAGACTGGGGTGCTGTGGGTGAGGCCCCCCTACCTTTCTGGGTGCCCTAGCCAACTCTTCCCACAAGATGCCTCTGTGCAAGCAAGCAGAAATAAGGATGTCATGGCCTCAGGTTTTCTGCTTCGAAGTGAATAGGGAGGCAGTTCCTTGGTCTTCAGAAGAGGTACATGTTTCAGAAGAGGACACACAGAGGTACCAGCTCAGGGGTGATGGGGAGTGAGGGGGCAGAGGCCCTGGGCCCCTCCTGCTCCCATGGTGGGTGGGCACGGGGTCAGGTAAGGCCATGGATCTTAGCTCCTGCTATGGGATTACTCTGAGGCCTCCAGGGAGTCAGTGGCCTGTTTGGGAAATTGTTCTGGAACCAGTCTCTGGTTTGGCCTTGTCCCCGATCAAGTCTGAGCAGACTGCCTTGCAGACCATGGAGACAGAACCACCGGGACACCCCATATTTATTAGGTCAGGCAGCATCAGGGGAGGAGGGGTGGTTGTGGAAATCCTGAGGCGGCAGAGCCCAACCTGCATGGCCAGCTCCGGCCTGGTGCGGGGAGGCTGGGCATCTAGGGCGGGGCACACCCCGCTTCTAAGGTGCTGCTGGAGCCCCCAAGGGGCCACTGGTCTGATGCAACCAGGGGCCCCAGGAAAGGCAGGCCTCAGCTGGGCTGTTGCCATGGCAGGGAGGGAGCTCTGCCGTCCTGCACCACTGGGCACCCCAGCCTCCAAGGAGGGACCTGCCCTTCGTTCCCACTGGCAGAGCCCTGACCCCACCTGGGGGCCCTGGCGTGGCGAGGCTCTTTCTGCATCTCCAGGTCCTTGGGGCCCGGCTGAGCTGCCTGGGCCATGGACCAGCCGCCCTCACTGGGCCCCCTCCGACGGAGAAAGCAAGCTAACGAGGCCCCTGGGCCCAGCTCTCCCCCTCCACTTCGGTAATTGGTCTCCAAAGGCAGAAAAGTGTCACGGAGACGCCTGAGGCTGCCACCAGGGATAGGGCTCAAGAAAATTACCACCCTCTTTTTCCACTCACCGGAGTCGGATTGTGCTCTGGGGCTGCCCACCCGGCACCAAGCAGCTTTGTTTTTCAGACGCACGCAGGAGGGGAGACTGGCTCCCCTGTTTCCCAGGGGCACAAATGCCTCCCCAGCTGAGCCTTCCAGGCCTTGCTCGAGCAGAAATGGTGGGGGCAGCCGCCGCAGGGCTGAGAGGGCCCAGTGGACCCAAGCAACACCTGGATCCTAGTCTGGTGGGATTTGGTTTGATGGGGGCGGTGTTTACCAAGGGAGTATTTTTTAATTGAGGTGAAACTCACATAACATAAAACTAAGCATTTTAAAGTGAACAGTTCAGTGGCATTTGGTGTCCTCACCATGTTGTGCAACCACCGTCTGCATCTGGTTCCAGAACATTTTGTCCCCTGAAATGTTACCCACTAGGTAACCCCCTGACCCCAGGAACCACCAATGTGCCCCCGTGTCCATGCGCTCGCCGGTCTGCACACTTCCTACCAGCGACCCCCCTTGATGGCTGAGTTTGCTGTCTCCTACCCCCCATGCAGCTGACCAGCGCCCACCCTTTGCGGTGACAGCAGGAAATGTGGAGTCCATTCAGACGATTTGCTCACGGTGTAGGCCCGACACTGGTGGGCAGCAGAGGGAAACCCAGCGGGGCTGGGGCCAGGGTCACATGCAGGGCCCCCTGAGAGCGAGGGGCGGCCGAAGCCGCTCCTCCGCCTGGTTGGGAGGGGGTGCCGGGCTACCAGAGAGGGTGATGCAGGGCCATGGAGCTGGCAGGGTGGGGGGCAGCGGAAACCTGAGGCAGGGCAGGTTTGGGGAGGAAACATGGAGGATGTAGCTCTGGGCAGGTAACTGTGACAGGAGGGCCACCCAAACCAAACCCCGGGGTGTCGGTGACCCGAGGACCAGCTCCCATGAGAGAGAGAGATGAGAAGAGAATTGATGCCCTTTGACAAGCTGACTTGGCACATATGAAGAGCATATGGGTCCCCAAAACATGAGGACAGCAGTTGTGAAGGAGTCTGTGAGTTATTTGCACAAGGTGCCGAGAGGTCGCCCCTGATGAGAACTTCCCGCCACGTCATGTGAGACTTTGCTTGGAACTGTGGGTAGACCTGCTGTCACAGGGCCGGTGGCTCCGCTGCGTCTGGATTGGGCCTTTCCAAGACACTCAGAAACTCTATCCCAGGAATCCAGCATCCCTGGCTGGGCCTGGTGTCTCAGGTGTAGTCGCCTGGAAGGAGGGGCCCTGGGGACCGGCCTGGGCCTGCATGTTAGTGGGAGGAAGAGGAGGTGGACATGGCGCTGGTGGAAAGGTGGGGGGATCCCAGGGGTCTTGGCAGCACCAGAGCACAGCATGAGGGGGAGGGCCATGTGGAGGCCAGACCAGTGGGAGAAGGTCGCTGTGACCTTGGCTGCAGGAGGGAGGAGCCAAGCTGTGGGTTCTGGAGGTGCTGAGTGGGGAGGCAGTGAAGGCTTTGTTCATGGGATTGCAGAGAAATAGGCAGGAACTGGAGACGGTGGCCAAGGAGGGTTTGTTTAAAGATGAGGGGCGGCGCCTTAGGGAACCAAGGGGGCTGACACAGTGGGGACAAAGGTGGACACTGGGAAGGTGGAGCTCCCAGGAGGGCCCTGAACAGGTCCAGTGGGGCTCCCCTTGGCCAGGAACACAGCCTTCATCCTGAGGGAGGGCTCCAACCTGACCACCGTTTGAGACGAGGCCACCAGACTGGGTGTTTCCGGAAGCCCTGTCAGCGGGGAGCTGAGAAGGTGGAGGGATAGAGGAAGCAGGCCGGGCCCCAGGAGCCAGGGGTGAAACCCGGCAGAAGCTGCCAAGGGAGGGGAGGAGTGGGGTTCACAAACCACACAGCATCTCGCTGGGTCCGGTCCCAGGGACTGCCAGGTGCATGTGCTGCCAAGGCCAGGGAGGAACAGTACAGACTGACCCTGAGGGGCAGTGAGCTGGGAGGGGTGGGGGCCTTGCAGGCTGCAGCCCTGGAGGCCAGACCTGGGGACCGTTCATGGAGGCTGGGGTCTAAGGGCCCAGCAGAGAGACCTCTGTGGGTACAGCAAGCAGAGGGAGGGTGTCGGAAGGCTAGGGTAGACCGTTGGCCCAGGGAAGTGGGGACAGGAATGGGTGCAGTGAGCACTGTTTGAGAAGCAGGGATGTGTGGATGGGGAGGGAGGAAGCAGGAAGTGGGGGGAAGACATCGATGGGTGCAGCCCTGGGCAGGGGCATGTGCCAACACTCAGCTCTGGACCTGGAGTCCAGGACACTCGGGGGCCCTTGAGGACAGGGAGTGGGGACCGTCTGAGGGAGAAGCTTGGGGCTGCTTTGATTACAGTGATTGGCTAATGTCCCTCCCAGCCAGATGGGGCAGGTGGCCGGGGCGGCCCCTGAAGTCCTCACTGGAAGTGGACCTGCCCCCATCCTGGGTCTAGATGCGGTCTGGGGGGCAGCACAGGCCCCTTTCTGGTGCCCACACCCGTACCATGGGTGGGACCACCTGTCCTCCCCCATGCTCTGGGCCTCTGGTCTAACTGAGGCTTGGGACGTGACCCTGTGTGGTGCCTTGGGGACCCCTGCATCACACCAGGGTGTGTGGGTCGCCATGGCCCCACCCATCTCTGCCAGTAGCCATAGCACCCCCAGAATTGGGTGGGGGCTAGGCCAGGGTCCCAGGGATGTGGGAGCCTCTTGAAGACCCTCCATCCCATTTGATTGTCTACTGGCCTTGACTGATGGGTATCTTGGCCTGCCGGGGGCTGTTCCTGGGACCAGGTGTAAGGAGACTAGGCAGACCATCCCCTAGGGCTTCTGTCTGTGGGGGTGAGGGCTGGATGCTAAACTAACCTGTCAGGGGTGACTGGGCTGCAAAGCTGGGTGGGGCAGGATGCCCCATGGCCTGTGCTGGGGACAGAGTATGGCCACGTGGCCACTTGGGCTTCTGGAACTAGCCAAGCAAAGTGCGGAAGTGTCTTACCATGGCCAAAGTAAAATGCTGCCCAAGTAGTGATTACCGTGAAAGCTGGAGATGATGTGCACAAAAGTCGATCATGAGCAGCTCTCAGGTAGTCGGCAGGGCAGAGGCCCTCAGGGAACACGGATGCCGTGGACGAGTGCAGTACCTAACTTGAGGAGAGCACTGTGCCCTAGTGGGGCAAATAAGCCACACAGGTTCTAATTCATAACACGAGGCAGAATGATGGAAACTGTCACAGTGCGAGTCGTCCACCGTTGTTGGCTGGGCCAAGCACAACATGACACGGAAGGGCTTCAAGGACAGTATTCGATTTTCAGCTAATGAATACCATCTGGGCTCAGGGCTTTCAAGGAAAACGTCTGTCTGGGGATTTTCCATGCCTCGAACCTGCCTCGGCCACAGGAGGAGGCCAGAGGCACCCATGGCAACCATGTCCAGCCGACCTGGGAGCTCAGGGTGAAGTAGAAGGCACTAGGGGACCCAGGGGATGGTCCGGATGCCTGGAATGCTCAGAGGGGTCTCTCTCACCCTCACTCTGGCTTGAGCCCTAAGGCTGCTGCCTGAGAGATGGGGGCACGTGTCAGAGGGTTCCCCATGCTCATCACCCTGGCTGCTTTGCTGCCCTCAGCGGGCCCTGGGCGGCTCCCTGACCTACCCCATGAAGGCGGTTCTCGACCTGATGCACAGGGACCCCCTGCCCCACAGCCACTCCTGGTTCACATCCTGGACAGCTCCCCAAGCCCCAGCCCCACTGCTCCTTGGGGACACACATCACTCTTGGGCGTGTGCCTCCGGGCTGGGATCTCTGGGCAGCACACCTATCTTGTTAAATAGGGTCCCTGCCCCGGTGAACCAGCAGGTCTGGGCCCATCCATGGCCCAGGAGGATCCCTGCCCCTTGTCCAAGAGGTGAGACCCTAGAATTTACTTGCCCACCCAGGGCATCACCCCAGGACACTGCCTCTGGTCCCAACAGCTCCCCCACATGGCTGCACCCCGCCAAGGGACTTCTCCCCTCAGATCTCACCCTACAGACTCCCAGAGCCTCACTCACGTGTCCCCCCAGCTCTGCCTGGACATTGAGAGGTTCTGGGGTCACACCAGGGGCACCCCAGGTCTTGTTTCAAGGACGGAGCAGTGGAGAGGGCAGCTTCTACTCTGTGTCACTCTGCTGCCACCCCTGGCCCAACTCTG
>NC_138372.1:233021-247262 GCF_054177405.1 Leptonychotes weddellii | reverse complement strand
GGGTCAGATGGGGGTCCTCCCTCCTCGGGGTCAGATGGGGGTCCTCCCTCCTCGGGGTCAGATGGGGGTCCTCCCTCCTCGGGGTCAGATGGGGGTCCTCCCTCCTCGGGGTCAGATGGGGGTCCTCTCTCCTCGGGGTCAGATGGGGGTCCTCCCTCCTCGGGGTCAGATAGGGGTCCTCCATCTCAGGATAGTCTAGCACCCCATGAGGAGGGAACCCTGGCAGAAGGAAGGAGCTTGCACCCCTCCCCACCAAGCACATTGCCCCTAAACGTGGCCCACACCTCCATCATCAAACATCCATGGAAGAGGCCCCCTCCATCCTTTGGGTTTCGAGTCACCTGTCCTGCTCTCCAATGGCATGGCTCCCATCCAGGGATGCTGCTCCAAGACTGCTCTGGGGGATCAGCCTCTTCGTATGTCTGGGCCCAGGTTCTGGTCAGGCCTCAGGGGTTTGTGTGGCAGGCATGCATACACGCGTGAGTGCGCGTGAGTGCATGTGAACACCCCTGGGTCCCGTGGCCGGACTCAGGGAGCATCTGCGAGGGGCTTGTCTGGGGTCACAGGGACCTGACCAGATGGTCAGGGCTGGGAGATAGGATATGGGTAGGGGCCTCAGGAGGAGATGCTCGCACATGGGTGTGCAACACATGTGTAGAAATGCAGGTGGGCATATGTAGGCAGGTAGACAGGTGTGTAAGGACAGGTGTGTGACCCAGGCATGCATGCGCAGGAGGGACACACACGAGCACACTCAGTGTCCCTGGGCCTCTCCCCCTCCTTGGGATGTTCGCTGGTAATAGGGAAGGCGTTTGGGGTGCAGTCGTGCTCTGGCCTCTCGGAGGAGCAGGGGAGAGGTGGTTCCAACTGGTGGAGCCTCTGTGCTTTGTCTGTGTTCTTGTCCTCAGGGACCCCCAGAGGAGACCAGCTCGGACCCTGGGCCTTGGGCAGGGGGTCTGGGGTGGCTGGGAGGGGCATGGCCCCCGTGGCTTCAGGAACTCCCTCACCCAGGAGCTGATGGGCACCGCCCTCAGGGCCCTCCCATGGGGCAGTCATGAGATGCTTCCTGGAGGGGCCTCTGCAGGGCCAGAGTGGACCAGAGAGCTGACCCGAACCCAACCGAAGCCTTATCTCCACTGCACGCCCACAGACTGACTTGGCGTTTGGTTTGTTAACTTCCTGCCCCCCTCTGTTATCTTGTTTGTTGGGTGGCTTGTCTTCTGTCCTGCTCTGTGTGTTGTGTAAGAAGCCAAACTGAATCACGTGGTGAAATGTCATTGAGTTTGGAATCCCGAACCCGCTTTATGGTTGTGATTAGCTTTGCTTTACGATTGAATAAAGCTGACATTTGGAAAGACACAACTTGTGTGCGGGCCTTCACTGTGTGCTCACAACACCCAGGCGGGAGGCCCCTCCGTCCTCCAAATGTCCAGGGGCCACCATGTTCTGCCCCTCCCCTCAAAAGACACAGCCTGGCCCCACTGCCCCGGATGCTGGGGACTAGCATGTGTTTGTTTGACGCAAAGGGCATTCAAAAATGCTGCCATCCAGCACCTGTCATTTTACCAAGCCAACAAGGCTCTGGCACCAGTCAGTGGAGAGGACGCACTCTGGGCTGAAGGACGCCTCCTTGAAATGGCACACGTTTAAACTCAGCTTTCCGGAAAATGCACTGCATTGCACAGAGCAGCAAAGTCAGGGCCATCCCCCTGGTGGGGAGGGAGCTGACTCAGCTCCGACAGGGGCCCTCCTGCGTGCCCCCTGTGGCCTGGGCTCCGTGCTTGGAGCAGCTTCCTGCTCCGCCAACGCTCGGGGCGTGGGGCTCGCTCCCCTCCCTGTGTCTCGTGGATTCCCCCACTGCCTGCCCAGAGTACGAGGTTGCTGAATGTCCAGAGTGTGATGGAAGCTCAGGGAAGCTGTCAGACCCCGGGACCAGGGAGAGGAAGGGCCGCGCCCTGTTCCTGGAGAAGGTGGAAAGCAGGAAGGCGCTCCTGGCGTCCAGCCCAGGGCAGCCTGTGTGGGTGAGATCAGCCTGGCCTGGCCAGCCAGGGAGGTTGGCAGCAGGTCAAGACCGCTCCAGTCCTGATGAGGCCCAAGAAAGCAAAGCCTGTAGTCTAAAGCTTTTTCTCTGTGGGGCTGATACAGTCTGCCTCGCCCCTCCCAGTGCCCCTGAGACAAGCGGGACAAGCGGGAGACAGGAAGGCCACAGGGGCAGACGTGTCTGCAGATGAACTGAATGGGACGAGGGGTGGATCGCCCAGGAGGGGGCCAGAGAATGCTCTCTAATGCTGGCCACCAGCTCCAGGTGCACACTCCTGTGTGTGCGCGCGCTTGTGCGGGTAATGTGGGATTGGGAGTGTGTGACTGTGTGTTCGTGTTACCGAACACAAGTGTGACCAGCATGTGTGCATGCACAAGCATGTGGAGCCCAGAGGAGGAAGGAGTCGCAGGGGCCCCAGGAGAGCAGGGGAGGGCACGTGGTCCAGACTCCTGACCCTCTGGGGGTGGGCTGTGCCCGAGAGGCCAGGGAGACCCCAGCCCTCCTTCCCACTAATGCTTGTGGGAAAAAAGCCTCTGTTAACTCCTGTGACAAAAAACCGTGAACCCTTTCCCCAAGGTCACAGGGATTTGAACGCAGGCCAAAGGCTGTGCCACACCCCTGAAGTGGGCCAGGTGGGGGTTGGCACAGTCCTCTCTCCAAGGAGCCCCTCCCTCTGCAGATCTCCAAAGCCCCCAGGGGGATGGATGCTCCTGCAATCAGGCTCAGGGCGTCCCGTGCACCCAAGGCCCCAGAAGGACCCACAGCAACAGACACTGCAGGGGGCTGGGGAGCAGAGGACCACAGGCCCCAGGTCCTGTGATAGATGGGGGTCCCCTCCTACCCAACATAGGGCTGTGGTCCTGTAATGCACCCCCCCAACCCCGACCCAATATAGGGCTGCGGAAGGGAAAGCAAGGAGGCAGAGGGAGAGCTCACGGAGGGCACCTGCCCTTTTTCTGGGAAACCAACTCCAAGGACTGATTTGGTGATAGCGACAAATAGATGTGCTGTGACAAGTAAGCTTGCCTGCCCTGTTCCAGGCTCCCCTTCAGTCCACAGACCGGCCTGCGTGGCTGGGGAGGGGGCCACCCAGAGGTGGGGCAGGAAGCTGGGGCAACCGTGAGCCTCTTAGACCCCACACTCACATCCTCCCACTCGGCCCTGCGGGCTCGCCAGGGGGACGTGGCTGGATGCCTTCCCTTCCCCTCCCCTCCCCTGCACACAGACCGAGGCCGGGGCCTGCAGAGACCCCGCGTGGAGGGTCCGCCCCTCAGAGCCGGCCCAGGCAGGGCGGGCCACGCGCCTTTGTCTCCCGCACCTGGCGGGGCTCGGGTTTCCTTATGCAAAGCTAAGCTTCCCACCCACCCGCACCCTCCCACCCTCCCAGGACAAGCACGGTCCCCAGGGTGAGGCCACCACAAAGCACCCTGCCCACATTGTCAGCTGGAAAACCGAGAAGCGGCGGGGCTGAGGGGTCGCGGACAGGTGCGCGGACTCCGGAGGCCCTGGTGCAAGCGCGCTTGCAGAGGGAGTGGGCTGGGGCTGCCTCGGTCCCCTCCTCCTCTCGACTGGACCCAGCTGGTCAGCAGGAGTGAGGTCCGCTATCCCCACAAAGGTGCCTGTGGCCAAGTAGCCAGGGCAAACCGACCACCCCTGGCAGGCGGCCTCTGGCCCTCTTACCCCCACAGGTCTGCTACCCCGCCCCCAGATTCCAGAGCAGATCCGCGGGGAAAGGGTTAAGCCCGCCTGGGTGGCACCTTTGTTTGCAAGAGATCTGCACCTGCTCTTGAATTAACCCAGACAAATGAAGGTGAGATTGCACAGTCCCACCAGAAAAAGGATCCGCCCTCCTGTTTGTCTCACAAGGCCTTGCCTGGGCAGAGACCCCCCCACCGAGGGGACCAGAGCCCACCCCCACCCCCTTCCAGCCTGCAGCAGAAGGCAGGTGTCTGCTCACATCAGAGAAGTTTAAAGTTCTGTATTTGGATTCCACTGGCAAGCAAGCAGCCTCAGCACTGTGCCCCACACCCTCCCCCCTGGGAGCTGCTGTCCAGGCCTGTACCCCAAAAGCTGAGACCCCCTCACCCCAGGCTCTGTTCCCCCTTTGCTGTCTGGGAGTGATCAGAGCTACCTCTCAGGGTGAAAGCCCTCCAAGCATCAGCCACACACCAGAGACTGTTTGGGGCTTGGGCATTTCTTCTGACACCCCACAGGCCATCAGCAGCCCTTCTCCCCTGCGGCCTTTCCAGGGCAGACACCTCTGACCCCACCCATTCTGCCACAGGGTGGCCGCAGTTGCCCACCACCCGCCAGCCCAGCCTGCCCACCTGCTGTGGACCCATGGCGCCTTCCCCAGGGCAAGGGGGGCCCCACAGTTCTCCACTCACCGCACCCCAAATGCTTGTGTCCTGCAGGCCTCTGCTCAGCCCAGAGCCCTCCAGGGCTGCCTCCTCCACCCCCCCATCCCTGGCCCATGTGTTTCTCACCAGCTGCCCACCCCCCACCTCCCCAGGGCACAGAGGGCCGGGGAATAAATGGCTCTCTTGGCCTCAGAGGGTGTGTGTGGACACAAAGCTACGGGTCTGGACACATTCCCTGAGTCCCCTCTACAGGCACCCCGAGCTTAGAAGGGGGACATGGCAGGCCCCTCAGCCCAGGCTTGGGCACGTACCATTACCCTGTGGGCACAGACCACAATGACCCCGAGGCCCTCCTTTCTGACCTGGGGACACATCCCACACAGGACCACACGCGGAGGACATGGGATGCATTCAGGAAGCACTCCCACTGGTAGATTATTCACATCTCTTCCCAGCTCAGTGTTCACTGGCTGGACCCTGGCAGCTTGAGATCTGTGGTGGGTGTTTACACGTGGAGGGGACAAATGCCACAACCAGGTGCCCCCCCACCCCCGGGCCATCTGTTAAACATTCACTAGCTCACCATGGCCTGGGACCATCCCATTCCCTGGGGATGGAGGTGTAAGACCCTCCAGTCCCTGCCCAGGAAGGTGTGGAGGGGTGTGAGGGTGCTGGTCTCGTGACCCAAAAGCCCCTGGGCAGCCTGGGCCCCTCAGCAGGGCAGCTGGAGCAGTGGACAGTGGCCTTGGGGCCTGGCTTTCCACAGGGCCCTGGGGATGGTCAGAGGCTGTAGGCAACACACCTGCCTTGGGAGGTGGGGTCACGGGGTGGGGCCCTCCCAGGCATCCGGCACATTGGACATTAAAACCCTCTGAAGCCGCAGGTATGTTGGTCTGGGCTCAGGTTGGAGCAGCCCCCTGGGGGAGCTGCTGGAGGGGAGTGTGACTGTGGTCAGGGAGCCCACTCACCCCCTCCACACCACTCCCTCCTGGCCTGGAGGGAACCTGGTAAAAAAACCCCAAACACACCCCCAGAGGGGACACTAGTGAGGCTTGGGTTTGAGCCAGGGTCAGTGTCAGCCACGGACCCGGCCCCCAGCCTCCCTGTGTCCTCTTCCGCACGCCTGGGGGTCATTTGACCCCTCCTCAACAGGACCCTGTCGTCCCCAAGTCCTTCTCGTGGGGCCGATCTCTGTGGGGCTTCACCCCTGCCACCGAATCCCATACTCTGCCCCTGAGCGCTGTTTCTTGGAGGCCAGCACAAACGTGGGCCTCTGACGCTGATACTTTGTCCAGCGCGCTCTGTGTGACCACATTCTGGGCACCTGTTTGCAGGATGCTGGAAAGAGTTGGCACCCATCTTGTGGGGGACCCAGGAAGCCCTGCAGACACCACCTGCCCCCAAGACCATGAGAAGTTCTCAGAGATGCCCGGGGTGTGATGACAGCTCCAGGGCCCCAGTGTTGCAGGCCTGCTTGTGTAGGGACCTTCCCTCCCCCAAGGCCGCCTCACCTGCTGGGGTGCCACACAGTGACATTCTGCGAGGCAGGCACAGCCCATCTCAGATGTTGTTATCGGTGTTAACAGGACGTGAGGAATGGGTTTATGAAGGGAAATGACTGATCTGTTCTGGTTTTCAGAGTGGGATGGGGAGGCAGGGAGAGGGCAGGAGAAGGCCTGAGAAGGGTCTGTGCAGGGATAGGGTAAGCCTGGTCTTGGGATTTCCCAGTGAGCCGATGTTCAATTGTGCTATTACATTGGGGATCTGTTTCTTAGGAGAGAGAGAAAACATCGGTGTCTTCCCAACAACTAGCTTTTCGTAGGCACCAAGTAAGGGAACTCGCAACAAAGATGTGCAAATTAATGAAGCTGTTCTTTTCCGGGGAAACCAAACACAGAATCTACATTCCAGGACACTTCCCTCTCCCCAGACCAATGACCCACTGGGTCAAACTCCAAAAAACTCTGCGCTTGCCCAAACAGACGCAGGAATCCCCGGCCTAGCCTTTTGAGCCATTTCATGGATATACAGACATTGTGAGTGTCCCCCAGGTTCCTGCTGCTGACCCTGGCACAGACCTGACAGGTTAGAGGGAAAGCCCATTGTTCTGTCCCTGGGGGGACCCAAGAGACAGGTTTCTGCAGAAACAGCTAAAGCCCACCCAGGGTTACTCAAGCAGGGCAGGGAGTGAGACATTCAAGTGCAAGGCCGGTTGTCCCCTGGCTGCCTTCCCACCACTGCCCCGGAGCAGAGACTCTGACTCTAACGCAGAAGTTCGCTGCCAGGAGTGGCCAGCTTGACACTGGGGTCTACTGAGGCCCTGGGCTCGGGGGGAGGACACCGTGTGTTGCCCGTTCCCAGCCTTTCCCTCTCACGGCCTCGCTGAGCAGCACAGCAGATGACATCTGTGCACACAGGGGCATCACGCTCACGGTCACTCCCTTTGGGAAGGGCATACCAGGAACCAAAGACAGGAGACCCAGGCCCACCAGCAGGGACACTGCAGACAGACCGGGACACCCACCAGCGCACCGTGGACAGACTACACACAGTCAACTTGCCAAGCCAGCCCTTATGGAGTGCTCTCTCTGCCCCCCATCATATGCTGTGGGGTGCCTCAGGATGCCTCCTTGCAGGCACCTTACAGATGCTCCTGATCTAGTGATGTGAACAGACCACCTTCCCCGAGGGCCAAAGAGCCTGCGTTCCCCGCAACACGAGAGCTTGCTTGCCTCGTGTCCACCTCTATAGCTATTGCTGCTTCGCCTTTTCAGTGTTGCAAGTGTGTCAGCCCTCACCTCCAGTGAAGCCAGGGCCTACCCAGGCCCCCTTCCAGCAGGTGCACAGTCCCCACTGCCCAGGGCTCTCAGCTGTCTCCTGGGGGTGGGCACCCTCAAAACGATAACGGACACTCAGCAGGGTAGCTTGGCCTGCTCCCCAAGGCCAGAAGCTCCTTCCCTACCCAGTCTGGCTTCCCTGCTCCCTGAGGTACCCCTCCCCCAGTACTCCTCTTACACAGGGTCCCCTGCTCTAGGCTCTGCTTCCAGAAAATGGACCTGTGTCTGATTTTTGCCTTCCTGACAAATAGTGAATCTGAACTTTTCTCAAGTCTGATTGCTCATGGATTTGCTCATTGGCTCACCGGGCCATAGCCCATACTCATCCTTCCACAGAGTTTCTTGTGTTTTTCTTGACAATTTATGAGTTCTTAACTCTGATTTAAATTTGATACAGTAAGTGTGACTATAAGGAAATATGGGGGAAAATATATTTACTCTGTTTCTCCAGAGTCTGTATGAGAGGAAAGCTTAAAAAAAATCATTAATATCCTCAAAGAGATAAGAGAAAATATTGTGACCACAGTAAAAGATCAGAGTGCTATAGAAACAAATATTCAGAGAACCAAAATGAATTATTGGAAATTAATATTACAGAATAAGTGAAAAGCTCAATAAGGGAGTTGGAACACAGAATTAAAGCATTTCCTTGAGAGTAAAGCCAGAAGATCAGGAAAAGGAATTAGGAAAGGTCATTAGAGACCAGTCTGAGGTCCAGGATCCCAATATTTACCACAGAAAGAGGGAACAGAGAAAACAGAGGGAAGAAAGAATTTAAAGTTAATAATTCAAGAAAATTTCTTGGAACCGAAGGACAGGAATTCCCAGACCAAAAGAGTCACTGGGCACTTAGCAAAAGGGCCTGGAAATGAATCCATACAAAGTTCATTTTCATGAACTGTCAGAACACTGAGGACAAAAAGAAGCCCCTAAACACTTCCAGCAAGGAAAAAAAAAAGTGGTTTTCATACCACAGATCAGGAGTTAAAACAGCACCACATTTACCCACAGCAGCATCAGAAATTGAGAGATACTGGGATAATGTACTCACAGTTTGGAGGAAAAATGGAGTTCTGTACACAACCAGACTATCATGTAAGTGACAGTGGATTAAAGGTATTTTTTTAAAAAATGTATTTGTTTGACACAGAGAGAGACAGCGAGAGAGGGAACACAAGCTGGGGGAGTGGGAGAGGGAGAAGCAGGCCTCCCGCTGAGCAGGGAGCCCAATGCGGGGCTCGATCCCAGGACCCTGGGATCAGGACCTGAGCCGAAGGCAGCCGCTTAACCGACTGAGCCACCCAGGTGCCCCTGGATTAAAGGTATTTTAAAGTCATGTGTCTGCCATGTATCCTTTTTCAGAAAGCTACTGAAGGACATACTCCACCAGAACAAGGACTAATTAAGAAAGAGGAAGACATGAGATCCAGGAAAATCCAACCCAGGGGAGAAGCAAAGGGAATCTTCAGGATGAAGACATTTTGACATGCCAGCCCTGCCACAAACACAGGAGGACTGACCAGTACTGGAGCAGGGCATTAGCTCCTGGAGGTACCCCCTCAGAAATACCCCCATGTGTTTGAATTTAAGCCACTGGCAAGAATCTGAGGATGAATTAGTAATGAGTTCAGAGAAAACTCAGCAAGCACGAAAAAAGAAAGGCGATTATTAACTCCAGGGAAAACAACACGTGTGTGGGTTGGAACAATAACTATGGCATGCCATTGGTCTGGCATGAATACAAATCTAACCCCTGAATACAGAGCTAACTAAAATTATGACATAACTCTGTTAAAAATATAGGGGATGCAAGTGTGTGTGGGAGTGGGGAGAGGTGGAAGAAGCAAATGCTGTCTTCCATAGAATGAATTCAGTAGTATTAATACCTAAAACTGAAACATCAAGAAGCTGTTGTTTAATCACGTTGTTACACAGATGCAGGTAAATAGCATAAGAATTGTCTGGAATATGGAAGTGATTGTCTTCTGGGATGGCATAGGGGGTGACTTGTCCAAGCCTTATAGGAATGTCTGATTCATACTACATACAAATATAACTTTGATCAAAAATGAAATAAAAATTCAGTTGATATACCCTCCCCTCCCTGGTAAAGCCTGGGAATCGCTTCAGTAATGTTTGAATGACCTGTAATTAAAGCTAGCTAAAATTCGGCTGTGAACTTATCTGCTATCCTCCTTTGATAGACAGCAGGGACAACATCCATTTCCCATGATGAGGTCACACATAGTCTAGCACCCTGACCCTGAGTCCACCTTCCTGGGCAGGCACAGTTCTCCACCACATTCTGACCATTTTGCCATGTGACCACTCAAGGCCTAGCCCCACTGTGGAGCTGTCCTGTGTTTCAGGCCATGTCTTGTTTCTTTTGTGTCCCCACATTACCACAACACCCTGGGCTCCAAATCTCGGCAGGGTTCAATTTCAGCTTTGATGGAGGAAGCTGGCCCTACTCCAGCCAATCACGAATTCCATACCTTTAGGGTAGGGCCCGGTGTACATGTGTCTTGTGAAACGGAATAAATTTGGTTTCCTTGCGAGTGCTTTCTGGCCATTGTCATGTCTAGGGAATGTGAAGGATCTCAGTTTTGCTCCCTCCCTCCTTGGGCCCTCAGGATTCTGGCTGTCATCTTCAGAGATGGCTGGGTCATAAGGGAACAATTTAGGGACTTAACAATCATCCTTCCCCAGAGGACACTCAAAAACCCACACCTATCACAGAGGTCCAAGACCCCCATTCTGCCGGGGAGCCCATGGGTCACCGTGTGGCCTTTTCATGCAGCCAGTTGGAAATCTGCTGGATTTCCAACAGGTCACTGTGCTGTGGGATCTCAGGCTGCCTGCCTGGCCGGCACAGACCCATCGGCCCCCTCCAGCTTTCCCAGATATTTTCCAAAACTCCCAAAGCTGTGTCTTGGGCACAATCCCTCCCCATCCCCCAACAAATAGCAGAAACACCACCAGCTTTCCGTAAGACCCCTCCAGCTGAAGCAGCCCCTTCCAAAGGCCCCCACTGTCTCCCACAGGTTCACGGACTGGGGACCTCCCCATGGCCCCCAATGCCTCCGTGCCGCTGGCCACACCAGGACATCCCGGAGACCATGGGCTGGACCACAGCTCAGAAAGAAAAACCACAGAGCTGGCGGGGGCTTTCAGGCCAGCCCCGATCAGAAGCGGTGAGGTCACCATAGACCCCACGAGACAAACTTCTCCCGGGTGCTTTCCCGGAAGCCTCAGTCCTACCTGGTCCCTGGGAGGACAGCAGGGTGGCCGTGTGGCGTCGGCAGGCGAGGCTCCCCGGGGCTGCCTTATCGTGGCCTGGCTGGGCGGAATGCGGTGGAAACCTTTGCCTGGTACAACCGGCCTCTGCAACACAGCCCAGGAATTTTGCGTTGAATAATTTTTAACTTCTGCTCTGAGAGAAAACCAGGGTTGTATATAGTGTCTGTCTACATAGGAATGCCAAGCGGCTTTCACTTAAAAATAAATACCTCAATAATCACAAGGAAACCTGCTTTGGGGAAAAAGAAAGAAACGAACAGAAAAAAGAACAGAAAAAGAAAGCAGTCATGGGGGCTTAGGGACCTCGCTGGCCATCAAGCTGGGCTGCAGGCCAGGTCTTACCGCCCCTGCTGGAATGGAGTGGACGGCGGGCATCTCAGGTGGGGGACTGACTCCCGGGGTGTGGGCAGAAACCCTTCCTGACACTTCTCTGGGTACAAAGCCGGCTTGGCGACCACTCCCCCACCTGCCAGCCCCCCACCTCCCTTGCCCTGTAACCCTACGCCCACTACTGCGATTTCTCTTAACAGCCTCATATTTCAGAAACCTCTGCGACCTGCAGACCCTGCCTTCCACGCTCCTGGCGGTTAGGTCTGTACTCATCCAAGGTTTGGACCTGTAATCCTGTTGCTGGATGAGACAGAGTCCATACAGAACTCTTGGGGGCCTGTGGACGATGGGAGAGGGGACAGCCTGGCTGGCCCTGCGCAGAGTAACCATTATAATAGTGAGCCAGGAAACTCATAGCCTGAAACCAAAGTTTTCCTTGAAAAGACCTCAACTTTCTCTAGCTCTGGGACAGGCATCACTGACCTGTCAGTGTCCCAGGAGAGGCCTATAGACCCGCGTGGGAGGGCGCCAGGCGGCCATGGGAGGGGGCATCACCATCCACTGCAGAGGACAAGCGTCCAGGTGGCCCAGCTCTGTTCTGCCGAGTGGGTCACGGGCTCAACTCCCTGAGAATCACCATAGGGAACCCTGTGTGTTGGAGGGACTGAGCTTGGGAGGGGCTTTTGTCCAGCATCTGGAGGCGGGGCCAAGCAGAGGGTCCTGGGTGGGTGGGTCAGGAGGGGTTGGCTCCCACCACCCTCCCCACCCAGGCTCCCCAGCCTCTTCATAAAGCATTGTGTGATCCTGAGCACCCCAGGCCCGCTCAGGGACAGCAGAAGGCTCTCTTTGCAATGATCCAGCTAGGGGGATCAGGGCCACTACAGGCCCTCCGTCCAAGCAGGGAGGATACTCTTCCAGGCCTATGCTGGGCATAAACCTCAGGAGCATGCCTGGAGGCCAGGGGCTTCCCTCAGGACCCACCCTCTTACACAGTGGACGCCAAGGCGTAAGGAATAGGGGACACAGCAAGCTCAGGCAGGGCCACAGGCCAGGACCCCCGACAGTTGAAGGGCCACCTGTCGGGGCATGGGCTTGGGCTGCAGGTAGCCGGGGCTCCTTGGACGAGAGGGCCCTAGTCCTTCTCACCTTGGGTGAGGGGAGGAGGTCATGCGCCCACCACCGCAGCGCCACTCCCTGCAGACCACATGGTTGCTTTGGGCATGGGCGTAGTTAGCCCCTTGTGCACGGAGCTGGCTGACCCTTCTTCCATTTGTCCAGCCTGCATCAGGTTTCAAGATGCATCGATTAGCCCCTGAGCTCCCAGAAATGCTCCTAATCCAGTGTGCTGCCCTCTGCGGGTTGCCGGCCCCCATGCTGGGATGCCTGCAGCTTCCCCAACAGCTCCATGGGGATGCCCCGTCCCCGCCGGCCACATCCCAGCCGGGCTGCCATGTCCACACCTGCCCGCCTCCCCCGTACTCTCGTCCACATCCGCCCGCTCACTGGTGCCCCTTGTTGGACAGTCTGATGGTGAACCCTTGTGATTCACGTCGCATGTCTCCAACGGCTAATGTGCTTGAAGGTGCTCCTTCGTGAGCCTTCAGGCTCAGGGCCTTCCCCTCTGGGACAGGCTCATTCATACCCTTTGCTCCTTTTCTCACTTTTTGGGTGGGATTTCTTTTTCCCGCTAAATTGCCGAACTCCTTGGATCTCCCAGATAACGGTCCCTATGGATTGCTCAACAAACTCAGGTTCTGTCCTGTCTGAATGCCTGACTTTGATATAATCAAATGCATCCATTGTTGGCCTGATGGTTTGAACGCCTGAGGTTTTTTTCGGGTCTGCCTCCCCGGCCCTCCTAGGCCACTGGGCATCAGCAAGTCAATGCTGGCTGGTACTCACCTATCTTGCACGTGCTATGGGGGGATCCAGCTCTGTTTTGCTCTATATCATGATCCTGTCACCCTGACCCCATCCCGGCTGACTTGTCCTGGGCTCTGCTGCTCCCTCCAGTCTGTGTCTCACTTTGCCCAAACCACCTGGTTTGTAAAACTGTCACTTTGCCATATGCCCGTAGCACCCAGAAGAGCTGGCTCCCCTCTTCCCTCTGTTTGTGATGTCTACTTAGTTATCCGTGCCTTTTCCTCTCACAAATTTTAGAGTAAATTTACCTAGTTCCTGAAAAATCTCCGACTGTAATTTTGCATAGGATTGCCCGGACTTTGCAGATCCGTGCGAGGAACAGGGATTTGTATAATGCTCACTTCCCCACCCACGAGCACAGAGTGCCTCTCAATGATTCAGACCAGCATCCGTAGGCTTTGCTTGAGCCTCTCGGTTCTCTCCATAGATGTTGTGTATCCTCTTGCTTCAGTTAGCTCCTGGATATTTTATCATTTTCCTTGCTATTGTGAATTCTTTTTTTTCTTCTAATTGGTTAATGCTGGTATATAGAATACTACTGATTTTTTTCATTGTTAAAAATGAGGTGAGGGGCACCCGGGTGGCTCAGTTGGCTAAGTGACCGACTTTTAATTTCAGCTCAGGACTTGATCTCAGGGTCGTGAGTTCAGACCCCACGTTGGGCTCCACACTGGGCATGGAGCCTACCTAAAAGAAAATTTTATGTTATGTAAAATTCACCTCTTTTTGTTTTTTTTAAGTAAGCTCCACACCCAACATGGGCCTTGAACTCATGACCCCGATATCAAGAGTTGGATGCTCTACCGACTGAGCCAGCCAGGCGCCCCTAAAATTAACCATTTTAAAGTGTCTCTTCCAGTGGCACTTAGCATATTCACATGATGTGCAACCACATCCTTGGGGCATCATTAAGCCCCTTGGAACTTGGGGGACCCTCCGTGGACTCCATGGCAGGTGGCGATGGCAGGTGTTGTGTTGTAAGATGTGGATTCTAATGACATTTAAATGTTTACGTAGGTCTCAGAGAATCCAGCAAAGGGAACAGAGACAACATTTCAGAAAACAAATCATCACATGCAGGGGACATATCTCACCCTTTCCAAGGGAAGACACAACAGAAAAAGAGCTGACTGTCCAACGCATAAGACATTTAAAGAACTGACAAGTTTAGAATCCTCAGGCTCTCATGATAACTCCTTTCACAAGGGAAGCACCTGCAGGAGGCTGCACTTGGGAGAATAAGCAGCACCAAGAGTTAGAGAAACACAGAAGCATCAAGCGCCTGTGAGTTAAAGTTTATTCAAATACTAAAACGGCTATGGGTGCCATGAGGAAAAGTAAAAAGCATAAACCAGATGGGGTGCGTCCTGGGGTGCGTGCTTACTGCGATCAGGTCAGGAAAGCTCAAACCCACATCTCTGGGAAGCCTCTCAGTGTTGCAGCAGCACCC
>NC_138372.1:217210-232921 GCF_054177405.1 Leptonychotes weddellii | reverse complement strand
CCCGGGTGGTACCCGTGAGCTCTGACCAGCAGCAGGTGAGTCCCAGGGACGCCAACCACCCGGGTGGTACCCGTGAGCTCTGACCAGCAGCAGGTGAGTCCCAGGGACGCCAACCACCCGGGTGGTACCCGTGAGCTCTGACCAGCAGCAGGTGAGTCCCAGGGACGCCAACCACCCGGGTGGTACCCGTGAGCTCTGACCAGCAGCAGGTGAGTCCCAGGCCTGGAGGCTGTGTCAGTTAAGGAGCCAGACCTGGTCTTGGGAGATGGGGGGGTTAGTCACGGGGCAACATGTAGACTGAGCAAAGAAAAGGAGGCAGGGGGTGAGGGTCTCGGGAAGGGTTCCCAGCAAAGGAAGTGGCCTGTGAGGGAAAGTGGACAGAGTGGGCAGGGGTGGGGGGTAGAGAGCAGGTAGGTGCAACTTAGGGGTGCAGGCACAGCTCTGGGGGAAGAGTTATGTCCAGGGAAGGCAGGTGTGGCCAAGGGGCAGGTACAGCTGGGGGAAACGGTTACATCTGGGGGACAGGTGTTGCTAGGGGTGGGACCTTGCTGACTGGCTGGGGTCAAGGGTTGGATCTGTAGGGAAGCCACAAATGTACAGGGTTGGCAAGGGACAAGATGTCCCCAGCCCTGGCAGGAGTGACGAGTGGGGACAGCAAACAGGCCAGGGGGAACCATGCTTTCCTGGGAGCAGGTCTGACAATGAGGGTGACCAGCAGGTCCAGCCAGGAGGGTCAGAGAGAAGTCGTGCTGGAACCCCGACCATGTCCCCAGACAGCCGAGGGGCCAGAGAGGTTGTGTGTGCCCCAAGCACCAAGGCAGGGGGCACTGGGCCTGCCCCGAGGCCTGGGAACAGGGCCAGGTGTCAGAGCCAGCCCTGACATGAGCCTCCACCTTGTGACCCACTGCCCACATCAGCTTTCTGTCCTGCGCCTCTGGGACCATCCCCTCTGCTTGCGGGGACCTCTCAAATGCCCAGAACAGAGGAGGGCAGTGTCAGCTGGGAGGCTCTTTCAGCCCATGGGACTTTCAGGGACACTGGGGGAATGGACCTCCCAACACCCCCCAGCATGTATGTGGCAGAGACACTGCCTAGAGAGGGTTCTGCGGGTGTGTGTGTGTGTCCTACACGCATACGTTGCCAGGGAGGTGATGGAGGACCAGGTCCAACCCTTGGCTGGGAAGTCTGCCCAGGGCCAAGGCTGTCTGGAGTTCAGGGAGCCTGGGCTTGGACACAGGATCAGAACTGTGAGAACCCACAGGCTGGGGGCAGCCGCAGGGACCAAACGAGCCAGCAGAGCCCAGGAGGTCCAGGCAGAGCAGCTGCTGAGTCTGGTGGTGGGGAATGCCTTCCCTGCCAAGCTTGGGTGTGCCGGGTTTCTGTGCCCTCGAGAGGCCAAAGGCTCACAGCTGACCACCACCTACTCCCCCCAAGATGGGAGGGACACCTGTGATGCGCTGAGAGCCGATGAAGGAGCGTTTCCCTCTGGATGAAGTGTGGCCTCCGGGAGCCAGTGGGCTGGAATGGCCATAATCTGGCCCGACTCCATTTAATAAAGGGGAAGGCACCTGATGCACACAGCCCACGCAGGTTCTGGGAGACTCAGGTGAGTGCAGTGCTCGCCGCCCTCGGCCCCAGGGCCCCTTCTGGGGGGCCATCAGCAGCAAGGTGGTCGGCTGTGGGAGCCAGGAAGGGAACAATCTGCTCCCAGCCGTAGCCGCCTCCAGAACCAGACAAATGGCACGACATGTGAGGTTCAGCATGAGTTCTTAGAGCCAGCTCAGCCCAGACCCCTGACCTCAGCTGGCCCTGGCAAGAGGGCATTTGCAGGCCCATGCAGCACCAGCTCTTGAAAGTGGCCAGCCAGTCCCACGTTTACCACAGGGACCCCGAGGCGAGAGCCGGGTGGTGGAGGGACGGGTCTCCCACTCGCGTACGAAGCTGGAAGCCCCAGTGCGGGCAAGCGGGTGCCGAGCACACCCGCGCATCACATGCCAGCACACGGGTGGGTTTCCTCTGATAATGAAGTAGTTGCTCAGTGGAAAATACATGCAACTGTTCGAAGAAAGTCATCACCAGCGCAGATCCACATCCAACAGATACTGTCGCTGACATTTTGGTGCATTTCCTTATAAATTTTTTCTATGCACTGATACAAATATATGGCTAAAAACCAATTATGTGGGCGCCTGGGTGGCTCAGTTGGTTAAGCGACTGCCTTCGGCTCAGATCATGATCCTGGAGTCCCTGGATCGAGTCCCGCATCGGGCTCCCTGCTCGGCGGGGAGTCTGCTTCTCCCTCTGACCCTCCCCCCTCTCGTGTGCTTGCTCTCTCTCATTCTCTCTCTCTCAAATAAATAAATAAAATCTTTAAAAAAAAAAACCAATTATGCTTTTCCCATTCAAGGCCTCACTGTGAGTATTTTCTCCCTTTTTGTTATTACGCATTCACTGGACATGGCTTAGTAGCTGCATGTCATAATATTACCTGCCCATGACAGGGTTGGCTCAACATGGTTTCTGCGGTGTCAAGCGAGCGCCTCATCTCTTGTTTCTGATTAGAATTCTAGGGAGGAGTTCAGAGGACCAGTGCCCCAGGCAGCCAGCATGCTGGGTTACTCACCTTTCAGATGAGCCACGGGGAAGCCGAGTCGCTCATCCCAGGTCTGGCCAGGGGCAGGGACTAAGAACCCGGCCCCATGCTCTGCAGGTTGGCCACATCCTGGGGTCCCCACTGAGGGCCAGGCCCCATACCTCCCTTGGTGCTGCTCCCTTGGGACACTGGGACCACCCTGCAGGCCAATAGGGTGGCCGAGGGTCCCTGCTCTCAGCCAGAGCTGTGGGGCCTCCCTTGGCCCTTCCTCGGCTGTGCCCGCTGCCTCACCCTCCACCTCCCTGGTGAGAGGTGGTGTTCCATCCGTCTCACAAACAAGACAGCAGTAAGGGTGTTTTGGTGGATAAGGAACAGCTCTAGGGTCTGCAACGGGCTTTTGCTAATTTGAAGGTGGCTGTGTGCTTCATATTTGCACCAGGGGACTGGGGGGTTTTCTGTCAGCAGGAGTGTGGCCCTCAGCTGGGACCAGGCTCCTCAATCCCTGGATGGCACAGCTCCCCAGAAGGATGTGAGTCGGGCTTCTAGGTGCTGTGTTACCCCTGTGTGCCCAGATAGCAGAGAGGAATGACCCCCAGGAGATCCCCAGGGGGTCAGGGAGAGGACAGGGGCTGCTCTGAGTCCACCTGGCCAGGGTTCCTAGAGGACACTCCTCAGTCATAACAGCCCCTCCCAAGGAGAGCAAGGCCTGGGGGTGGTGCCACCAGGAGAGGCCTGCACCATCCCCAGGGGCTCTGACTGGGCACAGCCTACCAGCCCCTGCCCACCATTCCTGAGCTCTGGGCCAAGGGTGGCTGTCCTGCACCCGGGGACATTCCTTCACTGAGAGCCAGCTTCAGGCATCTTTCCAGACCACAAACCTCATACAGTGAAGGCGTTCCAGGGCTCTGGGTCTCTTTAGTCACCTTTGCCTCCTCTATCATATCATCAGCACACAGAGACTCAGCACCAGGACACGTCCTGTGCCTAACAGGCCACTGACCAGCTCCCGGCGCCATGACATCCCCCGCATCCTGCACAGGAGAAGATAGGTGTCCAAGCACCCCTGGCCTCCGCCAGGTAGGACATCTTTTGCTTTATAACCATGAAGTCCTAAATCCTCCAGACACATCCCAGCTCCTCTCCCATGGCTCGGGGGCCTCTAGCTTCCCACCCTCCCTCCGTCCCCACCTTGACCACCTTTCTGCGGCAGTTTGCTCACGTACTGCCGCGGTGGCTCTGAGAAGCTTCTCGTGGCCTTTGTCCTGGTGAGCCCTTAATTGCCAAATAAATATTTGTGCAGGGTGGGGCTTGGTGCTCAGGGTTAAGTATTAAATGGGCCTAAAGTCAGAGGATCCGGCGGTGGCCGTATAAGGGCCCGGGCAGCCAGGGGAGCACAGGGGATGCCAGACCCGTTGTCTGCCACACTCTGGGCCTCCCTATCCAGACTGGAAGGCAAGCTTGCCCCTCAGCCAACCTGACATCAGGCCAAGGCCAGCCAAGGGGCTGAGCAGAACGGAGGCAGTGGGGAATCTGGGGAAAGTGAGGTGCACAGAAGATCCGTACCAGAGGTCAGCCAGAATGTGGCAGGTCCCAAAGGCGAACGGTGTGCAGGCAAAGGGCTCCATGTCAACCACCAGCACCGAGTTCCCAGGGCGGCTGAATGAGTTACCATACTGCTGCAGAGCACGTGACCCCACACGTCGTGGGTGGAAATGACAGGTCTTTGTCCAGAACCCAGAGCCGCTGACGGAGCAGGAGGCCGCCCCTGCGGTATGGGGCGGGACCGCATCAACTCAGAGCAGGCAGGAGGCTCCCACGGGGCTGCCCACCAGGGCTGGCGACCCTCAGGGCGGGCAGTCCTGGAGAGAGCCCTGAGATGAGCTGTGGCCTTTTCAGAACCCGTCTGGAAAGTGCTGCCCTCCAACTTCGGTTGCATCGGGTCTACCTGGAGGCGAGTCCGGAGTCAGGGAGGGGGGGTGGCACAGGGGACGAGTACCTCACAGGGGGACGCCTGTGGATCTCAGAGCTGGACGGCCACACGTGCTTCGATTTAGATCAGCCACTGGTCAGGGTCACCGCCCACTCGGTTTGGTTTGGTTTTGCTTTTTCTGGAAGTGATTCATCCCATTTATGGGTTTGCTTGTTTGTGTTTACTGATGGACTGGTGATTGGTTGGTGAAGAATATAAAGCGGGAGGAGTTTTGGAAAAGATACACATTTAACTTAATTCATACAAAAGCATAGGCGTACATGACCCTCATGGGGACAGGCCTTCTCTCCAGAGACCCCAGGAACCAACCTGCACACTGAGGTGCCTGCTTCCTGGGCTTTGATAACGTCTTGTTCCACAGAAATGTTGCCACGTGCTGTCCTTAGCTGGTCTTTTCAAGAAGTAAACTTAATTTTCTTTTTTTTTTTTTTAAAGATTTTATTTATTTATTTGAGAGAGAGAATGAGATAGAGCATGAGAGGGGGGAGGGTCAGAGGGAGAAGCAGACTCCCTGCTGAGCAGGGAGCCCGATGTGGGACTCGATCCAGGGACTCCAGGATCATGACCTGAGCCGAAGGCAGTCGCTTAACCAACTGAGCCACCCAGGCACCCGTAAACTTAATTTTCATAAGAACAGCTCCATGTTTGTGGTCATTCCAACAGTTTATCACTTAAATCACCCTGCAGCGCCTTGGACTTGGCCTCGAGTCTCCAAGGCAAGTCAGTGTCTGCACTGATTTTGTGTCAACTTGGCTGGACCATGAGGGGACCCAGATATGTGGTCAAAGGTTATTCCAGGTGTTTCTGTGAGGGTGATTTTGGAAGAGATTAACGTGTAAATTGGTGGACAGAGGAAAGCAGATGGTCCTTTCCAGTGAAGGTGGGCCTCATCTGATCCCTGGAGAGCCCGAATAGAACAAAAAGGCCAACCTTCCCCCACTAGGAGGCGATCTCTCCTGCCTGATGACCTTCAAACTGGGATGTCTATCTTCTGCCTCTGCACTCGGCCCAGAGCTAAACCTGCAGCTTTCTGGGTCTCCACCTTGCCAAGTGCAGATCTCAGGACTTCTCAGCCTCCACAGTCTGGTGAGCAAATTCTTTACAATAGATCTTTCTCGGGCGCCTGGGTGGCTCAGTTGGTTAAGCGACTGCCTTCGGCTCAGGTCATGATCCTGGAGTCCCGGGATCGAGTCCCGCATCGGGCTCCCTGCTCGGCAGGGAGTCTGCTTCTCCCTCTGACCCTTCCCCCTCTCACGCTCTCTCTCAAATAAATAAATAAAATCTTTAAAAACAAAAAAAACAATAGATCTTTCTCTGTACGTGTACAACCTATTGGTTCTGTTCCTCTGGAGACCCCTGACCCATATATACTCAACCATATTTTTTCATGAATGAATGACTTTGGGTTGGCATCTAGCTCTTCTAATGGAGCCGAGGGGATGGTGGGTGGGCCTTCCCACCTTAGGGGTGCAGGCTATCTATCCCACCCTTGCTGGCCCCCTGGGTGGGACGTTGTGAGCTGCTGTACACGCGTGCATCGGCCTCACGTTCAGGCCCAGAAGCTGGTGAGGGACCCTCTGGGGGGGGGGGGTGAGGGGCACCTTGTGACTCAGAAGAGTAGGACTCTGAGGTCATGAGAGGGGCCTCAGCAGGCTTTCCAGCAGCAGGAAGACATCTTCCCTGCTCCGCACATGCTTTGTTGATAATAAAGAAAGTAAGAGAGCAGTGGGGGGGGGGGGGAGGTGTGATGGCCCCGAGCTTGCTAGGTCTCCTCGGAGGTGCTGGTGAGGGTTTTGGGAGCCGGGGGACCCATGATTTGGTGCTTTCGGATGCCTGGGACATGGAGGCACAGGCTGTTAGAGGTTGCAGGCAGGATTCCTTCCTCTCCGCCAGGGGAGGGGCTGCCTCAGCGCCAGTCTCGGGAGCACTCTGACATTCTTCAATGTGGAGGGGGTAATGTTCAGGTCCTGAGAACCCGCATTTCAGCACCTCCCTGAGAAAGGGCCCAGATTCTCACCTGCACATCAGAATGGCCTGGGGCAGTGGTCCAGGATGGCCGCCCACTGGACAGGGACGCCACCTGCAGGCCGGCTTGAGAATGTGCCGCCCCGGGGGAGTGGGCAATCACTCGGGTGCTGGCTACAGCGATCCCATGGCCCAAGTGCAAAGCTGCCCCAGCCCAAAGGGAGGGAGGGGTCCCATTTCAGCGTTGCAGCAGGTGACCAGGTGAGGCCCTGCAGACCGAAGATGGAGCTCACCAGGGCAGTCTCCTGCAATGTGCCCAGGCCCCAGCTAGGGGGTGGCCGAGCCCTAAAGGCAGCGTAACCTTGGTCATAGTCCACCATGGAGGTGGGACATGTGCTACAGAGGTTTGCTGATAACAAACAGGATTACTGGCTTCCCTGCAAGGCTGGTTTCTTGGCGTTCCGAGAACGTTCCAGTAAAGGCTGAAATGCTTTTTGGCTTTCAGCTGTGAGCAGGGAGCATTCAGGGCCCAGGGGCTCAGTCTGGCAGGCAGTGTCCATGAGGCCAGCACCCTCCAGGCCCCATCCCCACCCAGCCCTGTGGCCAACTCAAGGCCTCTTTTTGTGCTTTGCCTAGTGACAGGTATGCACACTGTGTCCTTATAGCCCATGGCTCCCGGGGGTGCTGTGTGCTGGGTTCCTGAGGCAGGTGCCAGGCCTGCTGGTGGCTGCAGGTGAGTACACATGGGTCCCCTGGCAAGGCTTCCCCTTACACACCTGAAAAGCAAGGATAAGGTAGGGCAGTCTGGGGCATCCAGCTTGGCTTCCCCCCGGGTCTCTGCACTGATGTCCACCACACACCCCACAGCCTAGGGAAATGGGCCCGGTTGAAGAGGACAGGGTGGGGGGAGTTGTAAATGTGACAATTAAGGCCTCCTTCTAATTGCAGGCAATTAGTTGATAATTGAGCCTCCCACAGAATTAGGTTGTTTGGGAAGAGCTAACGGCCTTCACCTGCTCCCTGTGCTGTGTAGGTGCTCCTGCAGGTGGGGGGTGGATGGGGACACCAGGCAGGCTGAGGGTCCTGAGCTTGCCTGCATCAGCACACGTCCCTGAACAGCCGTGTGGAAGTTAGAGCACCTTCCCACCTTCCCACCTTCCCAGTAACTGCAGAGAACACTCTCAATGGAGCTGAGGAGTGGGGCGGCGGGGTAGAGCGGGAGGGCCGCTCCCACCCACCAGGAGGAGGAGCAATGAGCTCAGGCACCCCTCCTTCCTCAGGCTGGCCCAGGAACCTGCCTTCCTGGAGCAACATCAGAAAGGCCTCAGATGGGAAGCTGGCTGTTCTGCTCAGGCTCCTCTGGGACAATCCTGGCCCCAGAGTGTGTGGCTAGTCTGGGGCTCTGTTGGCAGCTCGGTGAGGCTTTCTCCTCTTTCAGAAGCTGCAGGCCCACTTTGTCTGAACAGCCACGTTATAGGAAAAAGCTGAGCCTGAGCAATGTCCCTCTGTGTCAGGAGACAGGACAGAAACCAAAGACCCAGAGGGTAGATAAGCAGCAGACCTTACGGAGTCCCGCATGCTGGCCACTCAGGTTCCCCCAACAGTAATACCTTCCTAAAGACGTGGGGCACATCACTGTTGAGAAGACACAGTGCGAGGCTCCTCCCCCATCCCCCGTCCCTGGAGTGTGGGTTGCACCTGCCTTCCCTGCTCCGAGGCGGCTCCAGGACACAGCCTAGAGATGGCGAGGTGTTGACAACACCCACAGGGTAGGCGTGACTGAGCCGGCTAGGGCCTCTGCATGAACTCTGAAGATCAGGTGCACCGGTGCGGGGGTCCATTCATCTTGCTGCCGCCCAAGACCAGCCTCGTGTGTGAGTTCCTTTGTTTACTAAATCTGCCACCTACCAACCTGGAGCGTCCTGCCTCTTTCTTCTGTCTCTCCTGCCCTTCACATTTGGGGCCGGTTTCAGATTTCAGCAGGGAGGCTCCTGAGGAGCTGGGGTGCCAACCATCACCACTGCGGAGAGACACTGGCACACAGTGGGTTTATTCTGCCGTTTTATCCCTGTGTGGTTCCTGTGACCACCCTGCCATCAAGATTCGGGCTGTTCCACCCCACAGAGACCCGTCTTGCTGCCCCTTCTCTCCACCCCCACCATCCCTAACCCCTGGCGACCACTCTTGTCAGTTCTCCACCTCCATAATGCTGTCATTTCAAGAATATTAGGTAAGTGGAATCACAGCATATTGGACTGGATTTTTGAGATTGGATTTTTTTCACCCAGCAAATGCCCATGAGATCCATCCAAGTTGTATTCAACTTATACATGGGTTATTCCAAAGCGTCTCTTAACTTTTCCAACACTGTTGGGTTTCACCTTATAACACCAAGGCTAAGAAGTTTCCTCTTGTGAACAATGACTCAGTGGCAAAGCTGACCCTCTCATCGGATGAGTTCTTTTCTGCATTACAAGCGTAGAATGTAAAAACAAAACAAAACAGAAAAAACAAACGTAGAATGTGTCCTGATTCCATTTCAATGCCACAAACATTCGTGTAGCTTGTTGACTCTCCCAACCTTCCCCGTACTGAATTTGAAATCTCTGCAGGGTAGAACGGTGTCCATGCAGGGACATAGCCAGCCCAGCAGGCCAAGGCGGTGCCCCTGACCCTGAGATTTCTGCGGGATGCTGGTGGGATCCCCTCCCTGACCATGGTGGGTTTCTATGGGCACCAGCCCATGTCCCATATTGTGTTGCTCCCTGTGGCCTGCAGGGAGCATCCCCCACATGACTGCTGAATGGGATTTTGCATTTTTGTGGCCCTTGAGATAGTCAAGTAAATATATTTTTTGTTTTAGTCTAGAGAATTTTAACTTGATGGGCTCCTTAAGAGATGTCCTTGTATTATGCACTTAACCTAATAAAATCTTGCATTCTTTCATCTTCTCGGCACCATCTAGCTCATAGGGTTACTCAGAATGTTCCAAGAACATCTCTCTTAGCCTTTTCTGGGCCACAGGGGGCCACCCACCACCAGAACATTTACCTGATGCAGATTTTTCCTCCGTGTTTTCTGGGTGCCCTCACTGACAACAGCTTCACAGGTCTTGCTGGGCTGCCCCTGCCTGCCTGACACAAGTACACAAGAGGGAGTGGCACTGGAAGGGGGTGGAGGGGGAACAGCTGTGCACCACCAGGCAGTTTCGTGGCAACGGGGACACCAGCCTGGGGCAGCCCAGCCCCGACACTGGGGAGAAGACCTCCCTGAGTGCCTGAATGAGGGAGGAGACAGGAGATACTTGGAAAGCAATGTCTAGGCCATGCTAGGACACATGGGGGACAAGAGAGTCACCCAGGACCCCAGCCAGAGGGCAGGGGGCGAGGGGCAGATGTAAGTTTACCCCCTCCTGGGGGTCAGGCTCCCAAGAGATGCCCAGGAAGGCTGGGGAGGAGGTTTGAGTTGGGAGATGGGGTCTGAATTTAGGAGATGAGCTGAGGGGGTGGGAGCAGAGAAACAGTCAGTCCTGAGCTCTGTCCTGCCACTCCTGGGAACATGTGAGCAAAGGGAGCACCTGTGGGGACCAGCAGTGATGGGGGTGGGGGTGACTGGGTGATGGGGGCTCCTGCAGGTCAGGACCCAGCTGGCTGGTTGGGAGTCAGCCTGGCTTACAGCACAGCCCCTGCCAGGGTCCCTAAGGCCAGTTCCTGCCCTCAGGATCCTGCCCTCAGAGCTCTAAGCCTTAGGTGGATCCTGGGTATGACTCCTGCATGGGACTCCTCCCTCCACACCTGCAGCAGCTTCCTGGAGGTGTGGGCCTAAACCCTTTTAGGGGTTGATCTCGCCCCCCTGGGCGTGATCTCACCCCCCAAGCCTGGAACCAATCAGAACCAGAATGGACAGAAAGGTGGTAGTCCACCACGAGGCCTAGTAGGAACTTTCCCATGGCAGCCTCCCTGGCCAGCTCCATCAGCCCCCAGGGCTCTCGTGGCAAGCCGTGTCCCCCAGTCTCCCTGGAACACTGGCCTGCCCAGCTGACAGCCAGGCCTGTGACACATCAACTCCCGCCACAGAGGCCCCCGAGGGGCACCCTGGGCAGCACTCAAACCTCCCATTAAAGAAGCTCAGTGAATGCTGTCCCCCAAGACAGAAACACAGACATGACTCTCCCTGCTGTTCCCAATACTCTTCTTGGAAATATCCTTATGCTGCAAGGCTGGCACTCTATTCCCACTGAAGACTCTGGACATTCAAACTTGGGAGGGATGTCCTCAGGTGCGTGCCAAAGGGAAGGGAACCCCCAGGACTCAGGCACAGAGGCCAGCTGGGAAGGAGGCCACATGGACATCCCAGAGTTAGGGAGCCCTGGGTGCCAGAGTCCAGTGGCATCCATGCCCCAGCACACTTGCAACTCCTAACCCTAACCCACACTCACCTCTCACTCAGACACCCCCAGGGAGGCTGACAGGCTCCCAACCCTTTTATTAACACACAAGAGACTTATTAAATAATCGCAAAACTATGAATGCTGCAGGATGCACACAACTGTTCTTTTTGTCCAGGGGCAGCTCAGAAGCAGAGCCCGAGACCACACTTGTGGAAATTCCACCAGCCACGGTGTCATCCTGTTGGGACAAAGCCAAGCCTAGGTTGCTAGACGGGTCAGTCACCTACACAGACCCCCTGGACTTTGGAACTGATTTTGGGGAGCATTCACAGCCCCCTCCCATTGCATGAGGCCTCATGGCTGCAGGGGTAGTTTAGTGTGAAGAGTAACCCCTCTGACCGGCCTCACCAGCTCAGAGAAACCCCAGGTCACACCTGTCTCTTTCCCATCTATCCCTATTGATACGGAAGTGCCAAATGCAGGTGAGACCTGAAAAGCCTGCGCTGGGCCATGGGTGCCCTTCCTGGTTCAGGCCAAGGTCACAGATCTCTCTGTTCACTTACAGGCCCTCGAGGAAAACCAGCCCCAGCCCAATGGCACCGAAAGCAGCCCCTCTTTATTCAGTGACATCCTCTGAGCACACCCAGCGTCCTTGCCTGTCTGCGGAGCTCTGCGGGGTCAGCCCCGCCCTCAGGACGGTATGACCGTGCTGGACATGCAAAGACGAGGGGTCGGTCCTGCTCTCCTTCCTCCGGGAAGCTCCTTGGCACACCCTCTCCCCGGGCCCCGCCCTGCTCTGCATGCCCAAGAGGTGCTGAAAGGCCAGCCTTGCTGGGGGCCTATTTCATCCTGACCCCACCCCGGGAGAAAAGCTGCCCAAGGTCTCCAAAGTGGCAGAGCCGGTCGGCCAAGTGAGCCAAGAACACAGCTTCCTTCCTAGGGCTTCACACCAAGAGCTCCACAAACAGCGACCCTTTCCGAGGCCGGGTCCCTTCGCGGCTCCTCGCTGGGACCCAGCGCTGGCCTCCTGTCCAGACAGCCGCGACACAGGGGTCTGAGGGTCGCGAGGGGACGCCCCGGGCCTGAGGTCGGGAGTTAGGTTTTACAGCCGGCTTCTTAGGAGACACGTTCTCGCCTCCCAGAGGGGTTTCTGCTTTGCCATGGGTTAGGGGCTTCCTATCGTAAAATGGCCTCGTCCTGTCACTCTCGTAAAACCGAAAGGTAGACCTCGAATCGCCTCAGCCACAGACGGGAACCTTCTACCCGCGCCTAAAACCAGCAGTATTTGATAAACGTCGTGGCCTTGGGGGCGCACTTGCGGTCTTCTTTTCCGGGCAGCCTCCGCTGAGGCGGACACGGGCTGAAGCCCCAGTAATCCGGGACATCCTCCCCCCTCCGCCCCCTCCGCCCCCCCCGCCCCCTCCGGGTAGCGCCCGTCCCTGACTCCCGGCACCGATCCGGGCTGACGCCGTGCCGCCGGGAACACCGCCTTTCGGGCGCCGCCACCTGGGGCCAGCATCCCCCCCCCGGCTTCCCGGTCTCCTAGCAACGCCAAAGATGGCCGGCGCGCGTGGACTCCTGGGGAGTGTGGTTCTTCTTCCCAGCTTGGTCTGGGGCCCAGCTATTAAGACCGAGACACCCTAGCCTACACTTCCTAGGTTGCTCCGCGCGCGCCTCCCACGGCCTCGCGAGAACCCTGTGCCGGAACATCTGGAGAGAGGGTTTTCTCGCGGGGACCGCCGGGAGCTGTAGTTTGAAGCTGGGAGTCGCGCGGCCTGGTACCGGGGTTGAGGCGGTAGAGAGACTACAAATCCCAGGGAGCGCGGCGCGACCGCCTGGAGGGCGGGGGGTACGAAAGAGGAACGCGAAGGGCGCCGCGGTGAGTGAGGGGCCGGGGGCGGGAGCGCGGGCGGCAGGGGCCGGGGGCGGACCGGGGGCGGACCGGGGGCGGGGGCAGGGCCTCGGCGGTGGGGGGTGGGGGTGCCTTGGGGCGCGGACGCCGGGGCCGGGCGGTCTCGGGCGCGGCGCGGGGCACGGAGCCGGGACAAAGGTCCGCGGGGACCCGGCTCCCCTCGGGCTACCGAACCTCCCGCAGGTGCAGCCCGCTAGGAGAGCCCGTCGGTAGCTAGACTTAGGCACGCCCCGCACGTCCCCGAAGTCGCGGAGCCCAGAAGGCCTCGCCCTCAGGACCGAGCCCAGGCGGGGTGAAGTGGGAGGCCGCCGGATGCCCACGGGCGCTCTCCCTTGAGGTCGTCGGGTTATTAGTCCGTTTATCGCCATGAAATAGTCAAGGTTGAGTCGTAACGTGGGTTTTCAAGGGGTGTGTTGTCACCGTAACAATTTGACGGATAGATTAGTTCAAGTATAATTTAAGACCAGGTCGTTTGGATACATTTGGATATAGTTTTTCAAGGATTTCAAGGAATAGCATTTTGGCAAATGCAACTTCTCCCCCCAAAAACTGTTTTGTGATCATTCTTAACCGCTTCGTCCCATTAAATTCGAAGGTGTCAAACTTGGCCCCGTTTTTTGTTTTGTGTTTTTCTTAGTACGACTACACTTTACAGAGAAGGCCGACTTGGGGCTTTGTCTTTCTCGTGGTTTTTAACCCGGGGGAGCCCTGGAAGAGGCCCCGTACAGGGTGGTCGAGGCGGCCTGGGCTGGGGAAGTTTAATAGCCCACCTGGATTATTCCCGTGCCACTCCCAGCTAAGAGCCACTGCATAGTAGTCTGTGTTCAGCCAGAATCTTAATGGCCACATTGTTTTCAGAAGTTCCTAAAAGGAAATAAAATCTGAATTACCCAGAAAGTTTGTTTTCCTAGCACATGCACACTCCCACCCCTGCCCTGGTATATTCCTCCCCAAAGCAGAGCAAACAGATAAGTCTTGGTGGGTGATCACCTGAGTGGGCTGGTCCACAGGCAGCGCCCCAGGACCCCAAAGGCACCTCCCAACCCTTCACTTACTCTTGTACTCCAAGGTAAGCTGTGATTTGTCATCTAACTCATTGGAGGAATGACTTTAGTCACCGTGGCACTGAGAGTTCTGCATCCCCAAGGCCAAGGATGCCTTTGAGTGGTTTTCCAGCATGCAGACCCCTCAGGTAGGCTCCCGGGGGTGCACACCCCTCTCAGGTGTGTGGAGTCCACACAGTGGTGGGCAGTGGGTGCCCACGTGCCATTCCCGGCATCTGCCATACATGTCAGCTGACTGGAATGTTTCCTTTACATCCAGTCAAGTCGTCAGCACCATTTATTTTCCATCCCAGCATGAGATGAGATTTTTAGATCGAGAAGCATGTTCTTATTTTTTTCCTGGGAGTCAGATTCCATGTCTGCTTCCTTTGCTTGCTGAGAAAATAACCAGCAGTACCTACTTTGATGGGGGGAGGTCCAGTGGGCCTGTGTCGTGCTCCCATCAGTGCCTCACACCCAGAGCTGAGGACCAGCCGTCCCCCCACTCCTGTCCAGCGGCAGCTGCCTGAAGGCTGGGGGCCAGGGCTGCAGTGAGTATTTGTGTGGTCACTCAGGCAAGGCTTCCGGCTGGAGGGCCTGTTTACAAGGTTGTCCTGTCAGCAGTAACCCCTTATTTACCGACCACACATAATTCCACCCAGGTAACCAGGATGCATTACTTGTTTAGAATCACAGCAACCTGGAAGCTTTATTTCTTCATCGGAACCAGTTCTAAGGAAAAATGAGTTGTGAGACAACATATAGTACAATTTAAATTCTCACCAAACTTTTCATTACCATGTAGAAATATTTTTACCCAATTATTTAACTTTTTGGCTCCAGTACGATTTTCAAAATGAATCCCACCTATTCAGTTGAGGTGTGATTCACATGCAGTGAAATGCATAGGTCCAGTTTGACCAATTTTGACAAATGCATCCAGCTGTGTAACCTGCACACCTGTCATGATAGAAAACATTTCTGTCATCCCTGAAAGGTCCCTTGCGTTGTGGGCTGAATGGTCGTGTCCCCCAAATCCGTAGGTTGGAACCCTAACTCCCAGTGTTTTGATGTTTGGAGGAGTCTTTGGGAGGTGGTTATGGTTACATGAGGTCATGAGGGTGGGCCGCATGGTGGGATTAGTGCCTTTATGAGAAGAGAGAGAGCAGTTCTGCTCACAGGCCCAGGGAAGGGCTATGGGACACAGCAAGCAGGCACCACCTGCAAGCCGGGAGGGGCCCACGCCAGACAGAGTCTCTGGAATCTCCCAGCACCTGGACGTCTTGGCCTCAGACCCTGGGTGTTGCTGTGTTGGCACTTCTGGGATGTGCCACCGTGCACTTACCAGTCCTGTGATGGCACTTGGTGGGGTTTCTTGGGTTTGGTTTGTGTGACTAAAGAGGTTATGGTAAGTCTTGTACACATTTTCTGTGGGTGTGTTTTCCTTTCTCTTGGGAAAATCCCTGCAAGTGACCCTGCCTAATGGGCCTACTGAGCAGAGCAGTGTTTTCATGGTGGCTTTAATTTGCATTTCCTAGAGCTTAGTGATGCTGAGCACTTTTCCACCTGTCACCATTCATACCTCTTTTCTGAAATGTCCAATCAAGTCTTTTGTCCTTTTAAAAATTATCAAGTTGTAAAAGCCCTTTTTATCTTCTGGATACATGGCTTGTCAGATACATATTGTAAATATTATCTCCCATTCTTTGACTTGCTTATTCATTTTATTAATGGTATATTTTAGAAATTCACTTAAAAATTTTTGCAGTAGTTTTAGATTTACAGAAAAGTGTTAAAGATAGCCAGTTTTCCCTAATA
>NC_138372.1:198130-216710 GCF_054177405.1 Leptonychotes weddellii | reverse complement strand
GTTGTTGGGAGCTCTTTCATTTGTGTGTTTTGGGGGCACTTCCTTTCTTGTTGGTGCTTCCAGATGCTCCAGGCTCATCTTGTGTGCCTGCCTCAGCCCTGAAATCAGCCATTTGTCCAAGGAGCCCTGGTTTCTTTCATTGGAGGATGGTGTTTAGAAGCTGGGATCTGGGCACTGGTGTCCGGGCCTGAGGTCCCCCCGGTGGGCGGGGCTAGATGACGTGTGGGTCTGTTATCTGTATGTGTGTATCTGTAACCTGTAATCTGTAACATGCTTATTTGTAACCTTCCTGTCAGAACCTGGTTCCCACCATCCACTATCCATTTTCTTTCTTTTTTTCTTTCCTTTCCTTTTTTTTTTAACTGAGGGAGAGAGTGGTGGGGGGTAGGAGGCAGAGGGAGGGAGAGAATCCCAAGCAGACTCTACACCCCACATGGGGTTTGATTCCAGAACTCTGAGATCACGACCTGAAATCAAGGGTTGGATGCTTAACCAACTGCAGCACCGAGGCGCCCCCCCCCACTATCCATTTTCATATCTGTCCAGCCCAGCCCCAGTTTGCACATAAAGCAGTTTCAGAATTGTTCACCCACATTTCATCCCCACAAGAAACAAATTTACCAACTAGAGTACAGTGTTTATGTGTAGATCTTTTTATCTTTAGCCTTCCAGTCAAACATCATTTTCCAGAGGTGCTGAGGTCAGCTCCTTCCCTCCCATCCCCTTCAGTGTGTTGATGTCATACACTTCTGACACAGTTAAAATCAGTGGTCACAGTCTGTGTCTCGTCTTGAGATCCCTGACATTCTGTTTAATTTTTTTTTGCATACATTAAACTTTATTCTCTGTGATATATGCTTCTATGGGTTTTGAAAAATGCATAGTCTTGTATCCACCATAATGGTATATTTTGATGAGACGTTTTTGATATTGATAAAGTTTAATTTATGAATTGGTTTTCTTTTTCAGTTCATGCTTTCAGTGTCCTTTCTAAAAGTCTTTGCCTAAGCAAGTCACCAAGATATTCTCCTGTATTTTCTTCCAGAAGCTTTATAGATTTCGTTTTTGCATTTAGCTTCATGATCCATCTCTAATTTTTTCATATGATCTGAGTCTAGTTTTTATTCCATGTGAGTAGCCAGTTGTCTGGCACCATTTGTTGAAAAACTGTTTTTCTCCATTGAATTGCTTTGGCATCTTGTCAAAAATCATCTGTTATTTCTGGATTCTCTGTTTTGTTACATCGATCTGTTTATACTTTCATCAATCCAACTGTCTTGTGACTCTGTAAGTCTTCAAGTAAGGTCATGTAAATCCTCCATCTTCTTTTTAAAAACTGCTTTGGCTCTCCTAGGTTCTAAGCATTTTCTTATAAATTTTAGAATCAGCTTGTGAAAAAAAAAGAATGAGGTTGTGAATTTCTCAAAAGGCTTCTGTAATTTTGACTGGTATTGTGTTAAGTATAAGATCATGTAGGGACAATTTACATCTTAATAATACTGAATTCTCTAGTCTACTGACATGGGTTAATGGATATTTCCATTACATATAGAATGGTGTATATAATATATGCCATTATGGTATGTCTTTCCCTTATTTAGATCTTGAATTTCAGCAGTGTTTTATAGTTTTCAGTATACAGATCTTACATTTTTTTTTTTTTAAAGCAGAGGGGAAAGGGGAGGGGCAGAGGGGGAGGGAGAAGCAGACTCCCTGCTGAGCAGGGAGCCCAGCATAGGACTCACGAGACTCGACCCCAGGACCCTGAGATCACGACCTGAGCTGAAGGCAAACGCTTAACTGACAGCCACCAGGCGCCCCAGGTCTTACATATTTTAAAATAAATTTATCCCCAGGAACTAGCAAATTATGTTTTTGAATGCCACTGTAAATATTTAAGTTTCATTTTCCAATTAGTTGTTACAATTAGTAGAAATAACAATTGATTTGTATATTGACTTTATGTTCTTGGAACATTGCTAAATTCACTCATAAATTATACTAGTTTTTTTTCTGTAGGTTTCTTAGGATTCTCCATGTAAATAATCATGCCATCTGCACACAGACAGTTTCTTGGTTTTCTCTCCATATTGCATTGGCTAGCACCTGTAGGACAACATTGAATAGAAATGCTAAGATTGGATATCCTCGATTTCTTCAATCTTTAGGGGGAAATGTTCTATACTTCATTGTTAGTATGATGTTAGCCACAGGTTTTTTATAGATGTCTTTTATCAGGTTTGCTGTATTTCCTTCTATTTTTAGTTTGCTGAGAGTTTTTAACATTAACTTTCTTCAGAGGAATATAATCAAATCTAGAGTCTCCACAACATAACATTTGCAGTTTATAGGATACAATCCAAAATTACCGAACACATGAAGAACCACAATAATACGAGCCATTCTCAAGGGAAAAGACAATCAATAGATGCTAATTATATTATGACCCAGGTGCTGGATGATCAAACAAACACTTTTTTTTTTTCAAATTTTTATTTACATTCTAGTTAGTTAACATACAGTGCAATATTGGTTTCAGGAGTAGAATTTGGTGGCTCATCACCAAATACAACACCCAGTGCTCATCATAACAAGTGCCCTCCTTAATACCCATCACCCATCTAGCCCATTCCCCACCCACCTCCCTTCATCAACCCTCAGTTTGTTCTCTCTCGTTAAGAGTCTCTTATGGTTTGTTTCCCTCTCTTTTTTCCCCTCTCCCATATGTTTCTATGTTTTGTTTCTTAAATTCCACATGAGTGAAATCATATGGTATTTGTCTTTCCTCTGACTTATTTTGCTTAGCATAATACATTCTAGCTCCATCCATGTCATTGCGAATGGCAAAATTTCATTCTTTTTGATGGCTGAGTAATATCCTATTGTATATATATACCACATCTTCTTTATCCATTCATCAGCTGATGGATGTTTGGGCTCTTTTCATAGTTTGTCTATTGTTGATAATACTGCTATAAATATCAGAGTGCATGTATCCCTTTGAATCTGTATTTTTGTATGCTTTGGGTAAATAGTCATGCAATTTCTAGATCATAGGGCAGTTCTATTTTTAACTTTTTTTTTTTTAAAGATTTTATTTATTTGACAGGGACACAGCAAGAGAGGGAACACAAGCAGGGGGAGTGGGAGAGTGAGAAGTGGGCTTCCCACAGAGCAGGGAGCCCGATGCGGGGCTCGATCCCAGGACCCTGGGATCATGACCTGAGCAAAGGCAGACGCTTAACGACTGAGCCACCCAGGCGCCCCCTATTTTTAACTTTTTTTAAAAAGATTTATTTATTTATTCAAGGGGGAGAGGGGCAGAGGGAGAGAGAGAATCTCAAGCAGACCCCTCTGAGCATGAAGCCCAACATGGGGCTCGATCTCATGACCCATGAGATCATGACCTGAGCCAAAACCACAAGTCGGATGCTTAACCAACTGAGCCACCCAGGCCTCCCTCTATTTTTAACTTTTTGAGGAACCTCCATACTGTTTTCCATAGTGATTGCACCAGTTTGCATTCCTACCAAAGTGCAAGAGTGTCCCCCTTTCTCCACATCCTTGCCAATATCTGTCATTTCCTGACTTGTTAATTTTAGCCATTCTGACAGGTGTGAGGTGGTATTCATTGTGGGTTTTGTTTTTTTTTTAAGATTTTATTTATTTATTTGAGAGAGAGAATGAGATAGAGAGAGCATGAGAAGGGGGAGGGTCAGAGGGAGAAGCAAACTCCCTCCTGAGCAGGGAGCCTGATGTGGGACTCGATCCCGGGACTCCAGGATCATGACCTGGTTAAGGCAGTCGCTTAACCAACTGAGCCACCCAGGCGCCCCTCATTGTGGTTTTGATTTGTATTTCCCTGATGATGAATGATGTTGAGCATCTTTTCATGTGTCTGTTAGCCATCTGGGTGTCTTCTTTGGAAAAATGTCTATTCATGTCTTCTGCCCATTTCTTAACTGGATTCTTTGTTTTTGGGGTGTTGAGTTTGATAAGTTCTTTATAGATTTTGGTCAAACACTTTAAAAACAGTCTTAATAACTATATTCAGTGAGGTAAAGGAAAATACACTCATCATGAACAAAAATATAGGAAATCTCTGTAAGGAAATAATATACACACACACACACACACATACATACATACACATGTATACACACACACATACTTTTAATGAGCCAAATGGAAATTTGAGAACTGAAAAACATAGCATCTGAAATGAGAACTTTACTGAATGGTCATAGTAGAATGGGAGTGACAGGAAATAATTGGTGACATCAAAGATTAATAGAAATCATCTAGTTTAAAGGAAAAAGGGGGATTGATTGGGGTAAATGTCTAGCACATGGGTAATTATAGACTCCAGAAGGAGAGGAGAGACACATAGTGGGGCAGAAGAAATACATGAAGAAATAATGACTAAAACCTTTCCAAATTTGGTGAAAGACATATAGGATAAATATGAATAAAGTCACACTTAGACACATCATTTTAAAATTACTGAAAACTCAAGATTAACTGTGAAAATCTTGAAAACAGAGAAAAGCAACAGATCACATACAGTATAGCATTGTAAAGACTGTGAATCGGGGACCATGGAGGTGAGAGGCAAGTGGGACTGCACCCTATAATACTAAAAGAATCTTATACCCTCTAAGAGTGAATGCTAAATAAAAGTGTTTTCAGAGAAAGGGAAACTGATAAAATTTGTTGCCATCAAGTGCGCACTGCTAAAAATGCTAAAGAAGTTTTTGTAGACTGCAGGTAAGTACCAAAGTGAAATTCAGATCTTATGAATGAATGATGATCATCAAGAACAGTAAGTATCTGGGAGAGATGTTTTCTTTCAAGTGCATATGTTTTAAAACAATAAAACATTTCTTGTGTATGTAATGTATGCAGATGTAATAGGTATGACAGTTGCAGCACGAAGAATAGTAAAGGATACATGAAACTATAGAGTTTCAAGGCTTCTACATTTTAGAAGAAGCAGTGCCATATTCTAAGTAGGCTGTGAAAAAGAGAGGGTGTATATTACAATCTCTAGAGCAACAGTTATAAAAATATGCAAAGAAGTACAACCAAAGAACCGAAAGATAAATTGAAAGGGAATTTTTAAAATACTCAAATAATATAAAAGGAAGCAGGAAAGAGAGAACAGAGGGCCAAAATACCAGAGAGACCAAAAGAAAACAATAGTAGCCCCAAATCCACCCATAGTGCCCTTGGACATTTGCCAAAGCCCACATGTACACCATCAAGAGTGACCATAGTGTAAACACGGACTTTGGGTGACAGTGCTGTGTCGTTGTAGGTTCACTGATTGTAACAAATGTGCAGGATGTGGTAGTGGGGGAGGCTCTGCTTGTGTGGTGGTGGGGGAGTATGGGAACTCTTCCTTCCTGCTCAGTTTTGCTGTGAAACTGCTCTAAAAATATTTTGTATATTATAGGCACCTGGGTGGCTCAGTCGGTTGAGCGTCCGACTTGGTTTCAACTCAGGTCATGATCTCAGGGTCCTGGGATCAAGCCCTGGGTTGGGCTCTGTGCTCAGTGGGGAGTCTGCTTGAAGATCCTCTCCCTCGCCCTCTGCCCCTCCCCCTGCGCTTGCTTGCTCACTCTCTTTCAAGTAAATAAATAAATCTTTAAAAAATATAAAAATATTTTATATATTAAGACAAAACAAAACAGAGGGACAAGTAGAAAACAAGTAATAAAATGGTAGACCTAAGTCTAACCATAGTGATAATTACATAAATGTTAATGGACCAAACTCTCCAATTAAAAGAGATTGTCACAATGAATAAATAAGCAAGACCTACTGCATACTGTATATAGGAGATTCACTTTAAATATAAAAAACACAGGTTGAAAATAAGATATATAGATGCAAAATATATCTGTAGATCTAAGATCTATCCATCTATCTATCTTGCAAACAGTGAACATAAGAAGATTGGAGTAGCTGTATTTATATCAGATAAAATAGATTTCAGGAGGTTGAGTATTACCAAAGATAAAGGGGAAATGTCTAATGATAAAAGGGTCATTTCATCAAGAAGACTTATCAATTATAAATGTGTCTAATAACAGAGCCTCAAAATAAATGAAGCAAAATTGACAGAACTAGAGACATAATTAGGCAGTTCCACAATTATAATAAGTGATTTTAACATCTCTTTCTCTCACCAAATATTAGAACAAAAACCCAAAAGAAATTAGTAAAGACATAGCGGATCTGAACACTACTCTCAGGCATCCTGACCTAATTGCTATTTGTAGAAAGCTACACCCATCAAAAGCAGAGTACAAATTCCTACTAAGTGCATATTGTACATTCTCTAACATAGACCAAGTGTGTGCCCTAAAACAAGTTTCAAAAAAACTAAAGAAGTAAAGCTGAGTTTTTTTGCAGATGACATGATTATTTATGTAGAATATCCTAAGAAATCTACAAAAAGTGCTAGAACTATCAAGTGAATTTCATAAAATTTCAGAAACTAAGGCTAATAGACAAATTTTAATTGTATTTTTATGTACTGGCAGCAAACTATTGGAAAATGAAATTAGAAATTCAGTTCTATTTACAATAATACCAAAAAATAAAATATATAGTAATAAGTTTAACAAACTTATTTGTTAAGTAGTCTGAGCTCGTGTATAGGACTGACTTGTCCAGAACCCCTTTCTGCTCAGGACCACCTCTTCACTGCAAACTTCAGAAGAGAGCTGAAAAGAAAACTTGAAGAAATGGGGAGTGATAGCACATTCATAGATTGGAAGACTCAATATTGTTAAAATGTTGATTATTCCAGCCAAAATTCCAGCAGGCTTTTTTTTTTTTTTTTTTTAAGATTTTATTTATTTATTTGACAGAGAGAGCACAAGCAGGCAGAGCGGCAGGGAGAGGGAGAAGCAGGCTCCCCGCTGAGCAGGGAGCCTAATGCAGGGCTCGATCCCAGGACCCTGAGATCATGACCTGAGCCGAAGGCAGTGGGGCTCGATCCCAGGACCCTGGGATCATGAACTGAGCCGAAGACAGACGCTCAACTGACCAAGCCACCCAGGCGCCCCAGCCCAGCAGGCTTTTTTGTAGAAACTGGCAAAGTGGTTCTAAAATACGGAAATGCACAGAACCTAGACTTGACAGCAATTAAACAAAGCAAAGCTTATCTACCTAGTTTTCAAGATTTCAGTAAAGCTTTAATAATTGAGACTGTGGTGTTCGTGAAGGATAGACACATAGGTGAGTGGAGCAGAACGGAAAGTCTAGAAATAGACCCACACACATACACTCAGTTGATTTTCAACAAAGATGTCATGATAACGTGAAAAGGAAAGTCTTAACAGTGCTGCAACTCCTGGACATGCATATGGAAAAAATAAACTTTGATCTTTACTTCATACCATACACAAAAGTAACTCAAAGTGTAAAAGCTAAAACTCTAAAACTTCTAGAATGAAACATAGGAATGACTATGAGGTCACGGCAGAGATTAACCCTAGGACACAAAAAAGCAAGAATCATAAAAGAGAAAATGGATGGGTTTGATTTTATCAAGTGAAAACATTTACTCTTCTGGATACCCGTGTGAAAATGAAAAGGCAAGCCACAGATGGGAGAAAATATTTGCAAAATATTTATATCTGAAAAATGCATATATCTGACGAAAAACATGTGAAGAACTGTTACAACTCAATAATAGAAAGCCAATTAAACAAAATGGGCAAATGATTGAAGAAGACATATAAACACATGAGAGCTAAGAGCCATCATTAATCATCAGGGAAATGCAAATTAAAGCAACAGTGAGCTACCACCGCCCACCCGCAGACACCATGCCAAGTGCTGGTGGGAGCGTGCATGGGATCTCCAGCATGGGAGACAGATCGGCAGGTTAGAAAGGTAAATACACACTTACCTTGACCCAGTCGTTCCAGTCCTAAGGATCCACCCAAGAGAAATTAAACGTCCACACAAAGACACGTAAAAAAAGTCCACAGCAGGTTTATTTATAGCCATTAAAATCCAGAAACAATCCAGGCGTCCATCAGCACCAATTTTATGTAAATGAGCCATACAGTATATACACTTTTGTGCCTGGCTCCTTCCACTTGAACTAATGATCCTTAGATTCATCTGCACTTCATTCCTTTTATGGCTGAATGATAATTCCATGGTGAGGGTGTACAACGTTGCTTTTACCCACCCACCTGCTGATGTCAAAATATTTAGCCAGCTGCATTTCAGACAGATTGTAATTATGGTTACCATGTTGCATGTTAACAGAAATTTGTTTAAAACTTTAACTACTGCAGGGTTTGTGCAGGTTAGTTTTCTCTGGTCACACTGGAAATGTGACAGCTTAAGTCCTAACTCACACGGGCTGCTGAGTTTTGCATTTGCCAGTGTCAGGAAATGCACTTGCAGTGTGTGGCCCTGTGCTGTCTGTTGTTCCTTCTGCCTGTTCCTCCATCAGAAGTCCTCTGCTCTGGCGTTGTCCTCAGTCATGGCTTTCGATGGTACTTTTATCACCCAAGATGACATTGTTCCTGCAGTTTCCATGACAAGAGCAGGGGGAATACTAGAAAATCATAAGGCTGAGGGTCCCTGACTGGCCTGTGTTGGCCCCAGAGGTGTTTCACTGCCTAGGTGTTCTGTCTCTTGGTGAAAATGCTTGAATTGGGGTTTTCCTAGGACAGAGCAAGATGGCAGATGGACAAGTCCTGTCCAAGCTCATGAGTAGAACCCCCTTCTGCTTCGTCCTTTCAGGAGGCAATGAATGGCTGAAAGCTTTGGAGGAAGGAGTAGTCCATCTAGATCCAGATCCAGATCCAGATGGGTTGAGCACAGCCCCTCCAGTCCCTCAGCTCTGGGGGCTCCTTATGGTAAGTCAGTTGAGCCTACCAACAATGGGCCTCACCGACTGCCTTGATTTGCAGGCCTGGGACCAGGGATCTGCGGTTTCTTAGCAGCCCCGCCCTGCCAGCTAAGCCCTGGGCCCCGCCTCTGGATGTCTGCAGCTCCCATCCCAGAGGGCCAGGTAAGGGTCCTGCACCTCGGCCCCCACCTGGTGCCCTGGAAGGAGGCACCCACATCTGCACCGTGCCCCTATCTGTTGCAGACCCTGTGTTCTGGACCATGGCACTCCAGCGTGCCGTCCTCCTGGCGGGCCTCCTGGTGGAAGTTGCCAGCAAATCCTCAGAAAGCGCGGTAGGTGTCCGGTCACACAGCGGCGTGGGTGCCAGGAAGTCAAGTCAAAACCCTGTCTTCCCAGCCCCTCGTGGAGGCAGTGGGCCCTTCACCTGGCAAGCTTCGGGGGTCACCCTTGCCCTGGCCCCAAGGACAACCAACTGTGCCCGCTATTGGGGTCAGAGAAGCCCGTGCCTCACGGAGAGAAGCACATGCCCCCCACCTGGCACCTGCTCTGTTATGTCCCCTAGAAGCTTCTTTTCCTCTTTGCCAAACTGAACCTGTTACTGTAGCTGGAAAAGGGTCTCCGCAGAGCTGCCCCCACTGGCACTGAGGGGAGCCTGCGAGCTGCCCGCCCAGCTTCGGGTGGCTGGAGACTGCGTGTCCAGGCACGCAGCAGCACTAGGCAGGGTCTGCCGCAGGCCTCCTGTGGCCGGGTGTCCTGGCTCTCCCAGGCCGCTGACATGGGTGTGCTGTGTCCAGGCCTTCCGGAGGGTGAGGCCTTCAGCCGCTCTGCCTCTGCCAGGGTTGGGTGGGATGGGATGGCTGGAGTGTCCCTCGTGGGCTTGGCCTCAGCCACGGACTGGCCTTGGACCCCTCCTGTGGTGGCATGGAGTGTCCACGCCATTCCTTAGACACCCCTCACTGTTCACTGTGTTCTCGTCACAAGAAACAAAAGCTCAGCTGTGATAAACACACACTGAGCCAAGCTCCCACGGGAAGCCCCTCGAGTCTGGTCCTGTAAATGCCAGCACTTGGCACATCTGTTCCCCACTCAGTGCCCCCCCCGCATATGCACACAGCAGGCGTGAGTTCCTGCCCCACAACCTGTCCTGCTCTGGGCACTTCCTCTGCAGGGGCCCTGCTGGAAACCCCTGGTGGAGGGCAGCCACAGAACGCTGAGAAGAGCAACCAGGACCCGTGGGGTGACCATTTTCTGGGGTGCAAAGGGCAGACACGCCTCACCGGGGAGGCCATGGGTGTCTGGGTTTATCTTCGTATTTTATTACAGTCTAGAAAAACGTGTGTTTCCTTTTCTGGGAAGGAGTCCACATGTGGCGCTGAAGTAGGGTTTAGCACCTTTAATTGCTTAATTTTCAAAGCCACCGTCTGGCAGGTGGTGGGTAACGTCCGGGCACACGTCGTTCTCACAGCATGCCTCTGTGCCACGTGCTGGTAATCCTCACGTTTCAGACTTTTTCATGACTATCCTGTTTGTTATGGTGACCTCTGATCGGTGATTATGACCCGCTGAAAACTCAGGTGATGGTCAGCATTTTATAGCGGTAAAGTATTTTATTTTATTTTTTTTATTTCTTTTTTTTTTTATTCTTATGTTAATCCCCATACATTACATCATTAGTTCTAGATGGCGGTAAAGTATTTTAAATTAAGGCATGTACATTGTGTTTTAGACACAATGCAGTTACACACTTCAGAGACTATAGTATAAACATAACTTTTACATACGCTGGAAAACAAAAAATTCACTTGATTCACTTTATCGTGTACTGGGGCCGAATCCACAGTATCACCGAGGTATGCCTATAAATAATTTTTTGGATTGAAGTGCCCCACCCAATATCCACTAGTGTCCATGGGGCTGAGTGGCAGTAGCTCTGCCCTGAACCCAAGAGACCCACCTTTGGAAAGCGCCACGGCCCCTCCCAGCTCCCAGGCGAGGCCGAGTGGTCAGGCAGGCTGGCAGGGGAGGGAAGTGGCTGCACAGACCGCCGAGCACCCACGGCCCGGCAGGTGTCCCCAGGACCACTCCCTGCCCCCCAGGCTGCGCCAGCCCAGGACCCTGGTCAGAATCTCTGAGTGGGCCCCCAGGGATCCCCCTTCCTGGCTTTTGGGAATCTGAGTGCTTAGGAACATGCTTATGTTTATTCAGTCATCAAACACTCACTGGGCACATGAAGTTCTGTCCCAGGAAGTGTTCGTGTGGTGTGACTGTGTGTCCTCACCTCGCTCTGGGTAAGCAAGAGATGGTCACCTGATTCGGAACTTTTTTTTTTTTCGATTTGGAATTTAGAAGAGGCCAGGGCCATGGGCATTGGGTCAAGCTCGTGAGGTACCCCCTCTGCAGATGCCATTCTCAGCCTGGCCTACTTGTCCTGCCCGAGCCCCAGCTGTAGGGTCTGCAAACTCACCGCCCTCTCCCCTCTAGGGCCAGCAGCCTGAATGTTGTGTGGACGTGGTGGATGTCAACACCACCTGCAGGGGCACAAGCCTGTGTGGTCCAGGTAAGCTGCTTTGGCACCAGCCAACCTTGACCAGCCTTGATGATGAGGACAGTGCTCTTGCGAACCCTGTGGGGGTCACCATAGCTGGTGTGAGCAGGCGGGCACACAGGCCCCTTGGGAAGGACGCTGGAGATGCCTGGGAGGTAGGCGAGGGGCCGGAAGAATGGGCAGAAGCAGCAGGAAAGTGACAGGACCCCATCTGAGCCTCCCTCCTGGCTGGCAGCCTGGCCGCCTCTTCTTGGGTGGAGGTGGGTAAGTCCGCCTGGCCCTCGGTCTCTGGCAACGAGTGTGTTTCTTTCCTCCTGCTGCGTGGGCGACCTCCATGTGGGGCCTTTGTCTCCTGCTTCTTAGGGAGAAAAAGGGAGGTCCGGGCCCTTCTTGCTCCTACTGTTTTTTAAGAGTCTTTAGCTGGAAATATTTTTTGTGTGAAGAGGCATATTCTGGTTTCCCTCCGTCCCCCATTTGAAACTTTACCCTCAGAAAGTTTCACATATTAAAAGCCAAGCTGCAAAGAGAATTGGGTTGGAAGTTGTGAGATAAGAGACCAGCAAAGGGGGAGAAAAGGCGTAGGTGGAACCAGAGGAAAAGAACGGGTCTGAGCACGCTGTCCCGCGCCTCACCGGAGGGGGCCTCTAGTCCTGGCAGTGGTCCGTCCGGTGAAGCTGACGCGCAGGTGTCAGGAGCTGGTGTGGCAGGTGGGCCTCCCCCAGAGTGAAGCCTCCGTGGTGCGAGCAATCGGGTATTTAGTAAGAGGCATTTCTATGGAAACAAAAGAAAAACAAATGTTAATGGTTGCAGCAAACTGTAAGTCTAGTTTCTCAATCTAGAGGGCAGTCAGCTAAGTACCCTTCTGGATGTTGGACTCAGTGCCCACTAGGTGGAGTCAGGATGGCAGAGGCGCTGTCTGACAAATTCCGGGGTTGTGCTGCGAATGTCCCTGCTGAGGCTGTGGGGCTGCTTGTGAACTTTCTGAGAGGCCCACCCGGGAACAGGCATGAGGCGTTGAGGTGATTTCTCCGAAGTCCATACCCACACATCCAGCCTCCGCTTGCAGGGCTTTGGGGAAAGGGCAGTTTTAGTTCTTAGTGATTCCAAGTCAGGAGGGTGGGAGGGAGGAAAGTGGAAATGTTAGTTTGGAGAGTTGTAGCCAAATATTGGAAGAGACTGGAAGGTTTCAGGGGCCGGTGCAGCTTACAGGTAGGTGACAAAACCTCAGACATGAACAGGAGTGGAGTCTGATACCCACACACATGTGTTACAGACACCGTCACCCCCACTTCTACCAAAGATAATCAACAGCGAGACGCGAATTGGCTTTTAAAAGAAGTCTAGCCTCGCTAAACGTGGCCTGATCATCTACATAGTGCAGCAAGAATAGTGATTGACCATTCAGACTCTTTTTAAGTCTGCCTTGCTGGACCTTTCCACAAGGAATCTTAGATTGGACTCCCGAGGCCGGGAAGCCGAGCCGAGGACTCGCCATCAGCCCTAACCTTCAATACGTATAGATTTTGGTGAATTCCTGTCTTCTCGAGGTCCAAATATCCTCAGTTTCCTGGACTTCCCCGTAAGTGACCTTCCTTGCTCACCTGTGAGGCTGGGAAGCCAGTAAGCCAGGTGTCAGGTGGTTTTTCAAAGGGGCTTCATAAAGTCAACCTTAGCTCCTTAGTGTTTCTGGTCACTGGTCCTGGCTCTCTAGCTGTCCCTTGTCCCTGCACACAACAGCCCAGCCCGGGGCCTCCCAGTTACCTTGGAGCCAGCCAGAGGGGAGCTGTTCGGGGCCCCCCGCTCCCAGGCCCCCTGGTGTGGTGCTGGGCCTGTCTGCCCACAGCATCATGGGCATGGCTGCTGGTCAGTCTTCACACCCTGCCGTCCACTTGGTGTCCCTGCAGAAAGGCCTTCACCTCACACTGACATTGTGTGTGGATTAAACATCAGTACAGTTCATCATGAAGGACGTGTCCCTGGACACTGCCCCAGGGGCCAGCGCTAGCATTTAGGGCCGGCTCAGTACCTGCACTCAGTATCGATCGAGCACGTGTTTGCTCAGCCGCTGTGCTATATGTTGGGGATGTGAAGAAGCAATAACGGTAGAGTGCACAATTCCTGCCCTTAAGGGGTGCCCTGGCTAGTTGGCAAAACGGACTGTCTGCAAACCACTGGCCAGTGGGAGCTGGGCTGCTCCCAGCACCGGGGGAGCTTGGGGTTTGGGCGGTGGCGCCAGTCTGGGACCTCCCCAGGGAAGGGGGCGGCAGAGGGCAAGGGTCACACCTGGGCTGGAGACAGTGCCCCTGAAGGGGGTGGCCGTGCCCTGTGGCACCTGTGGGGGCAGGGTGAGGGTCCGGTGGTCAGGCTGCTGGGGTCCTCCCCGGAGCATGGGGCCGCGCACGGCACCTGCCTGCCTCGGGTTCCCGGCCTCTCCGAGTGTTCTGCAAGACGCCCCGGAAAGGAGCCCACGGAGCCCCTGGGTGAGAGCTCGCTGCGGCTCCCACCGCGTTTGTGTCTTTTTCTGAAATCAAACCTGACGTTCGGTCCAGACTTCCAGAACGAGCTAGTTAGCATTCTTGAACGAGTTCTCAATTTCACAAACTCAGGATATGGAAAAGCCCCCCGAAGGCAGAGCTGAGTCACTGTCTCCCGCACAGGCTGCTACAGGCACCGGAACGAGAACGGGAGTGTCAGCTGCGTCCGCTGCAGGAACGGCACCTTCAGCTCCCAGTGCCGCAGCCGTCCCACGGCCACGCCCGCCAGGCCCACCTGGCCCGCATCGCACCGAGGGGCCACGTCTCCAAGTGCGGGAGGAACGGGTGGGAGTTGCCCTTCTTGTCCCCACAGCAGCGGGCGGCCCACGGTTCCCTGGACCACCGTCCGTCGAGGGGACACCCCCCCACACGCCCGGTCCCCTCTCCCCCTGAGTCCTCGTGCGGACTGTGGGCTGAGGGCGGCTCTGTCTCCAGGCCTCCTCCCTTTCTGGTTTCTGGCCCGTGATTCCCCACTGGGCGGCGTCTCTGGCTCCCTGGGAGTCTCCGGCAGCGTCCCCGCGCGTGGTCCAGACGTGCCCGGGGAGCCGGCCACACTGACGGCTCTGCTTCCCCACAGTCGCTGGCTGGGGCGCACAGTTCCCGCTGAACAGGAGCACAGGAATGCCCGGGCAGCCAAATCTCGGTAAGTCTCTGGCTCACCAGTTGGGAGCAGGGCCTCTGCCCAGGTCCTGGTGGAGGAGGGGGCCATCATCTGCCATTCCCAGTGCACACGACCACTTACGCTGGCCTCAGTAGGGCCACAGCCACGGCCAAGGTCACGCTGCACCCCAGGCAAGAGATGTATGGACAGGGACCCAGCCTGACCACAGAGCAGGGCTGGTGGAGTCGGCGGCCCCCGGGCCGGGGGTCCCTGGGCACAGGCAGGAGGCCCTCACACATGCCCCTGAGCAGTTCCAGTGAGTGGAAACCCTCACAGCTGCACACCTCACCCCTTGCCTCAGTCCTGGCCCACCCAGCACCTCGGAGCACGGGAACTCGGGACCTGCGGTTGTCTGGGGATGGGAGGGCGCCCTGAGGCCCCCTGGCCCCCATCCCCTGAGGCTCTTCTGAGGATATAGGGCTCAGACTGCAAACACTGCTTGCCAGGCAGAAGAACCCACCACACTGCCTGGTCCTCATGGGGCAGACACAGGGCCCACCTCCTGTAGACTCTGTCCTCAGCTTGCATCCCATCCTATCTGAGATGTGGTCCGCCAGCCACGGAGGCTTAGCTCCGCCACAGGGGCCACTGCAGTCAGGGAGCAGGACCTACCCCAGGAGTGGTCACCTCCTGTCAGGTGACCAGGTTGTGATGGGGGTTGTGTGTCCCCCAGACGCTGGGCCTTCAGCAGAGGGCGTGTTGGACCTGGACTGAGGGCTCCTGCTTTCTGCACAAGTTTCAGGACCAGAAGCACATGGCCTTGCGCTGACCTGGGCCCCCAAGGCCGGCCACCAGAGCAGCAGAGTTTTAGGGTGGGGTCAGCGCAGACGGCCCCGACCTCCTGTGACACCGTGCTGGGTCTGGCAGTGGGGGTATCGGTGGAGGAAGGCCGGCAAGTCTGGCTCTAGAGCCCATTTTCATTGCCGCAAATTTGGGGCAGGACACGCCAAATTAGCCGGAATTCATCCCCCCTCTAGGTTCCAACGTAGCCATGGCCACACCTCCTGCTTGTGTCTCAGGGTCAGAAAGCTACCTCCCCACAGGTATCTAAGAGCACTTTCCCCACAATTACCATCCAGAGCCCCAGCCACGGGCCCGCCAGCCCATCCCGACCCCGGGTAGGTAAAGACGGGCATCATGGCGCTGGGAAGGCCATCTAGGGGCAAGGAACAAGCTCCCACGAGGCGAGGGTGTAGAGGCAACCCCTGCCTCTGAGTTGAGGTCTGACCTGGCATGCCAGGGATTTGGGACCCCATAGTCTGTGCTGAGTCTTCAGGAGGGACATGGGGACCCCAGGGCCTGGCGTTCTCAGGGGCTGGAATCTTTAACCCCCTCGGTACCCCACCTCCCTGTGACAAGCCTGAGGCCTAGGAAGCTGGAGCACCTCAGACCCCACAGCCAGGTTCTGGGTCTGCGGGGGGACCCGAGCCCTGAGTGTGGAACCCTGTGAGGGCCCAGGCGTGTTCGGGGAACAGGGGCCTGGGGAGGTCCTCTGAGGCCCGCCCAGGCTTGCCACTGGCAGCCACTCACTTTGCTCACAGGGAGCCCTCAGGTGGCAGCCTCCCTCTTCCTGGGGACGCTCTTCATCAGCTCTGGCCTCATCCTGTCCGTGGCTGGGTTCTTCTACCTGAAGCGCACCAGTAAACTCCCCAAGGTTTTCTACGGAAGAAACAAAGGTATTCCAGGCCAGAAGGGTGCCGACCAGTGCACACCCCCTGTGGAGCCACGGGGCTGCCTGGGGGGCACAGAGAAGTGGGGGCTGGGGCTGGGGTGCAAGATGCAGGCTGTCCAGCCATAAAGAGTCCTCACACAACAACAGGAAGGGGACTGGGTTGCCATGTGTTTCTTGTGTCTGAGAGTAAGAGGGGCAGCCACGTCCTAGGGATGCTCCCATGTGGATTCTGTGGGGCTCAGAGTGAAGGTGTTGGCGTGACTCCATCGTGGGGCATCATGGCGGGGTTGCTGCTGAGGGGTGGGAGGGGGTGGGGAGGAGGTGACATCCCTGGTCTTGGGCCACCTGCCCGCAGCTCCCCCAGCCAGCGGTGCCCTCTTCCCATCCTGCCCCCCGGGAGTGGGGGTGGGCAGGCTGGTGCAGGGACCGTGGGGCCCCCTGCCGCCCCAGCTCACCCTGGGCCTGGGTGCCGGATCTGCCCCCCTCCGGAAGAGATGGGCGTCACCCTGCTGTGCCCTTGGGTGTGCTGGGCAGGTGGTCCGGCCACCAGGTCGGACCCTTCCGTGGACAGAGCTAGTGGGTGATGAGCCAGAGCCTCCTCGCCTGGCCTCTGTGAGACCCCGTCCCCCCACCCGGAGCCAGTGCTGGGTGCCCGAGTGGGGCTGCTGTAGCTCCCAGGTCCTGACCCAGGCCAGCCAGGGGGGCCCCTTCCGGGTCAGCGCTGGGAGGCTGCTCCTCAGCAGGGGCCACGGGGGTCCTGGTGCATCAGTGCAGTGGCTGGGGCAGACCCACTCAGGGTCTCTCCTCCTGAACCCCCAGGGCTGGGCTTGGTCAGCTGAGGTGGCCACCGAGAGGGCAGGGGTGCGTAGCAACCTCCCCAGTGGAGGTCTCCCTGAGGCCTGCCCCCAGCCCTGGGCCTCCCCTGGGGCCGAAGGATGCTCTTGCCTGTTTTCCTGGTGGTGCTGGAGACCAACAGCACTGTGCCTTCTGAGGGCTGGCTTGCCGCTCTGCCAAAGGGCCTAGGAGGGCGGCTCCCCCTGGGGTGCTTGGGGGCCCACCACCCCAAGAGCAGGTGGGAAATGGGGCGGGACAGACAGCTGGGCCCCGGGCACTGCTGGGCAGTCGTGTGGAGGTGGGACTGGGCTGAGCCTGGAGCGGGGAAGAGCCTCTGCAGGCCCGTGGACCCCCGCCCCAGGCGAGGGACCCCTGCCCCGGGTGACACCCATGTTTGTTCACAGCCCCTGCCCTGCAGCCTGGCGAAGCCGTAAGTAACCTGGAAGGATGGGCCGAGTGCCCCCTGTCGTGGGCCTCTGTGCTGGGGGCCGCCCGCTGTTCTCACTGTGCCTTTTCTCCTTTTCAAGGCTGCCATGATTCCCCCGCCACAGCCCTCAGGTATGTCGGCCCTCATTTCAGGGTGAACATTGCAAAATGATCCTGCCCGTGGGATCGGCCGCTCTCCAGCGACACTGCAGGGCTGGGCTCTGCGGGCCCCTGGCCCTGCAACTCTCAGGACATGGGCCAGGTCCTCCCCCAGTCAACCACGGCTCTCCTGCCTTTTCCCTTTTATTCCTTTCTATTCCTGACATGTTGAGTCTGTTGGGAGAGAACGAGAATCCCCAGCACGGGGTCTGGGGCCACCCCTGAAGCTTCGCTTGGCCCTCACCAAGTCCCAGCTCTACCTGGGCGGTGGGTGTGGGGAGCAGGCTGGCCCAGGCATAAGGCCTTCCCGTGGTCCCTCCTGAGTGGCTGGCACTGCAGTTTTGCTGGGTCGGGCGTGCCCCACCTCAGATGATTCCAGGAACAGGCGCCCGTATCAGCCCTGTTCCAGATGACACCCTGAGCACAGAGAGGTTAAGTGAGCCGTGGTTACACGGCTATAGGCCTTGGAGCGGGAGCCTCCTGGCCTCCCCAGTCTGTGGTGTTGCCACTGTGCAGAGGTCTGGCCTGGGACAGGGGAGGATGTCCCTCTTCTTTGGGGACAGAGAAGTTATTGGCCAAGGCTAGATCTGCTCTGTTCTGTAGAATACCTGTCTCTGATGTCTCTAAAGTGGTACCATCTACAAGCATCTTGAATTTCCCTGCATTAGTCTCCGAGGGCCACCGTAACAAATGACCACAAACTGGGGGCTTGAAACAACAGAAATGTATTCTCTCACAGTCCAGGAGGCCAGAAGTCAGAAGTCAAGGTGGGGGCTGGGGGGCAGTCCCTCCAGAGTCTCTAGGGGAGGGTCCTTCCTGCCTCCTCCGGCCTCTGGTGGGCTTGTGACCACACCACCCCAGTCTC
>NC_138372.1:108579-197630 GCF_054177405.1 Leptonychotes weddellii | reverse complement strand
TGGCTTCTCCCGGGTCTCCTCTGTCTGCCTCCCTCTTGTGAGGACGCTGGTCGTTGGATTTAGGGCCCACCAGATAATCCAGGAGGATCTCATCTCAAGATCCTTAATCTCATCTGCAAATACCCTTTTTCCAAGTAAGGTCGCATCTGCTGGCTCTGGGGCTTCAGACATGGACTCATTTGGGGGCCACCATCCAGCCCTGCTGTGCATCATGGGACCTGTTGTCTCTGTGTCTCTTGAGAGCAAGGTCCTCACCCAGGCCAAGGTGCTTGGGGTGCAGGGGCACCGAGTGTCTGCAGTGAGTGGAGCATTCATCAGACACTCTCCACGCACAAGCTGGGGCTCAGTGGGATCTCCTCCCCTGGGCTGCTCCACACCCCACTCCCAGGAGCTCTGGGGAGGGCTGGGACCTGGGGCCATCCTGCCTGTCCCCGGCCCCACTCTGACCCTGCCTGTCTCTGACCCTGTTTCAGTGCGGAAGCCGCGCTATGTCAGGCGTGAGCGGCCCTTGGACAGGGACACGGGCCCCACTGCCATCTCCTCGGTGGAGGCCCGGGTCAGCAACGTCTGACCCGGGGACCCACCCACAACTCCGCACACCGCCTTGGAGAGAACCCAGCACACAAAGGACAGGCACTGCCCAGCAAGGCCTCAGGACAGGTCTGGACACGGCCCCTGACTCCGCGTGACTGTCTCCCAACAGGAGGTGCTGCCCGAGGGTGCTTCTTCCCTCCCCACAGGGGCTCAGTGTGATGGACTGGGAGCCGCGTCCTTGAGCCAGGCTCGAGAGTGTAGCCAGGTGGGGTCTGGGCCCCTCGGGAAAGACCGCTCCCAGCGGCCAAGAGCCTACAGGGACCGCTGGGCTGCTCCATGCCCCTCCGCCTTTCCGAGCCCACAGTGGGCAGACCTCCCCCCCCACCAGGCCAGTTGGCCTCCTGGCATCCTCTCCGGGACGGTGTCCAGACAAGGGGAGGCGTGGCATGAGCACTGGCCCCTCCGAGGGTGAGGGGCCCACAGGGCTGTCCTGTAGCCAAGACCCCCCACCCTCACTCCCCCAAGCCCAAGACCACACGTTTCCAGGAGCTGCAGAGGCGAGGTTCCTGGTTTCTTACTGACTTTTGTCAGTTTTAAGCAGAAAAGCTAGAGAGACACTGCTTTTCTCCTCTGTCACCTGCCCCTGACCCGCTCCCTATGCTGGGTCCAGGTGCTGCAGGTTCTTGTCCACCCAAGGAACGGACACCGTCCTGAAGCTGTTGGAGATCAGGGCCATGTCCATCCAGGATCACATTCACCTGTGACTCCTGCCTGGCTAGCCTGGTCTCCATGGACTTATGGAGGGCAGTGCAGGCCAGTGGTCCTGTCCCAACTGCCCCAGGCCTGGAGACGCATTGCTGGCCCTGGCTGGTTACAGATAGACAGGGGTTCCTGAGAGAAAGGAGCATTCATGGCCACCTCGCACGCACTGGGCTCAACACTGACCTTCCCAGGTTCTCAGTCGGGACTGGTATCTCTCCTTCAGCGCCTGGTCCACATCCCAGGGGCCCGAGGCAGGGCCTGCGTGCTCAGCTCCTGTGTCCCTTCCGCACCGTGATGCCTGTCCCAAGCATTCACAGTTTGCGGATACTTGAACCCACAACTGGTCCAGCAGCTGAGAGGGGCGCACCAGCTTCAAATCAGTGTCAATAAACTATTCAGGGCTTTCTTCCCCCATCCTCCCTGCTCCAAGGTTCGTCTGTTCCTCGGGAAGGGTGAAGCCCTACCTGCCCTGCTGTGGGGGCAGCCCCGTCAGCCAGGCTGACATGGACTCTTTGACCTCACCAGGAGCAGTGACGTGCCCTCGTGGGTACTGCCTCTCATTCGTCTGTCCCCTCGGTCTGAGGAGAAGGGGACCAAGAGGGAGGTGGGGAGACCAGGATCAGGGTCCCCACCAGCTTCAGGGACCACGGGGAAGGGAGAGGACATTCCACCGCCAATCTGTGCCCATCTGGGAGGCTGGGCTTGGGAGCCAGGGGAGAATGTGCAGGACCCTCCAGGTTCCCTTGGTTTCTGTAGCCCCCGAGGTCAGGGGAGCCTCTCCCATCCTGTGGATCCTCGTGGGGAGGGAAGCACACATGGGAGGAGACTCCCTTGCCCCTGTTCCCACCTTTGCACCAAGCCTGGCTGCTAATCTGGGGGACAAAACAGAAAATGCAGAGCCTTGTTTGACCAGGAGAGCGGGTCCAGCCAGTCAGGCCCTGGAGGCCCAGGCCAGGCACAGATGGGGGCCCCCCACCCCAGGCCTTCTCCATCTCCTCCAACCCTGAGGTACAACCTGGAAACCTGGGGTTATTCCAACATCTCCCTGTCCCTTCCCCAAACTCCCCCAGCCCCCAGCCTAGCTTTGCCCCACTCCTGGCAGCAAAGACAACTCTGAATTTGACCCTGCGGCCACCTCTGGCTCCCCCACTCGAGATGTGCTTCCCCTGACCTTCAGGCCTGGGGGTGCCTGGTCTTTGGGGCCCTCAGTCTGCCAGGCGTCCCCCTGCCACTGGGCATCCCCTGGGCCTGGGTGCCACTGTCCTTTAGGCCCCCAGATAGTGGGGAGTGGGTCACGGGACTTCCCAGCCCCGGGACCCTGATGGGCATTCAGGCTAGAAACCATGTGAGTGGATGCAGTGGGGTAGTGGGGCACCTGAGCCGTTGTGGGATGGCTGGTAGGTCAGGCATCTACAGTGGGGCTCCATCCCGAGCTCCATCCTCAGCCATCCTCTTACCCGGACTCCAGCCCTCACGTAGGAGGCCAAACTGAGACCAATTTATGGGGCCATCGGCTTAGGCCCAAACAGGCAGGTGGGGCACCTGTCCCCTTCTGACCCACCACCATGTCAACTGCTGTGGGGCTCCCCCACACCCTAGGAGGGGGATGGGCAGTTGGCACAGTCCTGGGCTCACAGCCGGCAGCTCATTCATTCGTTCGTTCATTCACTCAGCACTAGGAGAAGCACTGAGAACAGAGGTCAGAAGTCAGCAGCATTAGGAGGTGGGTGCACAGAGGAGGGCCGCATGAGTCCTGAGGAGGTGATGTGAGGGCAGATGTCCTGGCCAGGAGCCTGGGCACAAGACCCCAGAAGGAGCTGGCCAGAGCAAGATGGGGAGGGGACACCAGTTGACCTTAGGGGACCTGGCTTTCAGTCCTGGGCATGGGAGGGGCAGGACTGGCTGAGTCCACTGGATGTCCCGGCAGGGCTGCCTCAGGCCTATAGGGCAAGGCTGAGCCTGTCCAGAGCCCGGGGCCCAGTTTCTGCCCATGTGGGATTCACAGCCTGGATGTGTCCCAGTCTCTCCCGTATCATCGTCCCCGGCTGACGGGTGGGACAGCAGAACAGTTGACAGATCACCCAGCACTGGGCAAGCACGGGTGGGGGGCTCAGCCCTCACACCCCCAGGCCACCTGGGCCCCAGATGAGCCCTGAAGGGCCTCTTCATGCAGTGGCCATCCTGTGTGTCCTTGGCAGCACTCGGGGTTTGAAACTCATTCTGCCCAGTCCTGGGGTGGGGGGACCATAGCCAGAGTGGGCCTTGGGGAGACAGTCCTCTCACCTGGCCAAGGATGACTTCTGTGTCCAGCCCAGAACCCCTAGGTGTCTTGGGGACTCAGGACCCCCACATCTCAGAGCCACGAATGGACAGGGGTGGGGTGCTCACTGGGGACCTGTGTTCTCCGCAGCCGAGTCCCAGGGCTGTGGGGTCACACACTGAGAGCCATGCTCCCCTCACACGTGGGTATGCACCTGCGCCTGAGTGGACACATTCACGCTCAAGCACAGGTTAACCTGCTGGTGCGCGACACCCCCTTACACGGGGTCCATGTGCGGCCCCCGCATCTACACAGCACGGCTGCCCACCCGCCAGGAGGGAGGATGAGCCGGTGTGTGGGGGCAGGTGGGTCGCGGGTCCGGAGCCGCCAAGGTCCCAGTGCCGGGGGCTGGGTGCCGCTCCCGTGCAGGAGGCCTGGCCGCCACCCCAGACGGCACATTCCTCAGGTCTTCCCTGTGCCTCTGGGCACTGACTTGTCCACTGAGGAGCTCAAGTGACCTCAGAACTCGGATATTCCCAGGAGCCCTCGGGAGGATGTTCTCGGAGCAGAGGCACAGACAACACTTCCTGGAGGCAGCATGTGACCCCGAGTCACGATCGCCGTGGGAACCAGAGCCCTGTCATGCACAAGCTGGGCCTGGCTCACAAGGCAGCTCCCCACACTGAGCCCCCAGCCCCTTTCTGGGTCCCCACCGCCTCTCTGAGCAGCCCCTCCCCTGGCCACGAGCTGGATTCTCTGGTAGGCTTCCCACTGTCAGAACAGCGGCGACAGGGCTGCGAGGACACAAAGCCCCACTACTGGCTAGACCCCAGCCCCAGCCTCAGCCCCCACACCCTCCGCCCACACCCCCTGCCTTAGCCCCAGGCCTTTGCATAGGCTGCTCCTGGGGTCTGACTGGCGGGAGCCATTACCCCTTTGCCCACGAAGATTTCTGGACCCCCTGGCTGTGTCGGGGGCTTCCTTGGGCTTCAGTGCCCCTACCCCATGTGTGTAACCGGGTGCCCCCAGCAGACACCCACCCAAAGTCCTGTGGCTGGTCTGATCCCTGACTCACCCTCACCCCAACTCCACCCCTTGGGGGTGCCCAGCCCTGACCTCTCACCCGACTCCCTAGACCCAGAGCAGGAAGTTCCCTCGTGTGGTGGACATTGGGGTGGGACACACACATGTAAGTGGGCTGTGTGGATGAGGTGGGGGTGACAAGCTAGGCTGAGATTGGGGGTGCTCCTCGGAGGGGCCCTTCTGGGAGGCCCACCTGAGCACTCAGGTGCCACCGGGGCCTTAAATAGGGTTAGTGAGCGGATCTGTTTCTGGAACGGCTGCCCCAGCATCCCAGGGGCTGCCAGGGGGAGGTTTTACCCAGGACTCCAGCACCCCAGACCTGCCCAGGCTGTGGAAACCCACACTGACCCCCCAGCCTCACCCCAGGCTCTGATCTCTCACCTCTGACTTCCTGCCCTCCGCTGCCCAGCCTGCCAGGGTGAGGACGGGAGGCCAGCCAATCCCGGAGGCCCCAGGCCACGCCCCTGGCCTATATGACCTCGAGTGTATAAATACACCTGCCCGAAGCTGACACCCAGAGACCTCACACCTGCTTCGGACAGTGCTCTCATCTGGAAGAGCGCACCCATCCCCCTGAGCCCCGCTTGCCTGGGACAGAGCAGAGGGCACGCCTGCCAGAGCAGTGCCCCCAGGAAGGACACCTGCTGGTAGCCAGCCCCGTGGAGGGACACCTGCCAGGTGGAGCACAGGTGGGCCCAGCCCAGAGAAGAGGGAGCGAACACAGCTGGACAGGAGAGCTCGGAGCCTCACAGCCTGGTGGTGGCCACCCAAGAGGACCATGCTCAGGCCTTGCTGACGACCCCCGGCTACCAGGTAAGGCCAAGCTCAGGCACTCCCCTCTCACTCGTACAGGCTCAGGGTGGGGTGCCTCTGAGGAGGGCTGGGACCTCAGTGCCAAGGGACTGATGGTGTGGGGCACACAGGCCTGGAGGAGGCTAGCCTGTGGTCCCCCCCCCAGACCATGCTGAGGCTGCTGCCTAGCCTGCGGCCACCATCGTCCCCAAATGTGGTGACACCTCATGTTGCAATGCTGGGAGCACTCGTGACATCACAGTGATGTCACTGTGACTCACGGTGGTCAGAGTCATCACGAGGCAACACCCAAACCTTTACGACACCTCACCACAAACTCATTGCACTCACCCACCGGGACTAACCAGCAAGATAGGGTCAGGGGGGTCCTTCTGGGCTCCATGGGGTCTGTCCACTGTCCTCCTTACCTGTCCTCCCCCAGGCGAGACCCATGTGGCTGGGCAAGGGACAGGGCCAGACAGGGCCCTGGTCAGCAGGCAGGTCCCCTGAGCCTTGCCAGGGAGACAGAGGCAGGGTCTCCTGTGGAAATGGGAGTGGGTCAGGAGGACGGCAGCTGTGTGCCTGTGTGACCCTGCAGGGTGGTGGGTCGTCCCAGGGGATGGCTGGGGCTCCTCAGGCTGAGGTGCACTTCTAGGTCCTGAGGGCCAGCAGAAAGCCCGCATCACCAGCCAGACAAGCTGGCCCTGCCGGTTCGGGCGAGGCTGGGAAACAAAGCCTCCTTGGGACACCGGCCCCCACCCCTGTTCAGGCCCTCCTCGACTTCCCGCAGCCTGCCAGCTCACCCTGGTCCCCAGACGGAGTCCTGACCCTCACCCAGCCAGGCCTGGCACCCCACCCTCATGCAGCTGCCTGAAAACTGGGAGTGTACCAACCAAATCAGGTGTCCACGCTGGGATCCATGTCCAAACCCACTTCACCCAACCCAGAGTCACACTCCTCCATTGAGAGCCCAGGTCCTGCCGATGTCTTGGCCAGGTGACCCTGGCTGGTCACCCCGCCCTCTGAGCTGCCATTTTTGTGCTGTGGCTCTTTTGTGTCCCGTGACCTGGGCCCAGCCTGGCAGAGCCCGGACGTCAATAGCAACTGCTGTGGGCTGTTGCCATTGACTTTATTTATGCCCGGGTGGCACTGCCAGGTAGGCCAGGCCCAGCAGGAGGTGTCCACTGAACGGTCAGCACGACACCCTGGTGCACATGGCCTCCATTCTTAGACCCTCCTTAGAGCGCCCCTGGGATGCTCACCCCTGTTTTGGCATGTGAGGAGGTGGGGGGCAGGCTTACAACTTGAACAGAAAGACCTTGACTCTGGCATAGATGGGCCTTCCCCGAGGCGCCCACAGGTGGGCAGTGTCCTTCCAGAGATCTTTGGGGCTGGGCTGCGCAAAAGAGACGCAGGGTGAGAGCAGCAGGCTGTGCAGAGAAGGGGCAGCCTGCGGTCACTCACAGGGCTCTCCATTTGTCCCACAGCTCGGAGTCATGTCATCAGGCCAGCAGGCGTGGCATACAGCCACGCCAGCCCCTGGTCGGCCCAGCCCTACAGCCGCGGTGCCCAGGTCCCCCAGCACCCCCGGCTCGGAGAAGGTGGCCTCCCCACTGGAGTGCTCCATCTGCTTCTCCGGCTACGACAACATCTTCAAGACGCCCAAGGAGCTCTCCTGCACACACGTCTTCTGCCTGGAGTGCCTGGCACGGCTGGCGGCCGCCCAGCCAACAGGCCGGCCCGGCAGCGAGGCCGTGCCCTGCCCGTTCTGCCGGCAGCCCACGGCTGTGCCGGCTGCCGGGGCCCCCGCCCTGCGCACCAGCCGCCAGCTGCAGGCCAGGATGCCGGCCCACCTGCGTCGGGAGGAGCCCGTGTGGCTGGAGGGCACTAAGCTCTGCTGCCACCTGCCGCCCTCCACACCCGGCCTTCCAGCACCTGGCTTCGTGTGTGTGGATGTGGGCCTGAGCAAGCCTGCGGAGCCCACTGCACCCACACCCAGCCCGCGCCCTGCCCGCCGCCAGGGCCGTCTGGCCCGCTGCTGGGCGCGCTACGGGGCGCGCTGCGGGGACTGGAGGCGCGTGGCGCTGGTCACGGCCCTGCTGCTGGTGCTCTTCTGTGTGGTGCTCTGGCCCGTGCAGTGCGCGCTCAAGACTGGGGACCTGCACTGCGTCCCCCGGCCCTCCACCACCATCACCACCACCGCTGCCTTCTCTCCTGGGCCCCTGGCCGACCGCTAGGCTCAGCCACCCCTGCCCCAGCGCCAGGTGTGGGTCCCTGGCCCACAGTTGGGGTCACAGGCGTGGCAACCCCGGAGGGGCCCCAACATCTCTGAGGACCCCATATACCCATTCAGCTCACCTTCCCCCTACTCTGGGGGGCTGGATCCTGATGGCACGGACAAAAGGGTCCCTGAAGCTTCCAAGAATCACAGGCTCCTATGGGTCCCAGAGACCACCTCCCTAACCCCCCATCCCGGAGAGACAGCCTTGATGAGGCCCCCTCTCTATTCACTGTGAATTACCTGCATTAGCAGCCCTTTGCTGAGAAGGGATGGCACTCACCATCTTAATTTTATTTTCACATTTCACCCATGGCTCCTTCCCCAGGCAGGGCTGGCCCCTTCCATTGGGTTGGGGTGCTAATGCTGCCCTCTGACTAGGGGGACAAAGGGCAGCAGCAGGAGGCCCAGTCCTCCAGTGCCCATCTGAGCTGCACATTTTTAAATAAATTATTTTGTATCCACATTTGGTAAGGAGTCCTCACCCTGTGTGCCCTCCTCCCCATGCCACTGAGCCTCTCCCTCCCGAAAAGCCATGGTCTGCCCCTGTCTCACTCCCACTGGATTGAAATCCCAGCAGCCCCTAGGGCAGATAGCCCCCAGGTTCTAGGGTGTCCAATTCCTGTTCCCTGTGGGCTGTGGATAGGCTGGAGCAGTCCTGCCCCCCTCCCCCAGGAAGATGGGGAGGGCAGCTGGAGCAGGGTGGGGTGGGCAGGAAGGGGTGGGGCCTTGGCACGGTCCAGACCCCTCCTCCAACACGCCCCAGTTGGACCCCCCAAGAAGTCATGACTCCACAGCCCTGCTGAGAGTCCTGACAAGAGGGCCACAGAACCCCAGGACTGACTCTCTGCGAACCAAAGCCTAAGGACGCACAGAAGCAGAAATGGTGACAGCCAGTGTGTCCTGAAGATCCTGAAGACCTCTCGCAGATCCTCCCGGGGCCAAGTGCAGCAGCTCGAGGGATGGGCAGGAGTCCTGCCAACCCCCACTGGCTTCTGCTGTCGGTCCCAGGAATCCTGCACCACCAGTTAGCATGGTGAAGAGAGGCCAGGCTGGTTCTGGTTCCCCAGACTCCTCACCCCTCACCCCGAGGTGGGTGGGATGGCTGGGGCTCTGGCTGGGCTGGGATGGGGAGAGTGCTCAGGGAGACCCTTGGGAAGCTGGGCCCCAGACCCCAACAAAGGCACAGAACTGAAAACGAGTCATTTTATTGAAGGTACCACAAAGCCACAGGGCCATCCGCGATGGGAGGGGCACAGACTACATGCCACTGACGGAACACCCGTCACACACCAGTCATGCGCACACGTGAGCCTCACCCAGGCACACGGGGTCGCACACGTGCTCGCAGGAGCATCTCACATGCACCTGCGCTGTGGGCAGCTCCGAAGCAGGGGTGGGTGCTTAGGATGGGGGTGGGGCAGGCAAACACTGATGGTGGCTACAGTCAGGTCAAGCACAGACTGGCCACTCATGACACACGTGGTCACTGTGTCGTGCAGGCCATGACTGGTGGCCTCCCATACCGAGAGACAAACCCCAGCCCTGAAGCCCTGCCTTCCCGCTCCTCCCTCACCTGGGAGCCCCAGAAGGGGCAGGGGCACTAGGGTCTCCCGACTGCCCCTCCCCATTTCTAGGCGTCCAGGCCAGGTCAGGAGGGACCCCTCCCCCGGCACTCAGGGACAAGCTCCAGCCTGTAGGTCCTAAACACAGTCCTGAGGAACGCCACGGCCCGCCTTGCGGGCTCCCAGCCTCCAGTGCGGCTCCGGCCCCACCCGGGGCGCGCGCACGCGGAGCCCCCTCACCGCGCGAGGCGCCGCAGGTTCTCGTACTCGCCGCCGGGGGCCTCCGGGGTCCTGCGGGCGGAGACAGGGTTCGGCGGGGGCCCACGCGGGATCCCGCCCCGTACGCTGCCCGCTCCCGACGGGGACCCCGGCCCGGTCCCGCTCCCCGACGACCCTACTCACGCCGCCGGCGCCCGAGACGACAGGGGTCCAGCGTTGCGGCCGGGGTCCGCCGACCCGATGCCCACGTCCAGATAGTCGCGCTCCTCCCGCGGCTCGCGCTGGGAGGAGGGCCTGTCGGTCACCATGCGGCGTCCGCGCGAGCCCCCGCCGCAGCCCGGCCCCGCCCCCACCTGCTCGCGCAGACGCAGCTGCTCGCCCTGGATGTACCGCTGCAGCGCCAGGTACACGAACTTGTACTGCGCCTCGGTCTGCACCATCCCCGAGCGCTGCCGCCGCACCAGCTGGATCGTCTTGGGAACGTCGATGTCGCAGTCCAGACCTGGGCACGAGCGCGCTCAGGACCGGGCGGGGGGCCGGGGGCCGGGGGCCGGGGGCCGGGGCGGGGCTAGACTGGAGGGGCGGGGCACGAGCGCGCTCAGGACCGGGCGGGGGCCGGGGGCCGGGGGCCGGGGGCCGGGGGCCGGGGGCCGGGGCCGGCAGGGAGGGGCCGGGGCGGCTCACCCTGCCGGCGGATGAGGTCCACCAGGATGTCAATCACGATGATCGTGCCTGTGCGTCCGATGCCGGCGCTGTGGGGACCGACCAGGAGGCCTGTGGCGAGGTTAGGCGAGGAGGCCGTGGCCCTGCCCGGGGTTGCACCTGCACTGCCCGCCCACCCCGTCCCCGATCGCACCTGCAGTGCACCACCATGGGTCCGGCCCCCGGCGTGCTGCTCTGGGCCCTGTTCACCTCGTCCAGGAAGCCGAGGACGCCGGAGGGCTCGGCCGGGACCCCGTGGTCCGGCCAGCTGAAGTACTGGTAGTGCTTCACTGTGCGCGGTGGCTCCTCCTGGGCAGGGCGGGCTGGTGAGCGTGAGCAGGGCCAGTCTGGGCAGTTCCCAGGTGGGACCAGGCCGCAGGGTCACAGTGGAGCTGCTGTGAGCCCCAGGGTAAGAGGGGCACGGGGCATGAACCGGGAGGAGGCAGGCAGAGTTTGCCAGAAGTTGTGACCAGCAGGGTCAAGGCCGAGAAGGGGATGGGAGGGAAATACGGGATTCAGAGCTTGGGGGCTCTCAGATAGCCCCCGGTGGCTCAGACCCCTGGGGAAAGGAAGAGGGAGCAATGGGGCGAGGGAGCAGGTTTCAGGGACTATGACCTCTATTTGGGAAGATTCAAGTGTGAGGGCCCTACAGGGCCCCCCAGGTGGTGAGACATAAGAGACAGGGTGGGGGTGGGGGGCACGGGAAGGAATCTGTTCCTGCCACAGAAATATGTGCCACTGGCCTACGAAGGACCTTGAATCTGCTGAGGTGGCCCAGGGAGAGACTAGGGAAGAAGAGGCCATGTGGGTGTGAGGCCACCCTGGAGCCAGGCAACTGGGACCTGGGGCCTGGGGTTGAGAATGTGACCTGCCTGTGAGCACTGCCCAGCAGAGCCCAGGCCGGGACTGTGCCCACTGGGTTAAGGGACGTGAATACCACTGAGGCCAATGGGATTCGGTGGAGCCACGAGGTGGGGGGCAGCACAGGACTTCCTCACCCCCAGCACAGACCTGGGGACTTCCTGACTACTGTGACTCTGGCCCTGCATGTCTTGTGGCCCTCTGGGCTCACCTGATCTGGCCGCCACACCTGCAGTTCCCGCACACAGTAGCCCTGGGCCTGGTACTCAGCCAAGTTGCAGATATGTACACGGCCATATTCTTGGCTGCCATGCAGCTCTGGCCAGTACCGGAAACATTTGTTCTGGGAGGGAGGGTGCATTGCATCAGCTGTGCCGGAAGACCACTGGCACACTTGCCTCTGTGCCCCGTGGGGACTCCCACATGCACATGCATACACAGGGGCTTTCCAGAGTCCCCCCCACACACACACACCACACACACACACACACACACACACACACACACTTCCCCCCCTAGCATCCCGAAGGCTGAAGAAAAAGCAAGGCTGGGCCAGCCACCAGCACAAATCCACATGCGCACATGGGGAGGGGGCTGTTGAGCCCAAGCTCCTACCCGGCCTCGCTCCACCTCTCTCGTGGCCATGACAATGACCCGTGTGTTCTCCTGGAGGACCATCGCCCAGAAGGCAGCTACTGTGGTTTGCAGACAGCCCTGGGTGGCGATGTACGCCTTGCCCAGTCCATGACCTGGCTTCTCCTCTGGATCACTCTGTAAGGGGGTGGGGGCCGGGGGTCCATTGTTCCCAGGATTTAAAATGCCAGAGGACAGTGCAAGTCTATGCAGATGACGTACAACGTAGCACCAGGTGGCTCACAAACAAATGATGTGCAAAGCAGCACCAGGTGGCTCACACACAGCCCCTCCTGCCCTAGGCTAGGGAGGAGCTTAGGACCAATATTTAGTGCAGCCCACTCTGAGGACTCCTTGGAAACCGCCACAGCCCCTCTCCCCCAACAATGTCTACTGTCCTGCCAGGGCCCATGGATCACGGGGGCACCTGGACCTTCCTGGGCCTGCCAGCAGGAGCTCCAGGCTCTAACAGGGGGATAGGGGGACTGGTGTGTGGCCAGGCTCGAGGTGTCCTGTCTGATCCATGCTAGGCTACACAAGCAGCTGGCCACACATGCCTGTCCCTTGCACACCCACCCTGATATAGTTGGCGTTGATGTAGTTGGCGCCAGGGACACTGTCGTCCACATCATGCAGAGTGACACGAGTGGTATCAACTGGGAAGGAAGGATGCTGCTCAGGTCTCCAGGGGAGAGGGAGGAGAAACGGACCTCACCCGCCTCCTTGCCCGCGGCCCCCATGGTGAGCAAGATGAGGCAGGAAGGGGCCGTGAATGCGCAAAAGGGAAAGTCACCCGGTGGTGGGACACCACGCCCTGCCTCAACCCCCACAGGCCCCTCCTTGCCAGATGGGCCCCACATGTAGCGGATGGAGCCCTGGCCCCCAACACGGCCCCCCCGCCTGGCCCTCACAGGGAAGGATGTTCTTGTAGCGATTCTTGGGCTTGTTCTCCAACCGCTGCCCCTCCTTCCGTGGATACAGGAGCCGACATTCCTGCTGCTGCAGCATCTGGTTGGGGGTGGGGAGCTTCAGCCTGTTGTCCCACACTTTTCCAGAGCCTTCAGTGACCATCCTACCTCCCCTAAACCTCACCCCTCTGCTGGGCCTCGCCCAAGCCCCCAAGGACGGGAGTCTGTGGGAGAGTGAACAGTGGCGAGGGGGGCGGGCACCTCGAATTCTTCCCAGAAGCCTTGCTTGGCCTTCTCGCTGGCTTCAGTGGCCCCGCTGAGCTCTTGTACTCGGCTCTCGATGCTTGCGGCATTGATCCTCGTGGCCTTGAGGGGCTGGCCGGGAGAGGTCTGTGTCCACACTTAACAGGGTCCAGCAGACCCCGCGGCGCCTTCCCCCAGGGGCAGCTGCCCTGACCCCACACGGTTTCCCTAGGCCACCCCGCCCCAGCACTGCCTAGCCCCCTTTTCCCTGGGTCCCCATGTCCCTTGGGCCGTCCCCACCCCAGGGGTGAAGCTCACTCAGGATCCCAAGGGTCACGTGCCTCCGGGCATACCTGCTTGAGATGCACCACAGTCCCTGACTTCTCCACCATGGGGTTCTTCTTGTAGTGCTCCACCAGGTCTGTGAGGGTGTCGAACTGCTCCCCACCTCCCACGTCATACTTTCCATCTGGCTGTGGGGGCGACAATGAGGCGCCTGGCCACTGCCTGCCTCCCCTGAGTCACACCCCTACCCCTGCTGCCACCTCCCACCTGGAAGTGGATCATGACGTGTGTGACCCGTGGCCGGCGGTCAGCCTTGTCTGGCTGCTGTGTGAGCACAGACACCACCAAGTCCCCCGGTTTGCTCTGACTCTCCCGCACCAGGAAGGTACCCGGACGTCCTTGTTCCATCAGCAGCTGCTCGGCCTCCTTGCCAGACAGGTGTCCATGGTACCACCTGGCCCAGCGTGGTGGGGGTGGGGTGGGGGAGCCCAGGTGAGCCCGGGGGCCATGGCCTTGCCGGGTGAGGGGACACAGACCCACATGCAGCCAGAAGGCTCCAAGACAAGACACAGACAGAGAGAGACAGACGGATCCACCCAGATCTCAAGGGCCCGGGCAGTGCCCTCACCCAGGCCAGCCTCAGTCTGCCCTGCCCGACTCTCTGACTCTCCCCCTGCCCAGGAGCAGGCAGGCTGGAAGCAAGACAGGCGGGCCCTGCAGGGCCGAGGGTGGCCACCAGGTGGCAGTCTGGTCCCCAGCGAGGAGGGACAGGGCCGCCTTCTCAGACCAGCCCCACAACCCCTCCCTGGCAGATGCAGCTTCTTCAGGTCTCAGCAGTGCAGGCAGGGAAACTGAGGCTGGAGAAAACTGCTCACCGGAGTCACCAGGCAGGAGGGTAGGTGTAAGACTGGCTGCAGGGCTCCTGCTGCACACTCACCCTTGTGGCCAGTGCCCCAGACCCAGAGGAAATGAGGCCCCAAGCCCCGGGTAGGGGGGCACGCAGGACACTCCCTCGACTTTGCTGCAGCTGTGCCCAAGCCTGACCCTGAGCCACGGAGGGCAAAGGGAACCCAGAGGCCATGCCCAACAGACCCTGCTCCCCCGGACCCTGGCATGCACGAGGTCACAAACATGCCGGTGTCTGCAGCTCACCGCTCAGATACGGGGTCCTGGCAGCCCAGCGGGTGCCGGAGCTCAACGGGGGCCCCGCTGCGCTCACGGAGCAGCCCCCCATGCTGGCCTGCATAGTGCTGTACCAGCTCGGCTAGCGTCGCGAACTTCTCCCCTCCGTAGAGATCATAGTAGTCGCCCGTGTTTTGGATCTTGATGTGGGTCACCTCATCGTGGCGCCTGGAAGGCAGGTGCACCAGGCACTGTTGGGGGGTGCTGCTCCCACTAACCCCTTCTTCCCATCACCATCCGCAGTTTCCAGAACAGTCCCAGAGCTTTTCCTGCCCTGATGTCTCTGCCTCTGCCCTTCCCCTGCCAAGAGCAGCCAAGGCCCTTCCCCATCAGCCAGTCTCTGCCTCTGCCCTTCCCCTGCCAAGAGCAGCCAAGGCCCTTCCCCATCAGCCAGTCTCTGCCTCTGCCCTTCCCCTGCCAAGAGCAGCCAAGGCCCTTCCCCATCAGCCAGTGTGAGAGTCCCACCCTGGGCGGTGGGCATCCCACCCCCACTGCTCCCCCTGTGAAGTCAGGACTGGGCTTGCAGACCACAGGCCTGACTCTCCATTGGCCTGGAGGCAGACGCCGAAGCAGCCCTCCATGATGGGCTCCGCCTCACCCCAGACCACCCGCCTGGGAGCTCCTGACGACCAGCAAAAGGGCCCTCAAGACAGCTTCCCCAGGCCTCACAGCATGGGAAGCTATCAGGAAAGCCCCAGGGGAGGACCTCAGCCTCTCCAATGTGAGAGAAGTCCATCCTGAGAGGTACCCTCAGTTCCACCTGCTGCCTCAGCTTTAGCAGAGAGACTGAAAGGATCTAGAGACCTTTTGAAAGCCCCCTCCCCAGATCACCACTCTTTCTCACAGGCTGACCCCTTCCCATCTAGGGCTGACACAGATCTGGCTGTCTACTCTGCTGGTTGCAGCCCCTCCCCATTCCTCCTCCCCACACAATGGCCCTTTCATGGCCTCAGGCCAGACCCCCAGTGGGCAACATCCCCAGGAGATGGGATCCTAATGACAGCCGTTGAGGCCCCCTGTCCACCACACCAGACTTCTCAGAGTGCAGGAGGGAGGTCCTGCCAACTCCCTACCTCACTGAGCCCTTCTAAATGACTCCCTCCTGTCCAGAAGCCACTTGGTCAGGAATGCCAGATTTCCACCCACCCTTGCCAACCTGTTGGCTCCCCACCCCTCACAAAACCCAGATTCTTAGATGTCCAGCCCCCAGCGGGGATCCTCACTTCCCAAGACAATGCCCCACACCCCTCTGGGAAGACAGGGAAGACCGATCCCCACCTGTCCCCCAGCCTAGGGTGGAGCCTCAGGCCTGTTCACACCTGGCCGCAGCACCCACCCCCCTTCACCCACCTGACAGACAGTGTGAAGCCCCCTGGGCAGCTCTTGCTGGGTCTTGCCAGGAAGCTCCCATGCTGGCCCCTGGACAGGAGAAGCTTCTCGGCCTCAGCTCCGCTCATGTTGGGGTGAAACCACCTGGAATGAGGACCACAAGCTGGCAATCCCAGAGAGCTGGGGTGACACTGAGCTCCCCCACCCAAAGTCCTGGCCCACACCCAACCTCCACCCATGGTGCCTGTTGTAGGCCCCATGCTTACAACCTGCCATGGGCAGTGACCACTGGGTCTGAGGTCTGTGGGGAAGGAGGTGGGGACACAGATGAGCAGAAACTTTCCTGCCACTGGGGGGGTGGGTGGGGGTGAGTGGGACAGACACCCTCCAGCACCCCCGCACAGCCACCATCAGGAACCTCACCTCACACTCTGTGCCTGGTCCCTCTGGCCCTGCCAGGGCATCGCAGCTTGGCCAAAAGTACTCGGGGTGCCCCAGGGTCACCCAGGGCCTCCTGCCTGCCCTCAGAGCCCCGTCAGCAGACCCCGTTCTACCCCTCCTGGTGTGGTGTCGGCCACCACCTTCTCTCATGGGGCATGTGCTGCAAGCCCAGGGACCGCCCCGCCCCCCATAATGTGTTAGTCACTTCGCCCTCCCAGAACAAGAGCACATCTACGGGTTCAGCTCTACGTCCCACCCGGACCACTGTCCCCAGCCCTGCTCCACACCCACAGGAGCTCATTCACCACAGACCCATTGTACTAGCTATTCTCTGCTCCCCTGGCCCACTTCGTATGGCTGGGACACCCCTCTCACTTCTCATTCTTTTATCCCTTACTCGGCTTTACTTCTCTTCATAGTATTTGCCTCCTTGACCTATATGATATACTGTAGGCTTACTGTCTATCTCCCACTCAAGGATCTGAGCTCCCAAGGGCAGACCCTGTTCTGTGTTATGCAGTATCCCACGGACGAAAACAGCGCCTGGGTATTAATTAAGAAGTGGATGAATAAGGGGGCACCTGGGTGGCTCAGTTTGTTAAGCTTCTGACTCTTGATTTCGGCTCAGGTCATGATCTCAGGGTGGTGAGACTGAGCCCAGTGCTGGGCTCTGTGCTCAGTGGGGAGTCCGCTTGAGATTTTCTCTCTCCCTCTGCCCCTCCCCCCACTTACGCTCACGCTGTCTAAAATAAACACAAAAAATCTTAAAAAAAAAAAAAGCGAATGAATAAGTGAATGGATGGTGGGGGTACAGGTACCAGGGTGGCTGGCAGGTTCTGCCAACTGTGGGGCTCGACACAGGCTGAATCCTGTTGCTGAAGGACTAGAGGGGGGGCTGCAAGCTAAGAGGGACTGCAACCCTGCCTCTGTCCCCAGCCCTGCCTCCCTGGGACTGTCCTTCTTCACAGCCTCCCCCATGAGGTGGGGGACAGCCCCAGGTTCCTGGAGGGACTGGCCAGGAGGGCCCTCACTCAGGGTTGTGCATGAGCCCATGTCCAAGATCATAACTGCTGGGTTCTTTCCCCTCGTAGCTTTTGCTTCCTCTATTAGGGCAGGAATTTCTGGCCCAGGTTTAAATCTGACCCAAGAGATAGGAGGAAGGATGATCCCGCCCTGTAGAGCTCTTTCTAGAATGGAACTCAGATCACGTGTCTAACGCCAGCCTGGATGCTTCTCCCTCCAGGTCCTTCTCTTCTTTCAGGCCTCCTTCTGCCCCAGGCCTTCAGCCTGTCCTTTCTCCTCCAAGGACCATCTGTGCTCGTAGTCTATCCCTGCGTGTCCAACACAGCAGTCTATAGCATGTGTGAAATGTGAATGTAAATGAATTAATATTCAACAGAATCAAAACCCAATTCCTTGGCCACACTGCCACGTTTTACTGCTGAGAGCCACGTGAGGCTAGCAGACTGTTGACAGTGCAGGTAGGAAACATTTCCATCACCACGGAAAGTTCTGGTCTGCGCTGGCCTACACTGCCCGTCCTTGCCTGAGTCCTCACAGATCTGTTTCCCTCTGCCCTCCAGCCCCATAGAGACCTCTGCTCTCAGGGTGCTCATCCGTCTCCGGGGCCTGTGGCCAGGCCTCAGTCCTCAGCAGCATCTGACTGACCCATGCCTCCACTCGGCCCTTCTCCAGAATTCCACACTCCCCTGGTTTTCTGCCTCACCTGGTCAGGATCCTTTGCTGGGCCCTCCTCTTTCTGACCTCTCAATGTCAGAGCTCCTCACCCGTGCTGGCCGTGTGTCTACACGGCCATGTGCCTTCTACACCTCTAGCCTCACCTGGGATCTGAGCTTCAAACTCGCAGATGCTTCTCTTCTTGGCACCTCTATTTGGAAAGGTAACAACATTTCTATCTTAACATTTGCAAAATTTAGAACTCCTGGACACACTCAGAAAGCCCTGCTCTTTTACCCGGTCCCCACTCCATGAAGGGGGCCACTGCTCAGGCGTAGCTCAGGTCACCAGCCTGCAGGCCCTCGGCGCTCTCTTTTCCAGCAACCTTGTGTCCTACCTTCCAAATGCACCCAGAACCAACCCCTTTTGCTGGGCATGGCTCACATTCCCTGCATTTCCCAGCAACCCCACTGCTGCCCCTACTGTGTTAACAGCCCATAGACACACACATACTTTTGTGTTTGTCACCCTGTGTTTTCACTGAGGGCAGGCTCAGATCTGATGCTGATGGCTCCCCAGGGTCCATGTGTTGGTCCAGAGAGGCCTGGAACCTCAGACGACCTCCCCGGGGCCACCCAGCCTGCTCACACTTTCCCTGGGGGAATCGGGGTTACCGTCATCCAGGCCCTTCCTGGGCATGTTCTGAGCCTAGTGTCTTGAGCCCTCTCCCATGCTGGCTTGTAGCGGAGCCAGACCTGGGGGCAATTTTTGGTCAAGTGGTCCAGCAAGTAAGGCTGCCAGGGAAGGTTTCCTAGAGGAGGAGAGGCCGCATAGTGACCTCCAGAGCCAGTCACAGGAGAGTAGGCGAGGCCTCCAGGAAAAGGGCAAGGGCTTCATGCTGTCCCTGGACCCATGATGAGACAGTGTGGGACAGGAGCGGGGGGTGGGTGGGTGGCGGGGAGTGGAACCCAGAAGAAAGCTTCCAACTCCCCCTCCACCATGGGCCACCTACTCTGCTGAACCACATCCTGTGCCCAGATGCCCCTGCCTCCCCAGCCCCAGTAGCCTCAGATTCCAGTTCAAGATGGGCAATGCCCAGAGTGTGGGGGCAGGGGTAGAGGGTGGAGGCCCATAATCAAAGCCACAGAGAGGGGTGAAGGGCACCTTGTTGTCCTTTCAGGGACTCTCAATCATACTTTCCATCCCCCTCTCCTCCCCACAAACTGCCACTGGGTCTATCAGGTGGAAATCTCCAGGGTGGGGCATCCTGAGAGGTTGCAGTCACTCACACCACCACCCTCCAGAATCCCAGGCTGACGCAGGGCCTCACATCCCCCCAACCAGGCCTGAGGTGGAGCTGAGAGCCCAGTAGGCCAGTGAGGCTTGCTGCCCCTGGCTGAGGGGGTGGGAGGAGGTAGGGAGGCTACAGGTCCCCATCTCCAATCCCCATACCCCTCTGTGCCAGAGCCCAGGGTCACCTCTGTGCCAAAGAGCTCCCTGTTCTGTGATGGGTCAATGACTCAGCTCTGCCTTGGCGACACGGCCTTGCAGTCCCAGGGAAGGAAGACAGGTAGGGTGAACAGGGCGTACTAGGCTCCCAACAGGTCTCATGGTTTCGGCCCTTCAAGGCCCAACTGAACCCAGTCAGTGCTCAGGAGCCCAGGAACAGCCCACCTAACCAATCAGCCTGAACCCATACTGGCCACTGGCTGGCCTAGCTCCCTGTGTGGCCTTGCTCCAACCCTGGAACCGGGGAGTCAACATGCCTACGCCCGTGATACAGGGGCTGTAGACTCCTGCAGGACAGACACTGTTGTGATGATGGGGAATCCACAGACCAGTGGAGAAGGGTTCCCGGTTGGAATTCCAGGCCTGAGGACCCCAGAGCACAGGCAGTGTCCTTCTCCATCTCCCTGCCCCCAGGCCCCAGGCCCTGACCCTTCTGGCCCAAACCTTGGCCCAAACCAAGGGCCACCTGTCTATATAGAACCAAATTAACCAGAGATATGCTGTCCTCTCCAACCCCTGGAACAGAGGGTGAGTCTGAGGGGGCTCTGCATGCCCACCACCCCACCATGGGACCCAGCCATCCCCCAGGCATCAGTATCAATGCACGTGCACCCAGCCCTGCCCCACAGTGCCGGAGGCCCCTGGGAGACAGTGCCGATGGAAGTGCCCATTGACCCACAGACCACAGGGCCACAGGAAGGGGACTTGAGGTGGGGATGGACACAGGGGGATAGGCTTTACTGCCCAGGCCTCAGAGGAGTGACAGTCCAGATGGTCAGCACAGGGTGGGGCAGAGAGGGGTTGGCAAGGGCAGGCAGAGCCTCACCGGGGGCTTTCCCAGGCTGGAGCAAGGTCACGTGCACATGACACAGACATGGCCTTCTCTGAGGACCAGAACTTGCCTGGGGGACAATTAAGAGTGAAGCTGAGGGGAGTCTGAGGGGTCATCCAACCAAACCTCAAAACCCCCTCCTCCCTGAATTTGGACTGTTATCACAGACAAGTTCCTGAGATCCAACTGATTTCCACCATTCCTGAGCTAAGAGGGCCTGTGACCTTGATGGAGGCCACTGTGCCTAGTTGCTTCCTCACTACATCCCTCCTAGGGATCCTGGGACCCTCATCACTGAGGTGCTGCTGGTGGGAGATGGGGGAGGCAGGGGTCTCTGCCTGGGGCTAAGGACCTTGCTCCTTGGGTCCAGAGACACCCTGGGGACCCTGAAGATCAGACCTTGTCCAGCCCCTCACTGATCTAGGAAGTCACTCAGGGTCATAGCATGACCCCTCCTGTGAACTCCTGCCTCACCAAGCCCCCAGTGATATGTGTCTCACACCTGTATGACCCCCCATGGACATCCACATGCATGCTAGAGTCTGAGCTCACACGTGTGTGTGCTCATACCCAGAGAGCAGGGATCCAGCAGAAAGGGCAGGAAGGGCCCAGTTCCTGTCACACTTCCCATTTTCCCTCCCCATGGAGGCAGGAAGCTGGTTTGACCTGCAGCTGCCTAGGCTCTCACGTCCCTACCAGGGAGCTTGTCCCCTAAACCTGGCCCTTAAGAGGGTCTGGAGGAAAGATGAGCCCATCTAGAGAGGGCTGGTCCTTGTAGTTAGCGTCAAGGGACCAAGACTAGAGCAGAGGAGACTAGACCCTGCCCTGAGGGGTCCTAGGGAAGCAAGAGTTACCCCGCACCTGGCAGAACACAAATCCAGTGGCCAGAAGGGAGCCTGGAGCAGGGCAAGGCGTCCAGGGGAGGGAGAGTGGGAGGGTCTGGCTTTGTCCTGACACCTGCTGCCCATTCTAGGCTCCAACCACTGCCACCCACCACCTGCAGGGCATATTCTGTTCCTTACGGTTAGGGTACCTCTGACCTCCACCATGGCACCTCCCACCCCCATTAGAAAGATTCAACCGCCTGGGTGAGGCCCGGCCTCGTGGGCCTGGGACCCCGGGCATCAAGCCCTGGCTGTGGAGAGAGGTCTGTGCCAGGAGGTGAGGACTGGGGGCATGTCTCGGCGCTACCCGTCGGTGCCCATCGGGCCCGAAGCACATCTCCAGGGGTCGCGGAGTCCAGCCACCTAAAGGCCCTGGCTCACCTGCGCGAGGTCATGTCTGCTCCGCGCTGGGCGCTTGGCGGGTCCAGGCGGCCGCGCCCTCGGGCCACTTCGAGAAGGCCCCGCCCCCTAGGGCCCCGCCCACTCAGGGCCCCGCCCACCCAGAGCCTTGTCCGGGAGCTTCCTTAAAGGAGCCGTGTCCACACGTCTCACCACCGCGTAGGAGAAGTTGCGATAAAAACAACAGTTTTCGAGGGCGCCAAACTTCAGAACCAAGAGATTCGCGCGGGCGTCCCGGGCTCGGAGGGCGAGGGCGCGGGGCAGCCGGGACCGAGCGGCCCCCAGCCTGGCCGGCCGCCTCCGCACAGCGGCGCCTAAATGTGATAAACGGCACATCAGTCCCACCGCGCGCTGTCCCAGAGCCCGCAGGCCTTTCCGCATTGCCTCCTTAATGGGAGGAGGGCGGTGAGGGGCTGCGCTCTCTTCACGGGGAGGTGGGGGAATTCGGAGCTAGAGGAGGAGACCCCTGGGGGACGGAGGTGGGAGGACGTGCTGCCGTCGCAATGCGATGACCAGGTAACCACCTCTTACTTTTCTACCTTGGGGGCTTCCCTCTTTTCCTCCCCACCTCGGCCACCCACACTAGACAGTGCCCTCCCTTCCTAAGTGATGCTGACCCCTCTTCACCTTTGCTCCTGCTACAGCTGCCCCCCATCTGCTTGTTTCCTGTCCTTCACTGGCCAAACCACCTTTCATAAGCCAGTTTCTGGGGAGCAGCACCCTAATTCATCTGGGTCTCAACCTTGAGATCCCTGGTTAGGAACTTCAGGGCCCTCTCCCGTCCAACTCCTCTCTACCTTTCCAGGAGTGGTACACCAAGGCATGGAAACTTCTCCTGAAGTTCCAACCCTGGAGCCCAGATCCCCACCCACCGCTGTGGAGAGCGGGTCAGTGCTGACTGACTGCCCTGCTTCCTTCCTCTCCCACTCACCTGGGTCACCTCACTAGCCACCTGCCGGTCCTGAGCCTCAGCGGCAATTGCCCTGAGAGCCCCCTCCTTCTGGAACCATCAACTCCCAGACACTCCTGGCCCCACTGGCTCACCTTCTCCATGACCTCCCAGTGTGAGAGCCTCGTCTCCCCTCACTTGACTCCCAGAGCAGCCCACTTGCTGGCTCCCTTATGTTCAGCGTCCCCTCCGCTTGGTACTACATGGCTTCCTGGTCTCTGGTGAGTTGGCTCTCAGCTCCTCAAGCCCAGCCCCTCCAGATGCATTAGGGTGGTACACCCAGGTGCTCCAGTGCCTTCATCAGGACCCCACCGCCCAGCCCCGCAGAGGCCTATCCACTCTGCTCCAAAATCCTCTCGTCTTTATTAGTACTTGGGCCCCAGCACTCTGTCCTACACAGCAGGACATCTCATGAAGTCTGACCGACTCTGGCTCAAACCCCTCCAGGAGCTCCCTGCAGCTCTTCAGACAGATCCCCAGCCTAGCTGGGTCCCACAGGATCCGTCCTGCCCACCTTTGCCTGCTCCTACCAGGCCTCCAGCTGTTTGGGCTGGGCCTGCACTTCCTCTTTCTGCTCAGAGCACCTCCCAGCCGCAGGGCACTTGCTCGGATGTAGATACCTCCTGCCCCACCGCAGGTCTTCACACCCTTGCTCCAGCAACTTGCTTACCCTCAGGTCTCGGTCGAGTACCAGGTATTCCTGGAGCCTCAGGCTAGTCCTGCCGCTTGTACCCTGCATCATCACCTGTTTATCTCTCCTTAGCACCTTGGCGTTTAGGGCCACGCTCCTCCCCCATCCACAGCACCTGACAGCTGACAGCATCCATTCCACACACATCGCCTGAACAAACAAGTTAAAGAATAATGGATGAAAATGTGAATGCCCATGGGCTAACAGGTCACCCGGGTGCTGAGTGTATGGGTATTTTTGTTTTCTTATATTCATTTTCTGCTTTTTTTCTATTAACAAAAGAAACCAAAAAAAGAACAGTTATCCTTTATAAAAGTCAGGAGTTCCAGGGAGGAGGCCACCCACTCTCCCTTCTTCCCCTGTTCCTTGTTAGAGGCTCACAGCTGCTGTGGGGCTGGTCGGTCACAGCTCCTCGGGGCCAGCCCATCTCAGGGCTTCCTGCTGCTGGTCTCCCAGCAGAGCCAACAGTCGCCCTCCTACCTGGGCCAATGAAAAAGGCTGCCCGCCCCACTCACCCTGGCTGCACCCCCAGGCCCTCCTACCCCCACCTACCCTGCCCCCAAACCCCCTGCCCTTACTACAATCTTCCCACTCTCCTCACAGCCCCCTTTCCCATCCTGTGCTCACATACTGATGTAGAAGACACGTGTGCAAACACACACATGCACATGCACTCATGGGAGTTGCTGCCGGCAAGACCAGTCACCTGCAAGGCCACCTGGTGTGCCGCCTCCACGGGCCCTCCCCCAGTGCATAACAGTGTGCACTCTGCAAAAAAGCAGCCCTACCCCCCAGTGCAAGGCCCTTTTCTCCATCCAGAGCTTCCTAAGGGAGCTTAAAGCCTCTGCTGTATCACAAACTTGAGCAAGAAGCCACAGGAGAGGAGCCAGCAAGGTGGGTGGTCCCTGGGCCAGGCAGGGCTCGGGGATGGTGTCTGGTGTAGACGGATGCCAGCACCTCTTTTAAAGTGTTCAGACTTTATTTCACGGTGATTGACACAGACACAGACACAGACTGGAGTTAGTAACATGACATACGGGGTTCCCTCCAGCCTTTGGGCTCAATGGCCCATTCCCAGCTGTGGGAGGGTTAGGGCTGCCATCCCCACAGGAGGGCAGGGTGTGTGGGGGGGGCAGGTGGGATGGGGTGTAATATTGCAGTTTTCTCTGCTGCCTCTACACCCACCCCTTGGCCTTGGTCTTGGACAATGACACCCCTCACACCAGAACCAGAGAGAGAGTTTGCTGTATGGTGTGCTCAGCTGCCCTTGGGCCAGGACAGGAGGGATGATGGCCCTGTCACCCCAGGTATCAACTAAAATCAATGCAGAAAGGTTGGTGGTCAGACATCCATCCTTGAGAGGGGGTGCCAGCTACCCAAGCAAGGAGGCAGTGGGCATCCACCGCATCCCACAGCAGCCCTGCTCCCTCTTGGGACTGCTAATGAGAGCTGGGGTATCAAGGGGGGGCACAGCTATGTCCAGGGTGGCTGGGTAGACAGGCAGGGCTAGCGAAGGGCCAAGGTGCCCTGACCGGGCCTGGGCCTGGCCTCTGTTCTCCAGCGCTCTGGGACTGGTGGACACGGTTGAAGGGAGGGGTACAGTAGAGCCCCGACAGTAACGTTGCTGTGAAGTCACCACATTGGCACAGGAGGCCTGGGAGGGGCCAGTCTGGGCTCGAGGCTAGCCCTGGCCTACAGCACACCCAGGGAGGAGGAGCAGCTCAAGTGGGAACCCAGAAAGGCCCCTGAGGGCTTGCATGGAGGAAGGGCCCCCTCAAGCCCCAGCAGTGCCTTCCTGCTCTGGGGACACAGGCCCAGCACGGGTGGACACACGGGGGAGGCACAGCACGAGGGGCCGAGACACAGTGGCCCAAGGCATAGGGACACATCCTGAGGCTGCCGCTGGAGTCAAGCCCTCCATGCTGCCCGCGTCATCTCCCCCTGCAAGTCCCGTGACACAGAGTTTGTCTCTGTAGCTTGTCTGCTTGGACGGTAGGGAGGCTGGTCCAGCAGTCCCTCTGGCCAACACACAGGCAAGAAAACCATATCAAAAAAGCCATGAGTTTACGAAAATAGAAAATAATGACAACAGGGTGGGTGGTGGGCTGTGGTGTGTCTCATGGGGTGGCGCAGGGCCGAAGCTCCGGCTTGGTGACAGCGTCCTCCAGCAGGTGCAGCGGGCGCTGACCCACCACCACGTCCCGCAGGCAGCCCACAAAGCCTGTGCTGTAGGCCTTGGGCAGGGCCTGGCCCGTGGGCAGCTTCTCCAGGCCACCTGCAGGAAGACAGAAGGAAGGCCACCGGCTGTGACTCAGGGATGGGCAATCTGGGGCACTAGCCAGCAGAGAGACCCACAGGTACTTGAGAGACCAAGTGAGTTACCTGAAGCCTGTCAGTGCCCTGGGGGGAGGGGGAGACCACGTGACCAGGAGACATGCTCCGGCCCCCTGGCCCCACAGTCGCCCAGGGAAGAGCGGGGCCTAAGACAGGAGGGGACAGGGCCCTACCCTGGCCAGCTGGGCTGCTGTCCTGGACGGGGTGACTCAGGTGGCACTCCCAGTTTGCAGCCCCAGGGGACAGGGTCTGTCCCCCAGAGATTCTGAGACCCTTGGGTACCCCTCCCCTGGCCTTCCCCCAAACACTCACCCAGCCATAGGGCTCCGTCTGTGTCTAGCTGTGTGGCACCCAGTGGGGAAGAGCCAGTCACAGGGGCCTCGTTGCCCACCTGAAGGGAACCTTCCCTCTGTTCCCTGGGGGTGGGGTGGGATGAGGCCATCATCAGGTGGTTCCAGAGGCACCGCTGCCACCCCCAGATCCTGAGCCCCACATCCCTCCCAGAAGTCCCACCCTGGGGCCCACCACCATCACGCCTGGGGGCCAGAATGAGGTGGCACTGATGCCCAGGAGAGCACCCGGTGGCTAGGGCAGGGGGAACTCACGTGGGTTAAACTTTGCTGTAGGGGGTGACCAGGCTCAGACGCCATGGACAGGTCTCCAAACAGCGTGCGGGCAGAGCAAGGACTCCCTTTTCAGATCAGGAAGCCCCTGGCCATAACTGCTTCTCCTTTGTCCTCTTGTCCCTCCCCCATCACTGGCAGTGGCCTCGAGTCGGGCACTTCGCCCTGCCCCCACCTCAAACCTGGGCCCTAGCTACAAGTGACCGGGCACGCCCTGGCTGGGCAAGTCCAGGCACCACCCGCCGCTATTCTTGGTGTGCCCTGGGCTCCCCACTGACCTATGTGCCCTGACCCGCAACCAGCGGTTGGTGTTGACCGGCACGGTGGAGTGTAGCACCACGGGCTGGGAGCCCAAGTCGTAGGTCAGCTGCAGGCGCCCATCCACGATGGCCAGCGCGAGGTAGTCCGCCCGCTCCGTGGCCTTGCCACTCCACAGCACCAGCCCCTGGGTGGCCTCCGTGCGCAGACTCAGCTCAAAGTGGTTGCCCTGCAGGGCCTTCTCACTGCGGGGTAGAGAGCCGGTCAGGGCCTCCAGGAGGGCAGCCAGGGACGGCGTGCGGGTGGTGGGAGGGCAAGGGCCATGACGGCAGCTGTGATGAGACCCGGGGAGACTGGATGGGCAGGTGGGTGGACACCCACATGGGACACATAGGCCGAGAGATGGATGGCAGGAGGTGGGACCAGACGGCGGACACACGGGCGGACGAATGAAGCAGACAGACAGCGGGGGTTGGGTGCCACTGCTCACCTGGGAAGGGCCCCGGAATCCGGAGCATCAGGACTTAGAAGCCGGAAGAGAGGGGAAGCAGGTGAGCAGGGGACAGACAGGCTGTAGTGTAGGGTCGGAGGGTGGGGGTACCCGGCAGCCCTTCCCCACGTCCCCTTTCCAGCAATGGAGAGTGAGAGAGCAAGCACCCACAGAAGATACACAGGACCCCGGGGCACGACATGTGTGTATCCACAGGGCCGGTGGGCATGACCCGGGCCAAGTGAAGAGATCGAGAGGCGAAGCTGAGGGCTCGCCTGCCTGGGAGAGGCCCCTGGATGTCTGAACACACGTGTGCATGTGGGTACACACGCACGCACATGACATACATGTGCACGCACACAGACGCACGTGCATCCACACGCTCAGACACGCCCGCACTCTAATGCACGCCTGCCCACATGCACACACGCAATGCTGGTGCCTCGTGTCGAGGCAGGGGCTCCGGGGGGCATGGGGTGACGGCTCCCCGCTCCCAAGCTAGGAAACTAAGCCTCACAGCGCACAGACAAACCCCTAAGCCCACTCTCCTCCACCGGGGTGGAAAGTTTCACCCTCCGTGGGGGTGGGGTGAGGCTCGGGATGTGCTGCCGTGGATGAGGAGCTGGGAATGGCGGAGAGTGAAGGTGGGGGTGGGGGCCGAGGTGCTACTTACGCTGGGATCTCATTGGTCAGTTCGCTTGGAAACAAAGAGACAGAGGTGGTGAGAAGGAAGGAGGGTGGAGGCGGGTGGTGGGCCGGGCCGAGCTGGGTGGACCCTGGGCCTTCCCCTCCCGGCCACAAAGCAGAGGGTGGGTGTGGAGGGTCCGGCGTCTTACCCTGCACAGCATGCACAGATAGGGCCAGACAGACGGTAGAGGGCGGAGGGGGCGCCCAACTCCCAGGTGGCATGTTACCTCTCAGTCACAGCATTGAGGTATTCGATGTAGGTTTGTCCGTCAAAGGCCAGGGCGTCCACATCCCCTGCTGACTTCTCAATCAGCCCTGAGAGATAGTGGGGGTGAGGGCTGCCTCGGGTGGGGCTCCAGCCCAGCCAGCCTCAGCCAGGTGCCAGGCACCGCTCACCCTTCTTACCCTTCTCGCAGTGAAGCCCGGAGAAGCCCCCGGGACACAGGCACTCGTAGGAGGCCTCCCGAGGGAGGCAGGAGGCCCCATTGAGGCACGGGTGGCCTGAGGCCTGGGTACAAGGGTGGTGGGCAAAAGACGAGACATCCACGGACCGAACCACGTGCTCCTGGGTCAGCAGCTCCTGGCCTTTCAAGGAGACCTGGGGGCATAAGAGGTAGAGAACCTTTGTCTGGCCTGCTGTCCTCCCTACCACAGTAGCCCCCACCCCAGGACAGAGGCCCCTCTGGGATGGGCCCTCCCTTGAGACTCTACCACCCCTGACACTGCAGAGAGCCCCTGGCTGGGATGGGCCCCACCCCTGCCCCAGGTACCCGCTGGATGACGCCATCGAAGCCGGAGGACACTGCGGCTGCCCGGGCCAGCTTGCTGAAGTCAGGGGCCCCTCCCACATACAGCGGCTCCTTCAGATTGAGGACAGTGTGTGGCACCTGGGGGGAGAGGCCGGGTGAGGGGGCTGTGGAGCCTGCTCACTGAGCAGAGACAAGGACGCTGGGCCCCAGATCAGCGGCCCCACTGGCCCGCAGGGGCCCACCCCCTCGCCCACCAGCCTATCTAGGAGGCAGAGTTAATCACACAAACGTGGCCAATGTGGAGACTTAGTGGGGGCAGGAGCTACTCTAGAAGATGAATGAGTAGAATGAGAGCAGAGACCGGTACCTTGCGGGATTTCTGACGTCCGAAGAGCAGGGTGGGGGTTGCAGAGCAAGGGCCAGAGAGCAGTGGGGGCAGAGAGCAGACAGACAGACAGAGGCACAGGACAGACGGGGGAGAAAACAGTTCAGTGAGAGCCAGCTGTGGGGTGGGGGCTGCCGTGCCTCCCAGGAGGAGAGGGAGGAGGAAGGAGGCAGGGGAGTTGGTGGGAGGCCCACGGCCTTGGGGACACTCACCGGGGACTCCCCCAGCACGCGCGGCCCGTCACTGACCCGCATGGCGCCCTTGCGACCGTTGCGCTCCAGTAAGACCCTGGTCCAGGTGTCCAGGGCCACTGGCTCCTTGCTCCTGGCGAGCAGGGGGTGCCATGAGCAGGTTCTGGGCCCTGCCAGAGTGCCCACCCAGGAGCCTGGGTGACACAGCCAAGTGCCCCCAGCCCCACCCCATGCCCACAGGTGAGGGCGCACCTGATGACCGCCGCCCCCTTGCCCAGGTCGTAGCGGAACTCCAGGAAGCGGTCACGCAAGGCCAGGGACACGAAGTCCCCCTTGCCGTCTGTCTTCTGCCCGTTGAAGAGGAGCAGGCCGTTGGGGCCACGTGCCAAGAACACCACCTCCAGCACCATCTTCTCCCTGGGGGTCCGGTGCGGTCAGATGGGGGCCTCTCAATGGCCCCTTACCCCAGAGGCTGGACAGGGGTTGGGGGGATGCTTCCTCTCATCCCCCGCCTCTGTCCTACTGACCCTAGGTCCCGCTCAAAGGTGTGCAAGCCTTTCAGCTCCAGGTAGGAGAAGCCGCTGAAGTCAGCCAGGAAGGGCTGGGAATGATCCCGCTCAGAGACTGTGGAGGACAAGACAGCAGTCACATGGGAGGGCCGGGCCCTGACCCCTGGGGTTCCCTGTAACTCCACTGACCTGCCAGCCCCAGGCTGAACTCAAGCCCTAACGCTAGCCTGAACCCCGATCCTAACCCCAACCAGAACCCACACCCTAATGCTTAACCCCGACTTCCTCATCCCCACCCTCCTCCCTGTACTGACAGCCCAATGCCCCCACCTGTCTGGCAGATGGTGCCCCCCCGTCCCTGGGGGCATTCGCACTTGGCCTCCCCCTCAGGCAACACGCGGCAGGGGGCTGCCCCATGGCAGGGGTTGGGCTCACAGGGGTTCTTGTCAACGCTACAGGTTGGACCTGGAAGGAGACACGATGGGGTCCCATGCCCACAGACACACAGGCATGCCCCCCACCCCTGCGCCCAGCCCAGGCTCCACCCTCACCAAAGCGGCCAGGTGGGCACTGACAGTGGAACATGCCAGCCTCCAGGGCCTGGCACGGGGCCCCGCCGAGGCAGGGGTTGGGCAGGCAGGGGTGGTCCCCGCACTCGCCCACACCGGAGCTTCGGGTTACAGCCCCCTGCCAGCTGCTGAGCTCCAACCGCTGATTATTGACGTCCAGCAGGCGGATGCAGCCCCTGAGGCCAACACGAATGGAGGTCCTTTCGAGCACCCTGCCACCAGGAGGAGGGTCAGGCACCAGAGGCCAGAAACCACAGGCCCCCTCTCACAGCCAGCTCTAACACTGCACCCCCCAACCAGCCAGGATCAGGGCTGCTCCCCACTTTTGGTGCTCCCAGGATGGCCAGTCCCACAAACAGGACAGAACCAAGAAGTGGGTTGAGGGTCAAGGCTCAGGACTGAAGGTCAGGGCCAGCCCAGCCCCTCCTTGGTGGTAACACGGCAGCCTGGGGCTGAGGGATGCCACCCAGGAGACAGAATCAGGATCGGGATCAAATCAGGGTCACTGCCATCATCCACACTCATCCTTGCACCCACTCTGCGATTCAGAAGTCGCTTGGGCCTCCTGGATGCCGCCCACAAGAGTCAGGGGTCAGGACCAAGGTCAGGGGCCCAGGGTCTGGGGTGCCCCACCCTCCTTGGTGCTCACACGGCAGCCTGGTCCGCCGGGACGCCGCCCACAAAGAGGTCTGTGTCCAGGTTGAGACCATCAGTCCCGCTGGGGCTATGGCCCAGAACAGGGGTCTCCCCGTCCACTGAGAGCGAGCCCCGGCGCCAATGCCGAGACAGCTCCAAGCGGTACCAGCGGCCGGGCTCTATGGGCACCGAGCTGGTCAGCACTGCGGGCCCTGAGCCGGTGTCAAACCTGGGGGATGGGAGCAGGCCCTCAGGACAGCCGGAGGGGCCCAGGACCACCACCCAACCTCAGCCTCCCGCCCTCACCCCTCACCCGCCTTGGCCCCATTCCTGACCGCCCCCTACCCCACAGCCCCCTCCGCCTGGCCCGCCCTGGCCACTCACCGGAGCTGCACACGGCCCCCCAGCAGAGTCAGTGCCAGGAAGTCCTTGCCCTGGGCATTGCCGTTATAGAGTAGGAGTCCCTGGGGCTCTAGCGCCCGGAACTCCAGTGCCAGGCGCAGTGTGTGGTAGGCACGGAGGGTGGGGAAGGCCAGGAAGGAGTGGCCCCCGAAGGCTGGCACAGAGGGGTGCAGTGCTGCAGGGAGACAGGGAGGGACCCGCTGGAGGGGCACGGAGGAGCCCGGCCCCGCTCGGGGTTCTCCTCCAGCCTGAAAGCCCCAGCCCTGAATCCCCAAGCTGGCCCTGGCCCCAGCTCTGGGGCAGGGAATCCAACGTGCCCCTCACCCCAACCTGGGCCCCCTCTGCCTAGTCCCCAGCTCTCCACCGTGGCTTGGCCTGGCCTGGCCCCGACCCTTGCCCCCTCCCGTCCATCTGCCTCCCCGCCTCTCTCCGGCATGGATGACCTTTACCCTTCTCGCAGACGGCACCCCTCCTGCCCACTGGGCAGCTGCAGGTGAAGCCTCCAGCCGAGTCCTGGTCCTGGCAGGTTCCCCCGTGGAGGCAGGGCTGGGAGTCACAGGGCTTTGGCGGCTGCTGGGGGCCTGAGGGCAAGGGCCGGCGTCCAGGCACGCGACGGGGGGCAGTGGTGGGGGGCTGGCGTGTGGTGGGCAGGGCCGTGGTCCTGCCAACAGGCCGGCTTGTGTGGCTGGGGTGGAGGGCCCGCTGGGTCACAGCAGAAGGCACGTGGGCCATAGTGGTCGCTCTGGCCGTGGCTGCAGCAGGTGCAGCTCCTGTGGTGGCTCCCAGGAAGAACGCGGGAAACCAGTCTGAGGGTAGAGAGACAGTCAGGACCCACAGAAAGCAGAGCACAGCGAGGGCCAGCCGGGGCAGGGGTCCTGTGGGTAGCGGGGGAGGGCAGGCTAGCTGCAGCCCTTGGCCAGACTGGGCACTCACCAAAGTCCATAAAGCGTACGTGCTCCTGCAGGGGCCGCCGTACCCCCAGGGACCGGCGTCGGGACGCCTGTATCTGCCGGAGCAGGGCCTGGCCCACATCAGACGCCCTAAAGGTTGTGGCTGAGAAGGAGGGGACACGGAGCATGGGGGAGCCCCGCACAGACGCCTACCACCTCCTGGGAGGGCCGGGGGTAGGGGACTCACCAGGGTCGAAGTGCACGTCCACAATGGCTCGGACTGAGCTGCCAGGCCCCAAGTCCCGCAGGCGGACACTTCGGAAGTCCTTCTTAACATCTGAGTTCCGGAAGAGGTCATCCAGCTGTGGGTGGGCAGTGGTGAGGGCTCTGCGGAGCTGCCCAGGCCAGGCTGTCAGGCCCTCCCTCTCCAGCGCCTCTCTGGGCCTGTCCTGGGGGGGGAAGCCAGTGGCTGGGCAGGGCCGCACCCCTGCCCTGTGGGCCCTGCACGTACTGTGCTCTCGATGCTCCTAGCGGTCTCCCCAAAAAGCTCTGACTTGGGGTCGGCCATCTCCGGTGTGTAGAACAGCTCTTGCCCCTCGACCCCCTCAAGCTCCAGCACACCCTGGAACGCCTTGGTGGCTGTGGGGGAGGGGGCAGTGAGGCCCTGCCCGGCACCTGCCTGGCCTCTGGGTGGGCCACAGGCACAGACCCCAGCAGCAAGCCACACGGGGTGCAGGGCAGGTTAGTCAGATGGTCATGAGGTTAGTGGGGTCTTGGGGTGGGGCCGGTATCAGTTACCAGACGTCTTGGAGCAGAGCTCCAGGCCGGCTTGCAACAGGAAAGACAAGTTAGCTGCAGGGCCTGGGCACCCACACGTGTGCATGCCCATGCTGAATGCCCAAGACCACGCACGTGCGTGTGCCAAAATCAGAAAACCGTAAGCCCTGAGTGCCCACCTGCCGGGCAGGCCTCCTGCCTGGGAGGGCAGACAGCGTTCCTGGCGTGTCCAGGCCACGGTTCACGTGCCACCCCAGCCACCGGCTACCCACTCACCAGGACAGTTGGAACCCTCTGTGTCCAGCGAGGGCGTCTTGCCGTCTGAGCAGCAGCCCAAAGGTGCGTTGTAGCAAGAAGCCCTCTCCACGGGTGGCCCAGGGGTCGCAGCACCGCCACCGTCAGGGGGCTCGAGTCCTGGGGAGGTGCAGTCTAAGCCTGGCCCGAGAGGTAGCCTCCCTGGGCCCCGTCCCGCACATCCCTGAGCCCATGCTCACCCCCTGAGCCAGTCCCACTGGCCTCCAGGTCACCGCTCAGTCCCTCATCACCGCTCCCGTCAGCACTGCCAGATTCGCCAAAGGCCGACGTGGCGAGGCTAGCCGTGGCAGCGGCCGTGGGGGGCATGGTCAGCACGGGCCTCGGGGTCGTCCTGGGGATGCCGGCAGGGGTCCACGGCCCCGGTGAGGGTCGAGGCGTGGGCTGGCTGGGAGGGGTACTGCTGGGAGCCCGGGGCAGGGCGCCGGGGGGGGATGGCAGCGCCTTGCTCACGTTGAGCCCTGACGTGGCCACGGGTCCAGGTGTTGGGGGTGCACCAGGACCAGCAGCCTCTGCAGGAGGAACAGAGTCTGAGTGGAGGGCCAGGTCAGGCAGTCAGCCCAGAGTCAGGCCCTCTCGGTCAGCTCTCAGGCGGTGGGTGGGGCCTTACCCCGGCACGGGCCAAGGCTCTGGATGGAGATGTGCAAGCCCTGGCGGCAGGCGATGGTCCTCAGCTGGCACTCGTTGCCGTAGGTCACTCCGTCCGACCCACAGACCTGGGCACAGGGCAAGGTTGCTGGGGGGAGGCCCCTCCCCACCCCACCGCCCTCCACATGCCCCAGCCCTCACCTTGGTAGCATTGGCCTCCGGACAGGTGGATGTTGGGCACACACAGTGTGCGGAGCCAGCCTCCTCCACACAGGACGCCCCAAACTCACAGCGCATCTCAGCACACGTCTCAGGCGCCAAGGAATCTGGGGCAGACATGGCAGACCCTGCTGGCTCCAGAGGCCTCACCCCTATGACGGCCCCACTCCTGGCACGGGGAGCCAAGGTCAGCGCCAGGCTTGGCTCTCACCTGTTTCACAGCCTCCGGGGCCCAGGGCGTGGCCTTCAGGACACTGCCCGCACTTGGGCCCGGCCACCCCGGGCTTACATGAGCACAGCCCGGTCATCTGCTCACAGTCGTCCCGCACCGCGCCCCGGGGGTCACAGCTGCAGGCTGGGAGGCAGGGGGAAGAACCTGAGCTCTGCGCCTGGCCTCCCCACGGGCTCCAGGGCCCGGCCCAGTTCCTGCCTGGTGTGGGTCAGGCCAGGGTCTGAGCAGGTGAGACAAGGAGCAGGTGACAAGACGGACAGGTGCGAGTGCTCGGCTGGGGACTGACCATGGCCCCTGTCACTCACGGGTGCAGCCGCTCCGGCCATCAGTGACAATGCCACGGAAGTTCCAGAAGCCAGGCTCACAGCGGTCACACTTGAGGCCCCCGACGCCCGGGCGGCAGGAGCACTGACCCGTGGCTGGGTCACAGGTACCACTGTAGGACCCATGCGGGTTGCAATGGCAGGAGCCTGCAAGGCCAGGGCGGGGTAGGGTCACGGCAGCCACACGGCCCCAGCGGGCTGCGGGCTGGGGCTGGGCGTGAGTACTCACTGGGGCAGCCGGCCAGGCCCACACCGCGGGCCGCAGTGATGTTGTCCTGGCAGCAGCCGTAGGGGGTCTGGGTGCAGTGCGGGGGGGCTGCGGGTGGCAGCGGGGCCAAGGTGGGGCCTGCAGGGAGGGGCGACACGCAGTGCCACATGCCCACCTTGGGCCTGGCCACTCCACCACAACCTCCCCTGGCTGTCGGGCCCTGGTACCTGGAGCTTGGGTCACAGGTGAGGACCCCACACCGCTTACAAAAGCACATCTGTCATGTAGTGCCGAAACATGCCGGACCCCCAAAGATCGCGAACACGCCGCCGCGTACGTACACATACGGCCAGGACCAAGCGTGCTTGGTTGGTATGTTCTTACAAGCTGGCCCACACACATACAAAACACACACGTAGACACATCTACCCACGTTCCTCCCCAACCGCACACATCAAACACACCCCCAGGTCCACGTACCCACACGAGCACCCACGCACACGTGGAAGTCTGGTAAATGCAGCGTATCTGCTGGACCGCCACCCCGGTCCCCCCGAAGAAAGGGTGTCCAGAGGGGAGGCCTCGCCGGTGCACCGCAGGCTGGTGCTTCACGCACCCCTGCTGCTTGGAGGCACTCGTTCCCACAGCTTGCAGCCGCGCGAACACGCACCGTGCCCCTCGAACCCCACGTGCTCCCTGCCCCCACGGCACACACGGACCCCCGAGAAGGAGAGACGCGCGCAGGCACAAGGCCCGCTCACCGCGGCAGGCTCCCTGAGCTGTGACGAACAGCTCTCGCTGCGACTCACACCTGGCCTTCTTCAGCTCACACTCGGTGCCGTAGGTGACCCCGTCCGAGCCACACACCTGGAGGGCGGGGTCAGTGTGGGTGGCCACAGCCACTTCCTCGCCGCCCACCCAGAGCCGGGGGGAGGTGGGGGCTCACCGGGCCCCGGGGGACGCCGTGGCAGCTGAAGTCGCAGACGCATGGCCCGTCCTCCGAGTCCTCGTCCCAGACACCGCCTCGCTGCCGGCACAGCTCCTGCTCACACTCACCGTCCTCTCCAGAGCCGGAGCCCCCAGAGCCGCACTCAGCTGAGGGGAGGGGGCTGGGTCACCCGCGGCGTCCTGTCCGAGGCCGGCGCGCAGCAGCCCAGGCCAGCCGCCCAAGCCTACCCTGCTCACAGGGCCCCGCCCGGGCCTCCTGGATGTGCATCTGCTGCCGGCAGGCTGCCTCCCGGAGGTGACAGGCGCTGTCGTAGGTCACACCGTCGCTGCCGCACACGGGGCCGGGTGGGGGCCGCTCGCACCGGGGACACACACACCGCCCGGCCGAGCACACCGCCCCGAAGGCGCACACCGCGTCCCCGCAGGCCTCTGGGGGGCAGAGCCAGGCGGGGATCAGGGCAGCCCCAGCCGGGCGGCGCGGGGCCCCACCTGCCCGCCCCACAGCCCCACTCACGGCAGTGCCCGGCTGAGACCACGTGCAGGCTGGTCTGCTGCGTGCAGGCGTGGACGTGCAGCTCACACTCGCTGGCGTACGTGTGCCCGTCCGAACCGCACACGGGCTGAGCCGAGGCCACGCACTCGGAGGGGCACACGCAGCGCCCACTCTCGGCCTCACACAGAGCTCCAAAGCGGCACTGCCCGCAGCGGTCTGAGGAAGAGGCCCCATCAGCATGGCGGTCGGGGCTCGCCACCCCCCGGCAAGACTCGCCCGCCCACCACTGACCACAGGGTCCTCTGCGGGCCACCCGGATCTCCCGTCCGAGGGCGCAGGCCGTGGCCTCCAGCTCGCACGCGCTGCCGTACGTGACGCCATCGCTGCCACACACAGGGTCGTAGACGCCCGGACACGCCTGCAGGCACACGCACCCCGCTTCCCCATTCTTCACAGCACACGACGCCCCAAACGGGCACTGCACCCCAAGGCACGGGGACGGGGGCTGGTCTGGGGAGAACAAGGGCACTCAGGGGGCTCTTCCTGCTCCCCCAGGCCACGCAGCAGACCCTCTCCCAGGGTGGGGGCAGCAGAGGGAAAGTGGACGGGGAGAAGAGCAGCAGACCCTCTCCCAGGGTGGGGGCAGCAGAGGGAAAGTGGACGGGGAGAAGAGCAGCAGACCCTCTCCCAGGGTGGGGGCAGCAGAGGGAAAGTGGACGGGGAGAAGAGCAGCAGACCCTCTCCCAGGGTGGGGGCAGCAGAGGGAAAGTGGACGGGGAGAAGAGCCGAATGCTCAGGACACAGCAGAGAAAGGGACGGACACACGACGGACGCAGACAGGGACACAGACCCCAGCAGCCTCAGCCCCCTGCCTGAGTGCGGGCAGGGGCTGCCCCCACGACACAGGAACTTCCCGGCTGCCCACAGTGGGCTGCGGGAGGGCCAGGCTTCTGCAGCCACCCGGGCCACTGACCACTGGCCACCAGCAGCCCTGGCACACCCGAACGTGTAGGGGAGGAGTCGTGGCCCGCGGTCACACCCAGGGCCACCAAGGGGAGGAGGTGTCTGTCCACTTGCTCTGAGGACCGCAAGGCCAGGCAGCAGCGAGCCAACCCCCCCGCTGAGCTGGGGGCAGACCTCGGGCCGTGGGCTCCTGGCGGCAGGCGCGGTACCTCATCCTGCCAGCAGGTCAGGCTGGAAGACACAAGAGGCGGAGCAGAGAGGGAAGGAAGGACAGAGGAGAAAATACAGACGCGGAGAGAGAGGTGGAAGGACGGACAGACGACCGACGGACGGACACACAGTGGGGGGCTGGCAGGGCCACTGCACGCCCCATCCCCACACTGAGCCTGACTGAGACTTTGCCTCTGTGGGGGCCCTGGCGTCCCCAGAGTGGGGGGCCCAGGGGCCTGGAGGCTGACGGGGCAAGACGGCCTCACGCGGGCACCGGGGAGCCTGCACAAGGACCCCCGTCTCTGCCAGGCCCCCGGGGGCTGCAGGCACCCCCTGACAGAACCCACTGCCCCAGAGCCTGCGGAGGCACAGCAGCCCTGCGGCCTCCCCAGGGCCCCAGGAGAAGCATGAGTCAGGATGGAGATGGTAAGTGATAACAGGCAGCAGGGAGCGACGCAGGGCCGGCCCGCGGCCGGCACGGGCGGCCCACCGCCCCCCGGTGCTCACCACACGGGCCCTGGTGCTTGGCGGGGACGGCACGCTGCTGCTGACACTCAGCCCGCTGGCGCCAGCAGTCGCTGTCATACGTGTGCCCGTCGAGCGCGCACACGGGCCGGTAAGCCCCGTCACAGACGACGCGGTCGCAGGAGCAGCGGGCACGGCCTCGGCGGGACAGGCACACGGCCCCGAACCTGCACACGTCTGCGCACTGGTCTGGGAGGGCGAAGCGAGGAGATCAGACGGCCCAGGGAGCCCCGCCAGCCCCCACCTCGGGGCTCACAGGGCATCCACGGGCGCACGGGGTGGCGAGCGGGCGCCGGGGAGGAGCGCAGGACAGTGTGGGCACAGGCAGGCCCGGAGCCCACTCTGCGTGGCAGGGCTGGGCCTCCCCCAGGAGCCACCCACCTTGAGGCTGGCACCGGCCAGAGCGCACTTTCTGGAGGAGGAGGCCGCGGGCAGCGCCCGTGCGGCCCATTATGCAGTCGTTGTCGTAGGTGACCCCGTCATCCCCGCACACGGGAGCGTGCCGAGGAGGACAGCTCTCTGGCCGCAGGAGCATCTCGGGGCGCCGCGTGCGTGGGTTCACGCGGCAGACACGGCTCGGGTCGCCGCGGGCACCCTGGCAGGGGTCTAGAAGGTGGAGGGCAGGGGTCAGGGCGCGGGGCCAGGCGGGCACGCACACGCAGAGGCCGTGCATCGTGCAGGGGGCACGGCTCACCACAAGGGCCGTCGAACTTCTTGGAGACGTTCTCCTGGCGGGCGCACGCGTCGCGCAGGAGCTGGCACTCGCTGGGGTAGTCCGCCCCGTCGCTGCCGCACACGGGGCCGTCGGGGGGCCCCTGGCAGGTGGCCGGGCACAGGCACGTGGCCGTGTGCCCATCTGCCGAGCGCACACAGGTGCTGCCGAAGCTGCAGGTCACGTTGGAGCAGGGGTCCCGGGACCCTGGAGGGGCAGGCTGGGGTCACGAAGCCGTCCCCCCGCCTCCGGGTGCCCGCCTGTGCCCGCACTCACCGCAGGGCCCACGGCTGAGGAGGCGGATGCGGCGCTGCCGGCTACACTGTGCCCGCCGCAGCTCGCACTCGCTGCTGTAGGTGGAGGCGTCGGAACCGCACACGGGGGCCACCAGGGCGGGGCAGGCGCTCTTCTTGCACACGCAGGAGGCTCGGCCGGAGCCCTCTGCGCTGGGCTGGCACACGGCGCCGAAGCCACACAGCATTCCTCGGCATGCTGGGCGGGGCGGGAGAAGGGAGGGTCAGGGCCCAGCCCGCTTGCCCCCCGGCCCTGCGTCCGCACGGCTGTCCACGCACCGTGTCCGTCCACTAACCCCGGGGACACCTCCACCCACGCCGCGCATGGCCACGCATTCTGTGCTGGGCACTCGCAGGAACATGCGTGTGCCCGCCGAGGCCGCGACCACACGCCCCCGCGCATGCGGACAGGGCCCGGCCCCTTCCCCCCCTCTCAAACCCCGCCAGCCCCGGCACTTTTGCTCATGGTAGAAGCGGCTCAGCTGTGGAGGGGGTCGTCTCCCAGACGGTGCACCAGCGCCAGGGAGTCATGAGCCCCCCACACAGAGCAAGAAACCAACCCTCAGGCCAACTCTATCGCAGGGAATCTGCCCCACCTTGCTTAGGGGCCCACCCTCTCCTCAAATCAGAATCAAAGCCCCTCATCCGACCCCTGACCTACGCCCCCAGAGCCCTGGCCCCGGCTCCTTCCTGGGAGCTGCTCCAGGGTCCAACACCAGCCCCACCCCCACCACCTCTGGTCTGAGGTCAGACGGTTGTAGAGCAGATGGGTGGGCGGTCCGTGGATCCAGGTCACATGCTCCACCTCTGGCTCTGGGCCCCTCCTCGGCACCCTAACCCCAGGCCTCCCCCCATGTTCCTCTTTTCTTCCCACATCTTTTCTATGTGGGCCCTGCCTCTTGGGGCTTTTCTCTGCCTGGCCCCCTCACCTCCTGCATCTCCCCCAGGTCCCTCAGCTGTGGCTTTCTTGATGTGGCCTTCTTGAACGTTCCTGGTCCTCCAGCCCTCCCAGGTCTCCCCAAGTGAAAGCTGATGGGGCATCTCTCTCTGAGGCCCCTCAGGCTCTCACATGCCTCCACCTCCCCACCTATCCTCCGGAGCCCCCACCTCAGTAAATGTCCTCACCTCCCCACACCTCCTCCCCAGTCCTGCTGCCCCACCTCACACTCAAGAGCGACCTCCTCTGGGAGGCTGAGCACAGGGGCTCCGCAGACCCGTCATTTTCCTCTTTAAACATTTTAGTTTCTAACTCTGCAGTTAAAAACTGCCGCGTGCCCAGCACATCCCAAGGAAGTGGCTGCTCCTGACCCCCACCGGTGAGGGACCACAGTCCTGTGGATTGGAGAAATGCGGAAGGCTCTCAGACATTTAAACCCAGAGCTGTCAGGGATAGCCGCTCCTGAAGAGAGGCAGGCTGACTCCTTAGGACCCCCACCAGGACTGCACACCCACAGGCGCGTGGGCCCATTACAGGCTGCAGCTGTCTACATCTAATACATGTTTAATTGGGTCTAATTATCATTAATAAGTTATGGTGGAGAGAGCGGGGTGGCTCCCCCCATTGCCTCCCAGCAGGCTCAGGAAGTGGGGCAGGAGGGAGAAAGCACCTCCGTCTGGGGGAGGGCAGGGCCCCCAAGGGAGCTGAAGCTAGCTGTTGCCACAGCAACGACCCACCTCAGGCTCCTCCAGGTCTGATTGGCCACCCCTACCCCCACCCCACACAGGTTGAGTGCACAGGGGCCTGAGGCAAGGGTGGGGCCGGTGTGGACACCCCAGCCTGAAGTGCCTGCCACCAAGGCTCCTGCCTTCCTCCTCCCTAGCTCCCCTGTGTCCCTGCTCCTGCAGATCCCAGAGCCAGGCCACCACCAGCTCTGCCTTCACCTGCCCGGTGAGCGTGGGCAAGTTACCGCCCCATCATGCTGCAGTACCTCTTTCTGTGAGTGGGGACGGTGGGACCTACTTCCCAGGGTTACCGTGGGGCTGAGTGGGCCAATACCCGCAGAGGCTTGCAGGGTGCCCAGCATGCAGCTCTGGGCGGAGTGTCAGCTGCCCCAGTAATAACAGGAACAAGAGCTGTCATTACGTTGGTCTCCCCTCTGTCCCGGCTCAGACCAAACTCAAAGCCTGTCCACTGTGAGGCCTCTTCGTGCTTCTGTCTCCCTCCATCTCCCTCTGTCCCCCTCTCCTCTCCCCTCAGCACTTTCTTCTCGTCTTCCTTGCCCAAGGCCCCTGGGACCCCCAGGCCAAATTCACGGGCACTTGCTGATATCCAGCTGATTCCTCTATCTGGCTTCAACTGGAGCTGCTGACCAAGGTCCCTCCCAGAGTCCTGACCCCACGGCCAAAGACTTGGTCTTTCTCTCATTACACCTCAGGCTCCTGGGCTGGTGGCAGAGTGTCTGTGCCCTTGGATTCAGGCCACTCTCCTTCTGCTCACCTCTGTCCAGCCAGACCCCTCGGACAAAGACATCTACTCCTGGATGACTAGCATGTTCCTTGCCCACCAAGACTTGCACTCTCCCTCCACAGCCCAGGGTTCTGCTTTGTCCCCCTCAAGACAAAAACTAGGGAAGGACAGTGATGATGACGATGGACAGCTAACCTGTGATAAGCGAGCCTGGAGCACTGGGTCAGGTGTATGGAAGGTGGACTGCAAGGGGAGGGGCTGGGGGCAGGAGACCAGAAACATCTTGCGGACAGGTTCCTTGGGACTAGCTGTTGGACTGAAGGTGGCTGAGGGCAGAGGAGAGGCCAGGGTGCCTCTGGGGGCCATCAAGCTGAGGCCCCCACACTGACTCCCAAGTCAGACAGGTGGGTCCAGGTCCAAGCCCTTCCACTTCCTACCACTTTGCGGAGCCTGCACCCCCGTCAGAGCGGCAGTTCCCAAGGGGCAGCCTCCTGGCTCTAAAGCGGGGGAAGATCTCATGGCTCCCAGGGCAGCTACAGCATTTGGTGACGCAACGTAGGCAAAGCAGAAGCTTGGAGTACATGGTGCTCATCCCCTGTCCAGGCTGAAATGGGTTCCTTCCCCAGAGCCACGCTCAGGCTGTGAGGTCAGGGGAGGGCTGCTCCCATGCACAGTCTTGATGCCCGCTTCACAACTGCCTGTCTACATGTGTGCTCTCCGCTCCCCCCAGGACTAGGGAATCACCGAGGCTCAAGACGAGTTTCTTGACTGGACATAAAACATGCACAAGTACACAGGCACTCACAGGCATGCAAGCACATGCCCAGCACGTGCCAGGCACCACCAGTCTCACACCTGTATCAGCCCTTAATCATACGTACACTGCCCCTCATAAATGCAGGGAGAGCACCCACATGCCCATGAGCCACGCGCTCTGCCACGCTTGCCCAGCTCCGACTCCTACAGGAGGCCTTCTCCGGCCACTCAGCTCCCCTGCACAGTCTTACTCTCCGCGTGCCCAGGGGCCCCCTCACAATGTGCCATGCTGGAGGCAGCAGTGGTTTTTATAGCCACCGGCTGGCGTGGGTATATTTAACTCCCCTCCTGGTCTCGACTGAGCTGGGGGATGGAATGGATACCCCAAGCCCTGCCCGTGGCCACAAATACACAGTGTGTATGCCTCAAGGGATGATGACGGCTATGGCATGGAGCTGTCCCCCAGTGTGCAGTACGATCAGAATGCGGGTGTGGGGGCCCACATGTGCAGCTGCAGGGAAGACCGGTAGGTATGTAAAGCAAAGGAGATGCTCCAGGCTTTTAGGCTTCAGGAGAGGAGGCTGAGGACAGTCTTTAAATCCAGTCAGCCCTAGGCCTCTTGCCCACAGCCTGTGGGAGACTCAGTCTGGTCTCCAGCCCCAAGCCCACTATAGCCTTGATCCCATATATGGATAGCCTTCCATAAGTGACTTCTGTGAACTTGAGCAGGTACCCACCCAGCAGGGGGCCCAGGTACTGAGCACAAAGCTGGAAGCTCTCACTGTCCTTGCCCAAGGAGAGAACCCCAAACTGCCCTTTCCTGTGGCACTAACAGCTTCATCCCCTCCCTCATCACATTAGCTTAATTACAGTGGCCCACAGACCAGCAGGCCCCTCAGGGAGGCGAGGTCCCAGCGCACAAAGTGGGTCACGAAGGCCAACCCCAGGCTGTTCGGTCCAGGGACAGGCTCTCCAATCCCTCCTCAGTCATTGGTCCTTCATGACCCCCCACGCTCGCACATATCGTCTGACCCATCTTACAACTTGCAGGCCCCAGGACTTATTCCCAATTTTTCGGCCAAGAAGGCCAAGGCCCAGAGAAGTTGGAGCCATGCTTGTGTGCAATGGCCCATGGCCAACACAGGTTCAGGCCCAGGCCCAAGGACCCCACAGGCCCTCTGCTTGTCCACCACTGTGGACATCCCAGGAAGGACCCAGGCTCCGTCATCCAGCCTCCTCTCTGCTCCAGATACACCCAATATGTCTGGTGTGCACACTCCAAGAATGGCCAAGAGTGCCACTGCCCCCTCCAGGCACGGTTTCCCAAGTACAGCCTGTCACCACCTGAGGCCCCCCGCTCAACTCACCATCTGGAGGCGTGGGGGGCGCTGGTGTGAAGTGGGTCCCAGGTTTGTCTGGAAAAAAACCACAAATATCTAAGTTAGTCCTCTCTGAGCAGGCCTTTCCATAGCCCGTCCCTTTGCCCAGTCTGGAGGAGCCACCTCTGCCCTCCCACACCTGCCCCCTATACCAGTGCCCAACCCCATCCCTTCCTTGGCCCCACCCTGAGCCCTGAGGATTGGCCAAAGCCTGTGGGTAGTCAAAGCAGAGGCCCTTGCTTCTCTCTGCCCTTCCAGCTGTATGGTCATGGCCTGACACCTGTCAGGCAGGGTGGGGGCAGCCACCTATTCCCTAGATGAGCCCAGCCCCAGGCCCTGCCAAAGCCCCCACTTCGGTGTAGTCAGCTGCTCCATTCCTCCCCAGCTCCCAGAGAAAGTTGTCTCTGCAGCTCACGATGAGGGTCAGCCCCATAGGAGCCCAAGGATAAGCTTTGAGGGGCCCAGGGATCCAGAGAATGGCCCATCCTGTCCCCAGAAGATGCAGGTGGCCCATCTGAGCCACATCTCAGCTGGTAGCCTCTATGTGACCCTGCCTGTCCCCCAGTTCGTGGTGGCTGAGGCAGGGGAACTCAGCCAGCAGGAGGGTCAGATGAGCCTGGCTCAGGACTGCAACCACGTACAGTTGTTGAGGAAAAGCAGCACCGCGAATCCCAGCGTGGAAGTGGCCAGCAGGATCAGGCAGACGTTGCAGGGGATCATAAAATATCGCACCAGCAGGGAGACCCCGCGCTGCTGCCGGGGGTCCCTCTCCAGAGGTAGCGGAGGCATGGCCCTGGGTTCCTCAGTCCCCACTCTCAGGGTGTGGGGGTTCCTCAAGGGGTGCCCTTGGGCCTCTTCGGGGCAACTCCTCCCATTCTGGGACCCCTAGGGCAGCTGACAGCAGCTGTGTTCTCAAAGTTCAGTGCCAGTCACTGCCCCGAGAGCACCGGGACCCCACCGCAGCCCCCGAGGCTCATAATGGGAGGTGTGCAGAATTCTCAGAAGGAAGAGGAGGAGAGACCACGGGCCAGCCAGCGGCCACCCCTCGTGTCCACAGCCCGGTAGCCGTAGGTGCCAGTAGCTCTCCGCGGGGCTCCGGAGCCCCGGTTCCCGGCCGCCTGGCTACCCTGGAGGGGCCGGTCCGAGGGGCACTGGCGCCGAGGGGAGGCGCGGCGGGGTGCCGGCGCGGAGGGTCTCCAGTCCCCAGCACAGGCGGGAGCGGCGATGGCAGCGAGCAGCAGGAGCGCGCGCGCGCGCGTCGGAAGGGAGAGAAGAAAGAGCCGGCCCTCGGAGGGCCGCGCCTCGGCTCCCGCCTCTGGGCGAGCAGCGCCAGCTCGCGTCGCCCTCGCCAGGGCTGAGGCGGTGAGTGAGGGGCGAGGGGCGCCGCGGGAGGAGGGCGGGGAGCAGAGACAAAGGAAGACGCCTCCGGGGACCCCGGTGTCCGCGGGGAGTCGGGGCTCGCGGCGCAGAGGACCGGGCGGAAGAGGACGGGAGGGCGGCGGCACAAAAGGGGACGCAGGGGCAGACGAGGGCAGCAGCAGGGGTGGGGGCGCGGGATGAGGTGGGAGCCGGGGCTGGGAAAGGAACGGGGGTCGTGGGGCGGGTGGGCGCGGGGGGGAGGGAGGGGAGTGGAGGCAGGTGCTGGGGGGGTGGGGGGCTAGGAACGGCGTGGGCGGAGGGAGAAAGGGTGGGGCGGGGTCAGGGGCTGGGCGGGTCCCCTACCGCGCCCACCCGGCGGAGCTGGGCCGGACTGAGTGTGTCCGCGGCCGCGGCGGAGGGCCGGAGGGTCATTCCGATTCCCCGCAATGGGGCTCGGGCCCGTCTGCAGGACTCCATTCTAGGCTGCGGTGTGCGTGTGCTTGTGTGTGCGTGTCACCGTGTGTGCTCCTGCTGGCCCCGCCCTGGCAGTGTGCATGTGGGGGGAAGGGCCCCCCAGGTACACACACAGGTGGTGAGCGGGCTGGGTCCAACACGGAGGGTGGAGGCGGAGAGACAGGCCCGCCCCCACCTAGGAATTGATGGCAACACCTCAAACCACCCGCGTACTTCCCACCTCCCCTTGGGACGGCGAGAAGAACATGCAAATGAGTTCCTTGTAAAGAATCATTATGTAAATAGTCGCGGTACTCCCAGCACGGTCCCGCGAGCCTGGAGCGCCCCCAAGAGGCCACCGGGAGCGTCGGGGCCGTGACGTCACAGCCGGGCCGGGGCGCGTGGCCCATCCCGGCGGGCCGGAGCCAGGCCTCTCCACATCCCTAGCTCCTGCCGGCTTGGGGGTAGGGCGAGGCTCGTGCACCGTCCCCATCATCCACACCGGTCACGTCGCACCCTCTGCAGCCAGGATCCCCTAGGTGGCCATCTCTATGACTAACACCTTCACTCCCCTGCAGCCCCATCCCTCCACCGCCCACAGTCCTTTGGGAGGGACCCCTAAGCGCCTACCGCCACACCCACCACGTCTGGCCGCTTCCAGCCTGGACCTGGTCACAGGCCTTCGAGGCCCTGCAGTGACCTCTGCCTGTCCCTCTTAGAGTCGGCCAGCCCTTTCTGGAGAGACAGGGAGAGGAAGCTTGGCCTCCAAGGCACAGGGGATCCCTCTTCTCCTTGGGATCAGGGCCCACCCAGCCCCGTCCCAGGACTGCTGACCAACTCCCCACCCCAGCTGAAAAGACGTTAATTGCCCCGCTGCCCACACCCCCATACATGCTCAGTCATGCCCATCTACACACAATCCCACACTCAACAGACACACGGCCATCCACTCACTCAGACTCGCTGCTCTCAGGCCTCCGGAGGACTCTCTGCACGCGTGGTCAGCAGGTCCCCCTTTCAGCCACACTGCTATTACCACAGTCACCAGAGCCACCCCTGGTCCCTCTGAGGTCTCGTCTCAGTCCACCTTGGGAAAGAAGCACGGACCACACCCCCTTCCTGCAGTTCCTCCCTCAGGTCTGTGCGGCGGCTCTGCCCTGGCACAAGCCCTTCCTGGTGCCAACTCTCCACTCGCCCACAGTGACGGCACCTCAAGGCACCAACAGACGTCTTAGTGCTCAACTCCCACCAAGCATCCAGCTGGACTCTCCCTAAGGTCCCTCCACCCTATGCCGTATTCAGCTATGTCACAAACATGTCCCTAGAGCTCCCCACCTTCCTGGTCAGGTAGGCTCCTCCACGCTCCCCCCACAACCTTCTGCCCGTCCCCCCACTTCCTCTGCCAGAGCAGCCACCTGCCAGCCAGCCAGGGCCCAGTTCTAGGAGGTCCATCTCCTTTGACTCCTTTCCATCCCGTGGCCAGGCACGCTAGGGCCACATCCCACTCAGGGTTAGCCCATCCTGTCAGGGTCCCCCATCACCCACAGCGGAGGTCTTCAAACTTCTGAGAGCCTGGAACCTGAGGTTCTAATGAAACCTAACGAAACTTTGCAGGAAAAACCAATAAACAACGTGGTTCCCTCGCCTCGCACTGCAATGGACCCAGAGCAGCAGTCCACCAAACCACCTGGACACCCTGGCCCCTGGTCAGCCTCACCTTCTCAGGGGTGCCTCCCATCCTCTACCTCACCTCATTGGACCTTGGCACTGCCCACACCACACAGAGAGTGCCGGCAGCTCCCCAGGGCGCCACCCTGGACTGGGAGCACCCAGGGCAGGGTCTGACATTGTATCTTCTTGGGGCAGGGCTTGGCTCAGAGCCCAGAGACCGTGTGGTGAGCCCAGGCGGTTCACAGTTTCCCATTTCCTTGTCACTGCAGTCCCACTGCAGATCCACATCCCTTGGCTCAGAGAGGGCCCCATGGACAGTGCCAGGGGTCAAACCCCAGGCAGTGCTCACATGCCCACGCACATGGGCCCTGTCTGCTGCTGCCACAGCATCACAGGTAGGCTCTGCAGGAGGAGCGGGTAAAGGAACCAGGGTGTGGGAGGGGCATGCCCAGGGATCAGCGTGAGTCTGATCCCTGGGTGGGGTGGGGTGGGGGCTGGCAGAGGATCGTCTCTGTGGGCAAACGGGCTTGCCTTCAGCTGCTCACGTGGAGGGGAAGACTGGCCCGTCGGCCGACACGGGGGTGGGGCTTAGGGCCTGGCTTGGAGGAGGCGAACCCACAGGCAGCCTGTCCTTCCCGGCCCCAGTCAGAGTCTGAGCCCCCGACAGGGGCTCCAGGCCTTCAGAGAGACAAAGGGCCATTGAGGCCCCAGGCCCAGCAGGGGGAGGGGAACACAGGCTACCAGAGCTATTTTGGGATCTTCAGACTCAAAATCATTCAGCCCTGACCAGCCCATGCAGGCGCATGCCCTAGGAAGGAACAGAGGATATTCTGAGCCAGAAATTAGCCCCTCTGGTCTCTGGGCTCACACTCAGCAACATGTGACTACACAGATGTACACACGCACATTCAGCGTCCCAGGTGTTCCGATGCAGACACCCAAGTTTGCACCAGCACTGGCTGTTCCACACTCCTTCCTCACTCACTGGCGTGAATGCACACACACACACACACACACACACACACACACTCTCACCTTCAGGCCTCATCACACACACACACACACACACACACACTCTCACCTTCAGGCCTCATCACACACACACACACTCTCACCTTCAGGCCTCATCACACACACACACACACACACACACTCTCACCTTCAGGCCTCATCACACACACACACACACACACTCTCACCTTCAGGCCTCATCACACACACACACACACACACACTCACCTTCAGGCCTCATCACACACACACACACACGCGCGCGCGCACACTCACCTCGCACACATTGTCCCTCACCCACACAACGCACGTTGGGTTTGCCCCCACGTACACCCACGTGCACACATGAAGGCTCTGGTTGGGTATCTCCAGGTACTTCTTCGGACCTGAGAAGGAAGGTGGGGGATGGGGTCTGGAGAAGATGAGGTATCCAGCCCACCAGCAACCTGATGGCCGCTTTCTTGTGCAGATGACCCCTTCCTCACTCTGGAGGGACCTGGGCCCAGCTACCCAAGAAAGGACGGGGTGGAGGTGGGGTGGCACCACCTTCCCCTCGGCATAGTCACAGTGCACATGCCCACACACACCTCTGATGCTGGGGCCTCCCCTGGCCAGAGCCACCTCCAGTCTGTCTGCCCCCCCATTCTCTGGGGATCTTGAGGCGCACACCATGAGGATAGAAAACGCGGCTGCCCTGGCGTGGGTCAGTCAAGCGTAGGCTACCTAGCTGGCCCAGAGTCTCAGGCTGCCCTGGTGGGGGAGGGGAAGAGGACCAGACAGAGCAGCCCCCACCCCCAGTCCCCAGTCTCCTGGTATCTGTTCTCTAGCTGCAGCCATTCCCTTTCTCTGGGCCTCAGCAGACAATGGGCATTTCACAGCGGGAGGTTGCTGCTGGCCCAGGGCCAGCCACTGGGAAGGAGGCCACGTCAGGCCCAAGCCTCCAGTTCTCACCTCAGGTGAGGCCAGGACGTAGCCACGTTTGACTGTAGGCTGTGTGCCCACCCGCCTGGCCAGCAGGCAAGGCCCATACTTCTGCCTGTTAGTCCACGCTGCAGGGTGGTGGGATTAAATGACAGCTTTGAGGAGCAGCTCAGCAAGGCTGGATGCTTGGATGCCAGGGGCCTGAACACCGGCCTGCGCACCTGTCCCTCACTCCTTACCTATCGCCCACTGGTGTCGAGGGTCCCTCCGGCCCTGTCTCACTAGCCTGTCTGAGCTCCTCCATTGGGCAGGCTAAGTGGGTCCTGAGTCAGATAAACTGTCTGCCCACAGGGAGGTTACACTGTGGCAGAGACCTGGGTAACGAGAAGCGGGTGCACAGATCGGATGTGTTCCAGACGGACACAACTACAAAGTCTCAGGGGACTGCAGGAAGCCAGGTGATGCCAGCGTGGTGAGGCCTGAAGGTGACAAGGGTTAGGAGTAAGACATGAGGAGCCAGGGGATGCAGATCCGCAGGCCTGGGGAGCCCTGGGAGAGGGAGCCCAGTTCAGGGCCTGGACACCGGCCAGGACACCGGCTGTAGCCACCAGGGGGAGCCATCTGAACAGAGGAGGAGGAGAGTAGGTGCCTGGAGGAAGAAGCAGGGGTGGAGTGGGGCTGATCCGTACCCTCTGTCCCTCTTCTCCAGGACAGCCCCAACTCCACCTCTTTCTCCATCCGGCCCTGCCCATCTCCAGGAGGAAGAGAGAGCTGGGAGAGCCAGGGAGGCACCGAGGTGTGGGCAGTGCCTGGAGAACCAGGACACGCTGTGTTACTGCCGAGGGCCTGACTGTGTTGAGCTGGGCACCTTGGGGAGGCAATGAGGGATGCACACACTGGCACCGAGGTCTGAATGGGGATGCTCGATGCAGGTGATGACTGGGTGGGTGTCGGCAGACAGACGCTCACTGGGACTCGGAGGGCGGAGGTTCAGAAAACAAAGGGGCGGAGAGACAGAAACCCAGAGGAGAGAGCTGCAGACAGAAAATGGAGGCAGCCCTGGAGTCTGTAGGGGGACCTTCTCCCCAGGGGGAGAGCAATGGGACTAGCATAGAGGGTGCTGTCATCCGGTGGGAAGGTGGAGGGTCCCAGGGTGAGGATCAGCCTGCTCTCTCAGTCAGCGGGTTATAGCAATTGTTTCTGGTTTTCCAGCTCATTGTCCTGCACCATGCCCAGAGCAGCTTTCTCCCACCGCTCAGCCAAGCTACGGGGACACCTGCTGTTCCCTGTACCCGTTAGACCCTGTGCGGTCTTTTCTGGCCAGAACACCCCTCCCCCTTTGCCGTCATCCCTCAACACATAGTTCACACCTGGCTTCCTTGAGAAGCCCATCCAGGACCCTGGCAGGCCTCTGTGCAGGTGACCCCATTTCTGGTGAGGATCTGGCGCTGGGCTGTGAATGGATGTGTGGCTGAGGAAGGAGCCACTGGATGAAGCAGTGAATGGACCCAGCCTCACCACCTCCCCCTCCGGGAAGAGAAGTTGGGCACACAAGCTCTCTTTTCCAGAAGGCTAGGGCAGGCCACAGTCTGGCCCAGATGTTTGTGCTTTTATTTCTCCCAGATGTGCACGGGAGCCTCCTATCTACGGAGAGAAGGGCAGGTGCCTCCAGCAGCCACACCAGGCTGCCTGCTTCTCCCAGGGCAGGAGTGGGGTGACTGAGAGGAAGCTACTAAGGAGAGGAGCAGGGAAGGCTCAGACCCACCTCTCCGGACCTGCCCAGCGTGACTCCCTAACTGCCCTGCCGCTCCCAGAGCCCTGTGTCAGACTCAGGGTCCCACAGGCACATGCTGGGATAGTGAACCTGAGTGGCCCCCAGGGACTCTGTCCTGTCACCACAGCCCTTTCATCTCAGTGCTGAGAAACCACTGTGGTCACGCCCAGAGGCAGAGCCTGCAGGAGGAGGTGCCCAGCCCTGTGCCAGGCCCAGGGTGGGCAACAGGCGGGAAATGGAACAACCCATAGCAAGCAGAGGCCAGGACCCCGCTGTCAGAGCCCCTGCAGGGCCCCTGTCCCAGGCCAAGCCCAGGGAAACTAGGGTGGCAGAAAGCACAGGCCACCGGCCGGGGCTGACCAGAACGGTCATGGGCACAGGTCAGTACATCTGAGGCCACGGGCACCATGCACACGTGCGTACAGACACGTGCACACACGTGTGCGGGCCACACAGCCGGAAGCCGCTGGCTCCTTGCGAGGACAGAAAGCTCCCCCTCTCCGGAGCCTCTGCTCCACGGGGGAGGGGGAGGGGGGACTAGGAGGGGCCATCTTCCCCTTCCCAGGTCCAGCTGGAGGCAGCCCCTGGCAGGGGGTCTTCCTCAGAGGAAGTTCTCAGGATCAGCTCTGGGGGGAGAGAGGCCCCTTTGCGGGGAGCTTCTCTCCCCACTGAATGCCCCTCCAGAGGCCCAGGTCACCCCCTCTCCAGATCCTGACCACAGCCTAGGCCTTGAACATCACCCCTCCTAAGCCCCAGTAGAGACCCGTGGGGGCACACTGCCCCCCTTCACCGAACTGCGCCACTATCGTTAGGGTACCTGCCACTGCGGCCGCCTCGGTTCTCAGCCCCCTTTACCTTATCAGTGAGCACTTCCAGTGGGTGCCTCCTGGGACTCCGGGGTGTATAGCACCATGTGGGCTACTGTGGAGACTGCACTTACAGCCCCAGCCCGGCCCCAGCCAGGCCGCAGTGCGGAGCCTTGATTTCCCTGTCCCAGCGGCAAGGGGAGCGCTAGGGCCAGGAGGGCAGAGCAGGAAAGGGGGTCCCTCTGTACCCTACCCCCCGGTCTCTGAGCAAGGGTGGAACTTGCTGGGCGAGGGGGAGACGGGGTGCAACTGGCCTGGGTCCCACAGGCAGAGGCAAAGGGTGGGGGGTGGGAAGGAGGCCTGTTTCTGCAGCTGTTTTCCACCCTCCTGTGGTGATGGCGGCAGGCTTTGATTCTCATGGGGTTGGGGGGGATTAACCCTTCAGGAAGGAAGCAACACAACCTCGATGGAGGAGGCTGTGCTAGACCCTTGGCCCCGAGGCCTGGGCGTCTGTCCCACTGACTTCCCTGGGGCAGCCCCATCCCATCCTGTCACCCTTGCCCCCCAGCCTGTGAGGACTGGCAGGGTGAGGGCAGCTAGTGTTGAGCAGAAGATCTCCCGTAACCTCATCTGTGCAGTGTGGTCCCAGCACCCACAGAGGGGCTGCAAGGGCAGAGCCAGCCCCACCGGAACGTGTTCTGCCCAGCACAGCTCGGGGTGGCCAGCAAAGACAGAGGGAGAGGGAGGACAGTTCCAAAACAACCTTTCTTTCCATTTCCAATCTGCAGGGGCTGGGGAGCGAGGGGGTAGGTGGGGTCTGGAAAAAGCCAAGAGCTGTTTCTACTAGCTTAGCCCTGCCCAAAGGGAAGACATCCCCAGGGAAGTGACATGAGAGCAAGCCCTTTGGTTTCAGCTAGCAAAGCCCCCCACCCTGGGGCTGCCCCAGCAAATGCACACCAAAATCAAAGCCAAAGCCAGCAGGTGCCCTGGAAGCACCTGACTTTCAGCCAAGGACTCCCCGGGCGGGGACAGGCCAGCACAGTGGGGGGTCATGCCCCACCTGGGCAGACTCCCTCCCCCAGCGAAGGGAAGGAGAGAGAGTGGGGCAGGCAACCTCGAGTCTGGGCCTGCCTTCCCTCAGCCCTCCTGGCTGACCTGCCTGGGGGAGGGGCCCAGGAGGACACTGGGTGGGGTCTGCAAAGGGGTGGGGTGAGAACCCACAGTCTAGAAGAGGGTAGAAGAGGGAACAGGGAGAAGCTACCTACCTCCCACTTCAGCAGGGAGGCATGTGGGGGGAGCAGGGCAGTAGGGCAGGAATGGAGGGAGTACAGAAGCTAAGTGCCAGGCAACAGAGGGAAGAGCCCAGAAACCTCCCTGGACATCTCCCTGCCCCCATACTGTGGGGAGCTGGTCCCTGTCTGGGTGTGTCTGCCACCCACACCCAGCTCCAACGCCTGTAGGGCCTGAAAGAAGTCAAGGGGCTCAGGACCTATTGTCTCTCCATCCTGACCTGCAGCACTGCCCTCCTTCAGGTCCTAGACAGCTGGCCTGGCAGGGAGGCATGGAGGGAACTCGCTAGAATCGGGCCTGCCAGGACCCCCTCCAGGGCTGGGCAGGGCTGGGATGGGCCAGTGCCAGACTCACTCTGACCCCGTCCCTGTGCCAGGCCCCAGTTGAGGGCAGACAACACTTCCTTTCTCTGCTTCTGGCTCCTAGTGCGGAGGGAAGGGCCCCAGGACTTCAGCCAGGCCCACGTCCCTTCTGGGGGCTACAGGAGAAGCCCTAGGACCAGTCTTCATGAGGGGAGGGTGGGGAGGGTGGTGGGAGCGTGGGGGCTGAGGGCTGGAGGAAATGCCCGCTCAGCTGCCAGCCTGGACAGGCTCACAGTGCGTGGGCAGCTGGTACTGGAAGAGGCCAGGCTACTTCCCTGACGAAGCAGGGGGTGGGGGTCTCCTTCTGGTAGAGGCTGCCCCAGAGCAGCAGGCCTCCCTCACCCAAAGGTGGCGCAGAGGGAGGGACACATACCTGTCTCAGTTATGCCAGGAATGTGGTTCCCCAGGGGGAGGAGGAGGAGGGGGAGGAGGGGGAGGAAGAAGAGGAGGAGGAGGAGGGGGAGGAGGCTTCCTGGGGGCTGGAGGCTGGAGGCTGGGGAAGGAAGACCCTGTAGGCCCTGGGGGGAGGGACTGCCTGTGCAGCCTGGCAGCAGGTGTCCCTTCAGGACACTGCAGGGAGGAGTGCCTAGGCAGGGATGAGGAGGGAGCAGACCAAGGGTGCACCCCAGGAGGTAGGCCTGGGAGAACATGCCCCCCACCTTGGCTGCTCTGGGCCTTTAGGAATGGGGGGGCCTGGGGAGGGAAGTGTGCTAGGGACAGGGATTTCCTGCACACAGTGGGACCTAGTGGTCTCAGGGTGACGTGGGCTGCCCAGGCTTCCCTCGGCCCTGTGGGGCTCAGACAACTATGGAGCCCCTGGGAAAAGAATGGGGTCAGAGTCAGATGGGGAAGAGTCAGCTTAGCTCAAGCACTGTCCATCTGTCCCCCTCACTAGGGTGAGGCCTTGGCTCCCAGAGAGCCTAGGATGGAGTCCTGGGGTGGGGTCTGAGGTCCTTATCTCCTGCAGAATAGGAGGAGGACATCCTCCCACCCTCACCCAGCTTGGGAAGGTGGGCACAGAATTATTCCCTCCCCAAGCTTGGTCCTAGCTCTAGGGGGATCTTGTGCCTCAGGTCTCAGGGAGCCTCAAGTGGGAGGTACCCCCCTCACCCTGGGCCTTTGGAGTACATCAACCCTGTCCTAGAACCCAGGCCTCCCAGCCCACCCCCCATGGCACCCTGGTTTGCTTTCAAAGCAGAGATCTATGTCACCCAGCTCAACACTTCCAGGCACCTCACAGTGGAGGCTGAACTCCTCCCTTCCCTTTGGGGAGGGAAGCACCCTCCCCAAAAGGTGCTTCTCCTCCACCTGGCTCCACCTGCAAGGCCCCAAGCCAGTCATGGCTAATGCCTTTCTCTGCATCCCCTCTCCCCAAAACCATCCTCCCCAGCAGGCCCAGCCCAGGAGAGTCCAATGCCTCAGCCCCTCCTGGGTGCTCACACCATTGCTGTACACTGGCCTGTATGTCCAGCACCACCCTACCTCCTCTTGGAGCTCGGGTCCTAGCCTAGTACCTGAGTGCTGGCTGCCCAGGGCACACAGTAGGCCAGGTCTCACCCAGTCCTGGCTTGGGGGGGGGGCTCTCCCTAGGTATCCTCCTTTCTAGCTGTCCCTGTGCCCAGCCTGGCATATCCAGAGCCAGGGGCTGGCATGATATATATAGAACAGGCTTTGGCAAGATGCCAAACCTTGTTCTGTCCAGGGTGGCCCTCCCGCCACATGCCCTCTGACCCCACAGAAGGCCAGTTACTGAGTCACAGACCCTCAGGCTGGACCTGCCCAGCTGTAGAGTTGATAATTCATTCTCCTATAGGGACAGGGGACTTTCTGTACCCTGACTCTTCTTCTACAGCTTCTCCTTAGACCCCCCCCAACTCATCCCCAAAACTTGGCAGCACCATCCCACAGACTGCCCCATTGCCATGCCGCCCTCCCATCTTTCCCCTAGACCTGTCCAGAGCAGGGCCAGTGTCTCAAGTCCTTGCTCGGTGTGAGGGCTAGGCTGGGACCCCTCATCTGAGCCACTGCAGGGACGGGACCTGCTGGCATCTCTGTGCAGCCCCAGGAACAGATCACAATAGGCTGGGCAGAATGCCACAGGGCTCCCCGTTTCAGCTCCTGCCCCTACTCCTGCACAGTCCCTCTCAGACCACCATCCAGGATCCCACAAAAACAAAGCCGGCATCACAGCCCAAGCTAGATAGAAGGTGGGACTTCCCTGCTGGCCAAAAGGAGACAGAGGGACAGAGCTGCCTTCCAGAGAAAGGAAGTCACAGACCCTTCCCACTGCCCTGAGGAGGAAATGTTCTTTCCACTCCCCCTCCCCACCGCCCCCTTCCAATGCATCCCTTCCCAGGCAGCTAGGAGGGGACAGACAGGATGTGGGGGCGAGGGGCAGTTCCTACATTCTCCCTGCCACATTCCCCAGCAAAGGATCTCAGCCCCCAACTGGGACTCTCCTGGGGCAAGGGGGGGGGGGCGGCAGGGAAGCCATGGTCATGTGATTCCAGCTCACCTCACAGAGGCTGGGCTGGGGGAGGGGTGCTCTTGGGCCATCCAGAATAGACATGTGCTGTGTGGACAACAGACAACTCAGTTAGGGAGTTGTCTGTTGTCTTCCACACCCACCCCACAAAACTCCCCCGTTTCAGAAATGACAGGCCTCTTGGAACACATAAGGGGGCATCCCCTCCTCCAATCCCTATGCCCCACTCCGAGGGGTTTGCTCAACATCTGGGACCTGTCCAGACAGATGTTTGGGCTTCTGCAGGAATATAAACAGCTGGTGTTCATTCACCTGGTCCCCGCCTCTCACTCACTAAAGGACCCTCCAGGAGGGGGTGTGGAGCTGGTGGGGGGTCGGGGGGTAAGCAGAAGAGGGGGAAGCCTGTCCCTTTGCAGGACTGGGACTTGCTTGGCTCCAAGAGAGCAGACAGTGGCATTGTAGGGTGGGTGTGGGGGGTGGATAGTGGGAATCCCTGCTAATGTCAGAGAATGGAGCTGACCTTGAGATGGCCAGACTCAACTGGGAGATCAGGGAGATAGGAAGGAGATCAGACCACCACAAGACACATGTGCTCTAGCCTACAGTGAACTCTCCTCTGCCCCCCAGGGCATGATGGAGCTCCTCCAAGCCTGCCCACTTCAGTCACCCTCTTCCCCTGGTGAGTCCCTAAATACCTTCTACACAGTGCTCCACTTCCTCCAGATTCCGCAGGGTGATGCGCATGAGGCTGGAATTGAGCATCAGCTCATTTTTATGGGCTGGCCACAGGTATGGGGGTGCAGGGTTCACAAAGAAGATCCTGGTGTCCCCAGTGGACACCTGGTTGTCACAGATGAGGGGGTCTCCAAAGCCGCCAATCACCACCTTGTTGCCACCGTCAAGCAGGCTCTCTTGGGTCACCACGTCTTTGCCCTTCAAGTACCGCCAGACTCGAACCTGGGGTGGACATGGTGGGGGGGACAGATATCAGTGGCCCTCTTTCCACTGGGGAGATGAGGCCAAAGAGTTCAGGGACAAGCACCAGACTGGGCACCTGGGCTTTTTCTTCTCTTCCCACCTCAGTTGCTCAGGTTGGATGCCCAGAGTAGACTCAAACCCCGGGGCAGAGATGTATGGAGATCTTTGGGTCAGCCCCCCAGGAGGAGGCTGCAGGGAAGCACACACACGTGATGGATGCCACTGCCTGTGTGTGTCACACAGAAGAACATGCAGCCTGTGAACACACAACTTCCCACCCCCCAGGTCTAACTGACCCCAGCCACCTCCAGTAATGTCCATCTCAGCTCAGGCTGGATATGGGAAGGGGATCCACCTGGTCTAGGTTCCCGCCCTCCATGTCCCTGCTTTCCCCATCAACCCACCCACTAAGAGCCAGGGGCACCTAACATGGACAATGGAGTTTCAGGGCAATGGGCTCTGAGCTTAGGGCTCTGGGTCAGCTTGGCTCCTTGCAGCCCTGTGGGTGGGCTAAGACACCCCCCCCCAAGAGGTGAAAGACCCCTCCTCCTGCCAGGCTCCTACAGTGAATGTAGTCAAGGCAGACTTGGAACCACAAAATCAAGTTTGGGCAGCACAGGGCGGCCCCACCCTACACACTCTCACTCCTGGGGCCCTGAGGGTACCTGCTCTGACAAACCAAGCCCTGAGACACCCACAGCTGGGGTGGGGGGGTTGGGGGGGCAGGAGGGTTGCGGGAGCTGCAGGCTATACTGGGATGTCCATGGGGACATATGCCCAGGGGGCATGAGCCCCACACTCTCTGAGAAGAAATCGCTTTCTTCAGGAGCTCTGGGGAGCTGAGACTTCTGGAATGGATGATCAAAGACAATGGTGGCCTCCCCACCTGCCAGGTCCCTGCTGGGAGGCTTGGAACTGCAGCTTCTGTAGGGAGCCCCTCCACCTTCCAGTGGCCCAGCTGGGGGGTAAGCCTTGTCCAACCTTATCCCTCCCAACCCCAGACACATAGTAGGCTCTAGAAGGATGATAACCAGCAGGGAGAGGGCTGGGCCGCTTTCATCGCCTCCCCCCACCCCAGCCACACCCAGGAGCAGCGGGGAGGAAGTCGGGAAAATCCTGCAGGGACTTGGCAAAGTGCCCTGGCGTGGTGGAGGGGAGGGGGCTGGGCTGGGGATCCCAGCTGTAGCCTGCACAGGCCAATCTGAAAGAAGCTGCCACCCCTCCCCATCTCCATGGAGAAGGAATGATCCGATTTCTGGTCAGGGAGGTGGTTTTAGGGGCCAGAGTGGGGAAGGGCCCAGGTCCCCTGAGCCCTCCATAGGAACATACTGTGGGAAAAACAAACAAACAAACAAACCACCAAACCTATCCCAGGGGGGGCTCCAAGATCCAACTGAGGGAGAGGTTGGGCAAGCCCCCTCTCCTGTGGCCAGGGGGATCTAGTTCTCCTAGAAGCAGGATGGGGCACCTGTCCCCGCATTTGAGGCTGAGCAACGGTCCCGCCCACTTCTCTGCTCCTGTCTCCCGCACTTAGTCACTGCAGCCCCACCCCCAAGGATCCCTGGGGTTGGGAGATTAGATGTGCACCCCACTCTCTCTCCTGACCACCCCCTCTTGCCTTAGTAAAGGCCTCTGGGAAGGGGTGACAGCACTGACCATAGGCCGAATCCCCACTTTCACTCCAAGCAGAAGGCGTCACCTCCTCTCAATCCCATTCTTTTCTTTAACTATTGGGGAGGGGTGCGGTAGCCATCCAGTTTCCCTGGGGGGCGGTGCACTTGTCTGCAATAAGGTAGTGGGCCTGGGATGGGGGCTGGGGCAGACATGATCGGGTCTCCCGGGCCTGGGCACCGCGAGGTGGGACTGCAGCGGTACCGCAGGAACTTTCCCTCTGGCACTCGCGAGTTTTCCGGGACCCAGCGCCCCACCCGGGGGCTCGGCGGTCGCCAAGGGAGCGGGAGCGGGAGCTGCAGAGCGTCTGGTGCCCGTTCCCACGGCCTGGGGCGGGGGTCTCAGTGGGGCGGCCAGTTACTCGAAGGGAGGGCCTCCGGGCTAGGCGTCCAGGATGGCGGGGGAAGAGACCCCCCAGCCCAGGCTTCCAGGAGAGTTTTTTGGGGGGGAGGGTTTCAGGGTCCCGGCGGGGGCCCACCTTGCACGAGTACGTGTGCTGCACCGGGTCCACGTTGAGAATCTCCTCCACGGTGCCGGTGAGCACCACATTCGCCTCCTCCTCCCGCCGCTCCAGCGCGCGTTCCGGGCACGTCCCGTCGGCGCGGGGCAGGGCGCGCGCGGCCACCACCAGGAGCAGCAGTAGCGGCTGCAGCGGGGCCGAGCCGGACGGCCGCAGGCTGGCCATGGCGCGGGCCGAGGACGGCGGAAGGCGGCCAGAGCAAGCGCGCGGGCCTGGCCGCGCCGGGAACGGCACTAGACAGGACGGGACGCAGCTCCCGGGAGGCGGTGGGAGCGCGGGCGGCGCGGGGGCGGGACCCGGGGCAGCCCCGCCCCCTCCCCGCCTCCCCACCTCCCCCCAACCCAGCTCCCCTGCCCGCGCCGGTCCTCGGCCCGCCCGGCGCCCTGCGACCCGCGCCGGCCGCGAACAAAGCGTCGGGACAGCGGCGCCGGGCGGAGGCCGGGCTGGTGGGAGGGAGGGGGCCGGACTGGGTCGGGCCAAGGTGGGTGGTGGTGGGACTTGCCAGGGCGGAGGGCGGACCGAGCAGGGGGGTGGGCGGGCCCGGGGGGGGTGCTCTCTTCTGCGGCGCACCACCACGGACTCCCCTCCCCCTCTCGCGCGGACGTCTCTCCCCCACCCCACCCCATTCCCCCCACCCCGCCCAGGAAATGCGGCTGCAATCGGGTTAATGCATAATCTGGAGGCGACGTGACGGGACTTCCAAGGGGTTCCAGGCTATGCTGCGGGAGCTTCCCGGCCGCGGGAAGGGGCTGCCAAATCCTGGGACCCCGCCGTCCCTCGAGCCCTGCAGGGCTGCGCCCCTCCCCTAGGGGGAAGAACCTGATGGGGGAACTACAGCCTCTCTTAGGAAACTGGGGACGGAAACTCGCCCGAGCCCGGGACCCCCAGCCAGTTCAGGCGAGTAGGCGGCCCCTGCAGGCCGCTCCCCCGGCTGGCTAGGACCAATGTGGTCTGGGGGCTGTGGTGATTGGTCAGAACGGAGCGCAGGCCCGCCCACCTCCCGTTCCCGGGTCAGCTCGGGCCTCACTGCAGAGTGGAGGGCTCCCTCTGCAGTCCAGCTGAGACAATGTCGGGTTCGCGGTGGACGGCCAGCCACGCCCCCTCCTCAGCCCCGAGGTGGGCTCATCTCCAGCCAGCCGGTCTAGGTACCGGGGCGGGGAGCGGGGGAGAACTGAGATCCAGAGGGTACAAATCAGAGCCTAGCTTAGCTGAAGATTGAGGGGAAGGGAGAGGAGACCCCTTCTGTCCCTCCAGGGCTGGGTCTGCGGCACACCCCCTCACTCCAAGCCAGCCACAGATCTCTGAAGCAATGGAGGGTGAGTGGTAGAAGAGGCCCTTCTGGAGGAGGACCTTACCTCCCCTCCAAGGGGAGGTGCTCTCACTTGCTAATTTGTAGTATGACAAAGAAGTGAGGGTGGGGACCCAGGAAATGAAGCTGGAACCAGGGGAGCACCCCTCCCACACACATACAGCTGCCTGTCTACACCTATTGGTCACAGATAAGCCAGACCTAGAAGTCCCTCAGCCTAGATACAGACCCCCGCAGACCAGAAATGGGCTTCTGGGTCTCCAGCCAAATTACCCTGAACAGTCTGAAAGCTGAAATCTGAGTGTCCCCAGAGTCATGGACTTTAGCCCAAAGAAGTGTATGTTCTGTGTCTCCCATCTCCCCCCTCCACCCCGCCCTGCCCACCACCCCCATCTTGCCTGTGTCCAAGACTGACTCCATCTGGCTCCCATGGAGCTCTGGGGAAATTGGTATAGAAAGAAGCATTCTGTGTGAAAGCAGTTGTAGATTTTGCCAAATTAGGTGCCCCCATCTGGGACAAGCTCTTCCACATGGACTGGAGGCACCCTTCATTCTTGGAGGCCTCTCCATTACGTGAAGCCCTGAAGGCAGGTGTGTCTGTTGGAGAATAGTCTCCATTCAGCAGCTTGCTCCATGGTGATGTGTGTTCAAGGCCCTGCCCCCACCCCTCCCTAGACCAATGCAGACTGGACAAGGCAGGCTGATGCGTCCTGGAGGGCCAAGAGGCCCCAAGGCCCTGATTGGTGTGGAGGAGCCTACCTCACAGCCCACCCAGTCAGGCCCTGGGACCTCATCCTCTCCCCACTTCCAGGGGTGCTGGTCCCAGCAGGATCCTGTCCACATCTTCCCCTCCCGGTACTGTCTGCTGACCCAGACGTGGGGGTTGGGAACCAGCTGTGCAGAGGCTGACTAGGGCTCAGTCTGGATGGAGCTAGGGGTGGGCTCCAGCAGAGGTGCCTCTTTTCTTTCTCTAGAAGTTAATTTCCCAAAGGTGTGGGGACATCATCAATTTGTCCAAGGGGTGGGTGGGAGTGGATCACTGTTTTGATCTCACTAGACTTGTCCCTTGTGCTCGCTTCGGCAGCACATATACTAAAATTAGACTTGTCCCTTAACTTGGCAACCCCAGCCTAGTGACCACCCAGTGACCCTGGGTCTCCTTATCCCACTTCCTCCTCTGTCCCTCCCCCAGCCTCAACAGCAGGGATGCAGAAGCCAGGGGTGCTGGGGGAAGGACCAAACGTGAGGTGCCATTTAATTTTGCATCAACTTTTATTACCCACACTTGATCAGGGACTCGGGCGGGTGGCCCTCAGCGCTGCCCTCTTGGTCCTGCCCACTCCCCACCCCCACCCCCCCGCAGGCGTAAATTCATGAACACAGTGCACTGGGGTGTGAGGCCATAGTCCCCCAGCTGGTGCTGGTCGTCCATGGGTTTCCCCTGGAAACTCAGCCAGAACAGGTCAGCTTGTACATGCTCCTGCCGGCACACCTGCTGCTTGAGCTCAGCCACAGTCTGCGTCAGCCGGACCTCGTAGGCGGTATTGCGACCCTTGTCGTTTCTCACCAGGATGCTCAGCGGGTTGTCACAGCTCTGTACCACCAGCAGGACCGTGCTGCCAGGGCACAGGCCCTGGCTGTCAAGGGGGACCCCATCCTTCAGCACTTCGCCGGCAGGGTGGGTAACCAGGCGCTGCTGGAACACAGGCACGCCGGATTTCTGGGCTATCTGCTGCTTCAGCTCCAGGGCCAGCATGGAGTCCCTCAGGAGTACCAGGAACTCCTCACCCCCCAGCATCTTCACCTTCAGGGTCCCCGCCTGTGGGATCACACAGACTCAGAACTCGGCATCGGTCCTGGGAATGCTGCTCTTTCCTCCCCACCCTCCAGGAAAGGGACCCCAGGGGCTGGAGGCAAGCAGGGAGCGTATCCAGAAGAAAGGCCAGCCACCCACAACCATCATCTCACCTCCCCTAACTCACTAAGATGCCCCTCTGTGCCAATGCCAAGGGGATCTCAGGGTTAAACACTGGGCAGAACGTGCTTTCCAAGATCCAGACCCCAACCCGACATCAGAAAGAGACCTGTCCCTCCCCTCATGCTTAGGGACCTGGGGGAGCTCCAAGCAACTCCACTCGCCTGGCACACAGTGGGTGTTCCCCCCTGGATGACCCCAGCAGTGAAGTAGGAAAATAGACTGGTACAGAGCCCACCTGCCCCCACCTATCAAACACCCCTCACCATGACTGTGGTCTCTGGCACCGGATCTTCCACAGGCACAGACGAGTGGGCTGCCTCTCAGCTTCCAGCTCTTCTCCTGCTCGGCCCTTTTATGAACCTGAGCCGTGCACGTCAGGGGGAGTGTCCGGGAGAGAGCCTCACTAGTGGCTGAATTTAGCTTCAGTTTCAGTTTCCTTTTCCCAAGGTGTGCCCCAGTGAGTAGGAAAAACAAAACAGAATGACAAGGATAAGAGCCGGGACTATCCACGTTCCCAGGGACTCAGGACAACACCTTGCCCCAGAAACCCCCTAAATGTCCAGCACTTCAGATTCTTTACAAGATGCACGGAAGTCATAATAACATGAACTAACGATTGGAAACTTTCACTTTCCATTTTCCAATCTGCAGAATTAGTAAGCTAGGAAAACATTGCCTCAATAATTCAGAAATAACAAAATAGTGACAATCCAAACTACCCAGAGATAATCACCTTTGGTTTAAGACGGTATTTATTCAGATTGTTGGTTTTTTTATTTTATTTTATTTTGTTTTTTAAGATTTTATTTATTTGACAGAGAGAGACACAGCGAGAGAGGGAACACAAGCAGGGGGAGTGGGAGAGGGAGAAGCAGGCTTCCTGCGGAGCAGGGAGCCTGATGTGGGGCTCGATCCCAGGACCCTGGGATCATGACCTGAGCTGAAGGCAGACGCTTAATGACTGGAGCCACCCAGGCACCCCAGATTGTTGGTTTTTTTTTTTTAAATGAAAGAGATGTATCTCTTATTTTCTATAAAAATGAACTCATGCCCACTATCCAGAAAGTGAAAAGACTATTCTCAAAACGGAAGAAAATATTTGCAAATCATATGTCAGATAAGGGTCTAGTGTCCATAACATATAAAGAGCTCTTAGAACTCAACTATAAAAAGATAAACAATTCAATTTAAAATTGGGCAAATGGGGCACCTAGATAGCGCAGTCGGTTAAGCAGCCAACTTTTGGTTTCAGTTCAGGTTGTGATCTCAGGTTGTGAGGTCAAGCCGCATGTTGGGCTCTGCGCTCAGTCTGGAGTCTTCTTGGGTTTCTCTCTCCCTCTCCCCTGTTCTCTCTCTCTCAAATAAATAAGTCTTTTTTAAAAATTGGGCAAATGTTTGAATAGATATTTCTCTGTAGTAAATACATAAATGGCCAAAACCTCATGAAAAGATGCTCAACATCATTAGTCATTAGGGAAACTCAAATCAAAATCACAATGAGATACCATGTCACACCCATTATTATAGCATGACTATAATTATATTAGTATAATATAATAATAAAATAATTAAAAAAGACAATAACAAGTGTTGAGGATGTACAGAAATTGGAACCCTCACGCATTGCTCATCAGAATGTGAAATGGTGCAGTCACTGTGGAAAACAGTGTAGTCACTCCTCAAAAAGTTAAACAGGATTTTCATATGACCCAGCAATTCCACTCCTAAGTATATACCCAAAAGAATTGAACACAGGTTATCAAACAAATACTTGTACCCAAATATTCATAGCAGCACTACAATAGACAAGAGGGAGAAACTGTAGGAACAACCAGATCCATCAACAGATGGATGCATAAACAAAATATGATACACCCTCATGATGGAATATTATTGAGCCATAGAAAGGAATGAAATACTGATACTTGCTACAACATGAATGAACCTTGAAAACACTATGCTAAGTGAAAGAAGCCAGACAAAAAAGGCCACACATATTACATGATTCTATTTATATAAAATATCCACAATAGGCAAATCCATAGAATCCAGCAGTGGTTGCCTGGTGTTGGTCGGGACAGGGAATGGGGAGTGATTGCTTTATGGATATGAGGTTTCCTTTGAGGGTGATAAAACATGTCGGAACTAGACAGAGGTAATGGTTGCACAATGTTGTAAATATACTAACTGACCCTGAATTATATACTTTAAAATGGTTAAATTTTGTTATATTAATTTTACCTCAATAAAAACAAAGCCAAAAAAAATTAACTCAACCTACTCTCACCATGTTGTAAACTTCTTCATTCAAAATAGTATAACAGTATATCATAAACATTTTTCCATATTAATAGATACTTCTATGCAAGTTTTTTTTAATGGCTGCATATGTTCCCCATAGCATAGTGAATCCGTTATAGTATAGAGTGGAATTTAATCAATCCCATATTGTTAAATATTTAGGTTGTTCCCAATTTTTTGCTATTACAAATAGCACATAACAGGCATACATTAGCTAAAAATAAATAAATAAAATTTAAATAAATAAGAAGGTAAATAAATAATTTTGAAATAAAAAAGTAAAAGGGTGGAAAATAAATTTTTTGAATATGAATCTTGGCCATTTCACTTCCCCACCCCCAAAAAATATTTCATAGGGCTCCAAAATTGTGAACACACAAAAAACAGAGGGGTTTCAATTTCCTTCTTTTTATTATTTTAACTGTATAGCTCGACTCATTCCTTGTATAAATAATATTGCCATTATAAAAAGAAAACCACAAATGTTTATTGAAATAAAGAATACAGAATGTGAAAATCCCCCCCCCGCCAATCTCCCCCAGATGGCCATTATTAAACATGGTATTGATGTCTTCTGATTTCTTAATACTGACATATGGTACTAGAATCTTCATTTTCTTTTAGTTACTTCATCCCATGCCACCAGTTGTCTTCCTGCTTTTGTCAGGAGGAACTAAATGCAAACACGTTAAGGAAGCAAGCTGACAGAACCTGTCACAGTTTCCTGGGACTGTCATAACAAATTACTACAAACTGGAGACTTGAAACCTTAGCAAGAGGTCTGAAATCCAGGGGGACTAAATGACCAGTATTGTCAGACTGGTTAAAAATAATCTAATTTTATCTGGCTTGCAGAAGATGGGAATCATCTGAAATACAAGGATACAAGAAATCAGAAAGTAGAAGGATGGAAAGAAACATACCACATGGCTATTAATTCAAATGAAACAAATACGGCCATATTAACAATTCTATTAACATGTGAACAAAGAAATTTTATAGGCAAAGTGTTACAGAGACACAAAATGTCATGTAACAATAAAAAGTTGAGTTCACTGGTAAAATAAAATAATTTTAAACTTGTATGCACCTAATAATATGGCCACAAAATATATAAGCTCTAGTCACAAATATTAATATTCTACTTATGAAATGATAACAGCCACCTATAAAGGGACTTTTGGTTAATATTTTATGTCATTTACAAACTAACTTAAACTTCCTTAAACCTTTAAAACAGCATCTGTAACATTTAATATACTTGATTTTTATTTTTAAGCCATTCGACTATCTAATAACTGCAACAACAAAAAACCTTTCCAAGAGTGTCCACAGTCCTTATCACTTACACTGCACAGAGGTACTAGTCTCACAGCCCAATTCTTCTATTGGATGCAAATCTACCACTTTTTTTTTTAAAGATTTTATTTATTTATTTGACAGAGAGAGAGAACACAAGTAGGCAGAGTGGCAGGCAGAGAGAGAAGGAGAAGCAGGCTCCCCGCCGAGCAGGGAGCCCGCCGAGCAGGGAGCCCGCCGAGCAGGGAGCCCGATGCGGGGCTCGATCCCAGGACCCTGGGATCATGACCTGAGCCGAAGGCAGATGCTTAACGACTGAGCCACCCAGGCGCCCTGCAAATCTACCACTTTTACCTTTCAACAAGACACAACAGCATCTCTGCTCTCACTCAAATCTGATTCCTTTCCCCCACCTTTCCACCTGGCCAATCACAGCTCCTGAGACCATCATACTGGATGACATCTGAGGTCACCCTGGGCCACTGTGGAATGATGGGGGTGGGCTGCCCCCACAGACCTCCTGATGGACAGATGTTGGAGGTCACAGGCACACCATGACTTGCTGAGAAAGTAGCACAGAGCTTGTAGGTCACTGTGGCTGACCAGAAAAAGTGTCATCAGAGACCCTGGAAGGGGGGTGGGCAAATTTCTTAAGGAAGATTTTTGTTGAAGTGTAATTAGCTGTAAATATCTGCTGGCTGGGCTCATTAAATTGGCAGCCCCCTCCTTTCCATGTTCTCCAAGGGAGAAGTGTCACTCTGTTTTTCCACCCAGCACTAGGAAAGCTGAGCACCCCCGACCTGGGCCACAGTCTCACTGTCCAGGACCCCATTCCTCCTCATGCCAGAACCTCACCACCCACCTGGTGGGCACATCCCTCTTCTAGCCACAGCCCCTTGTAATGGGTGTCTAGGGAATGCAGGACTCAGTGAAGACCAGGAATGCAAATAAGCCTGCTGTCCCCACACTGTCCAGCAGGCTTAGAGGGCCATTCAAACAGCCCTGTGTCTGGTTCTCCCCAAAACAGACTCTGGGCTGGGGGGCTTGGCCCTCAGGGGAGTCAGGAGGTAGTCTGCAGATGAGAAAGAGTCCCCTTGCTGCAGGAATGGCTTATAGGGAGGGAGAGAAGTAGAAGGCAGACCTGAGATGTGGAGGGCTATTCTAACCTGGGGGAGGCAGTGAGTTGGAGCTGTCGTATGGGAGGAGCAAGATGGGGGGCACTCAACCTAGTTCAAACCCACAGGATCTGGTGAGGGCAATAAAGGAGCACAGCTGGACTCTGGCCCACACAGCCCTTGTGCTAGGGCTGCCAGTTGCTCAAGGGCCAGGCCTGCCCTATAATCCTATGTGGTCACTGTGTGTTAGGGACAAGTCTTCTGAGTTCAGGCCCACGTGAGAACAAGCTCTGGAGTCTTCAGTGTGGAGACCCAGGGCCAGTTGTGCTAGAAGAATGTGCCCAACCAGGCTCCCTAAAGTCCCTTGCTACTAAATGACACTTTCATCCTTTCATTCCAGACCCAGCAGGGAAGCTGCAGACACCTGACACACCCAAGGCTAATGGTGGAGGACACAAAACAGAGAAAACCTGATGGGCTGCATCTGCAGGCCCCACCTGCTCTGCGCACCCATTGAGGGGAGAAAAAGAGGTGGGGAGGGGAAGAGAAGGAAAGATCAGCTACTTTATCCTCCCTTCCCCAGGACAGAAAGCCCTGACAACCCCATGAAGTCCAGAGCCCCTGCCTTGAGCCACACCCCAATCTCCCGCCTCACCAGGTTGGGATCTGGGCCTTGGGGCCCAAGTGGGGAGGGGGAGACTCAGGGAAGGTTGGGGGAGAGGCTTCCACTGCCAGATGGAGGGGAAGAGGCCATCAGTCCCCAGTGTTAAGAAAATTATCCTAAACTTGGAAATCAGGCACAAGGAGCCTTCCTATCCTTGAAGGTCTCCCTGGAGGTGCCTTTGCTGATATTCTTGAAGTTACGGGTTAACGTGGTGTAGACATCTGTCCTACGAGACATAGAGACTTCCATCCTGGAGAAACATGGTCTTGCTGCCCCATGTGACATCTGCCAGTTTTGTACCTGACCTGTATTCCTTCCTCAAAGCCTCTTAGAACCTGCTGGTTTCCCCATTGGTGAGCTAAAGAAACACTTGACATGTGCTTACTCTGTATTTGTATGGAAGTCATGTTTTTTTTTTTTTTTTGCCTTGAAAATCACATTTTGACATCAGATATTGGAAGATATGCCTCCATTGCTTGGATGTTGGTGGGATGTTATCACCACTGATTTTGGAAAAAGATGGTATCATTGTCTGGAGGTTGAGGAGGTGCCATCTCTGTTACTCATTCATTTGGTCAACATGTCTTTATAGAGTACACACTATGTGTGCCAGGTGCTACTCCTGGACAAAATGGAATTCACATTCAAATGTGGTAGACAGACGTTGCCTGGGATAAGCTGGAACAGAAGGCATGTGTCACGGAATGTCTGGCTGTCTCAGCCAGTACAGCAGGCAACTCTCGACCTCGGGGTTGTAGGTTTGAGCCCCATGTTGGGTGTAGAGATTACTTAAAAATAAAATCTGAAAACAAAAGCATGTGCTGCCAGTATGCAGAAGAAAGAGCAGCAAAGGGGGATGTATGTCCTGAAGAGTCCCAGGCAGAGACACAGGTGCTGCAAAAGGCCTGAGGCAGGAGTGTGTCTGCTCATGTGGGGGGCAGTGAGGCTGGAGAGTAATGTCTATCATCTCCTTACAGGCTAACAACAAAGAGCGGGTGCGGAGAAGCAGGGCGTGTGGATGGCCACTGAACACACTATGCTTTCCCCAAGGAGGGGCCTGACCTGATTCTGCTTAGGCCTAACAAGATCATCGGGACACCTGTGGGAAGTAAAAGGCCTCAGGTCAGGAAGGGAGCTGGAGACCAATCAGGAGCTTCTCTGAAAATTCAGGGCAAAGGAGGTGGTGGCATGGAGTCGGTGTCAAGGGGAGCGAGGGGTCAGAAGTAGGTGTTTGGAGATATCAGGGAGTTAGAGCTGTAGGAGGCCCGATGGGCCAGGGTGGAACATGGACTCCAAGTGTCAAGGGTGGTGGCTGAATGCTGGTCTGAGAATTCCAAGAAAGGTCAGATGTAGAGGAGGCAAGGAGCCTCAGTCAGGCCCACTCGCCAGGCAGAGACTGCCCCAGTTATCTGAACAGAAAAGTTAGTGTAAAAACTTGTTCCCCAGGTCTCAGAGGACTGAACGTCATAGGAGAATATGGGGATACTGCTGAGTCAGTGGTGGTAGGAGGTTGGGCTGGAGAGAAGAGGATGGGGCTATGGAGGGTGGAGCCTGACCTCCCCACCTGTGTCCCTGTGGTCAGGACCTCCTGGTGGTGGGAATGGGGTGGGGGGGCCAGGGTGGGTGTGAAACTGAGAGCAACAGTCAAAACCCAACACCATGGGACACTATCAGGAACTTGGTTATGGACACATTGCACCTGAAATGCCTATTAGACTTAAAATCAGGTAAGGAATATGGCCTGGGGTTCATGAATAAGTCCAGGCTGGGGATACCAATCGGGGCGTCAGGAAATGGGCACAGACAGAGAGGGTGAGGAGTCATGGAGAAATCAGAAATGCAGGAGTAGGGTAATTGGGTTGACACGTCTAAGAAGCCAGTGAGGGGGGTGTAGCCACCCGGTCACTACTAGACCAGCCATAGGGACATCCTGGTGACGTTGCTGAGCGTGGTCTCCATGGTCTTGGGGCAGACTGACAGAGAGTTCAAGAGGGAGGAGAGGAGCTCAGCTGACATGGTAGGTGGTTGTTCCAGGAGCTTTGCCACAGAGAAGCTGCGGGAGGTGGAGAGTCAAGTGGGCCCTGAGAAGTTGATGTCGTGTCGTGCTTTTCTAACATGAGCAGTATGATGGGCATGGACTCACAGGGAGAGGAACTGAGGATGCGGAGAGAGGGGAGGGTGCTAGGTACCTGTCTAGTGCAGGGGGCACCCGTGCCTGCAGAGCTCTGGGGCTCAACCAGGGGACAATATGACTTGCCGGCCTCAGCTCTACATCAGATGAGAGCAGGACAAGGAGGAGGCAGTGTGGGCTCGAGGAGAGGGACCAAAAGTGTGCTAGAGTTGTTCAGGAGCACAGTGGGGAGTGGCCAGGAAATGTGAGATGCCTGGGCAGCATCAGGGCCACCTAAGGCCCATGGTCCAGAGCGTAAAGCAAGGACGATCAGAGGCTCGGCGCATCTCTGGCCACAGGCAGCTCCAGGATGCCAGAGGGTTCACATGACTGACAGAGAAGCATGACCATGGCATCTTATTCTTGAATCTGGCTGGCCTTGTTTCAGCTGATGAAATGTGGCAGAAGTTTCACTGTGTCAGTTCTGGAGCCCAGGCCTCAGGAGACCCTGAGTGTCTACTTCACCCTTCTGAAATGTTAGCCAAGCCATATGAGGAAGCTGGTCCAGCTTGTGCAGGACGGGGCCACATGGCAGAGAGCCAGAAGTCCAGTGACCACAACTCTAGTGTCCATACATGGTGCCACTTCCATCCTCGAAGCCCAGCTGACCCTCAACTGATAGCAGGTGCATGAGTGAGGCCCTGGGGAAGCCACCAGCACCACCCAGATCCATCAACTGTGCAAAGGAACCGGCAGGGGGTTGTCAAGCCACGAAGATAGCTGGGATTTAACACAGGTTACGGTTTGGCCAAGTGAATATGATGAAGCAAGAGGAGGGTTAGGGAGCAGGCACGATGGCTGGCCAGATACGTTTCTCTTGATCCAGACAGGGGAAAAGACATCAGAGGATGACGAAGCACCAACCTCGGTCTTATCCAAGGACTGCTGATTTCAGCGGGGATGAAGGGGGGTGGAGGACGTGAGCTTCGAGGCTGGGAAGTTGTCAGGGAATGTGAGCCTTGAGGTTAGGCCGTGGAAGGGTTGCAGTTGTGAGAAGGACCCTGGCCAGGGAAGTGAGTGGCCAAGTGGAGAGGTGAAAGGACTGCTGAAGGGGAGGATGTCCAGAAGGTTGGAGAATCATCTTTGTGGATTTTGAAATCACCAGAAACTATGGTAGGAGTGGGTGGGGAAAGTGACGGAATCAGGACTAAAACACATGGGAAATGAGACAAGGCCCCCAGGCGCCGAGACAACTTCAACAAGGTAAGGTGTGATAATACAAGGTTGAAAGCTGGGGCTTTTGTGGTAGAGAAGAGACTGGTCTGGAAGTTCCAAAGAGGAAGGACAAGGAAGCTCACCTTTCCCCAGGTGCAGTGGTCCAAGAACAGTGAACAGCAGTACCCACAGGAGCCATCCTATGCAGACAGGAATTGGGAGGAGATTCTGTCATTTCCCAGGTTGGAGAGATATGACTTCCCAAATATGGAGAGGTGTCAGCACTCAGATTTTGGAGAAAGATATTAACAATGCCCAGACCATGGGGAAGATGCTGTCACTCAGCATGTGCTGGGTGGGGAGCGAATGCTCTCCCTGCCCACTATTCAGGGTAGCTGAGGGAAGCTGTGTCAGGTCCATAGCCTGTAAGGGTGGAAGACACCCTCTTGGCCACGGAGGATGAGGACTGTCCTGGAACCTCAAACCTCAACATCAGCAAGCTGTGCTCCTGGCCTCTACCTGGGTCCTGGGCATTTGATTACCTCGTCGCTACCTTGCATCCTGGTTTCCATCAGCCCTGGCCTTTGTCATTTGCTGGACTCCAGCAAACACTGATGAAAGACTTAGCCCCCAGCTGCCACTTTGCAGGAGAGAACCTACAATGGTTCTAGCCTGGTCACTTGACAGCTCTGGTCCCAGCTGCCTGAATCAATGGGCTGATGCCTCTTGGCAGGAGAGGTGGGAGCAGACTCTAAGAAGGGTGCATGGGGGACAGGGGCGGGTGGTGGTCTATGGTGTCTCTGATGTACTGGAATCTATGTGCCAGAGGAATGTGAGGGCCAGGGTGTAAATGCAGTTGGCATCCCCGTGTCAGAGGTTGGGGGGTGGGGTGTGCACAAACAGCACTTCGCAAGCCCTCGAAGCCATGGGTTGCATGTTGTCATGTGGAATGCTGTTTCAGTGGCCAGATGTGAGACCTCCACCCCCACGAGGCTAGAGCCCCATGTCTGGCCTAGAAGACACCTCTGTCTTTCCTCACAAACTCCCCCACTGACTTTCCTGCTTTGCTCCCCCGCAATGGCCATCAGTGGACCCTGCAGATGCCCCCTGGGCCATCAGCCTTTTGGGGCTTGGCCCACTCGGGCCTGGGTCCAGGAAGACAGACAGGCCTTTGATGGCTCCCAAGAAGCATCTCATCAGATGGAAAGCCACGGTTCAAAGCCACTGAGCATCTGTAAATGCTAAAGAAAATAAGGAAAGGCGCGCCTGCGTGGCTCAGTCAGTTAAGTGTCTGCCTTCGGCTCAGGTCATGATCCCAGGGTCCTGGGATCGAGCCCCGCATCGGGCTCCCTGCTCGGTGGGAGGCCTGCTTCTCCCTCTCCCACTCTCCCTGCTTGTGTTCCCTCTCTCGCTGTGTCTCTCTCTGTCAAAGAAACAAATAAAATCTCTGGGGAAAAAAAAAGAAAATAAGGAAAAAGGACAGGGAAGAAGGGGTGGGTGGGAGGAAAAGGCCACTGTCCCTGGGTCCAGGGCTTGGTCCATCCCAGCTATTCCAGTTACTACCGCTATGTAACAAATGTCATAGTAAACAACTGTCCCACTCTGTGAATCCAGAACTGGAACAGAGCATGCAGGGGCAGCTGGGAAGATGTGAAATGAGTGGCGACAGCAACTTCAGGTTAGGGTCATTTGGAGGTGTTTCACTAATGTGTGTGGCAGCTGAGACCACTGGGCCGCTGGCTGCAACACCCACACAAGGCCTTTCCATGGGACCTCTCCTTGTGGCCTGTCCATGGGGCCAGTTTGTGCTTCCTTACAGAGAAAGTTTGAGGGACAAGGGCCCAGAGGGACATGACCATACAGACCGTGGGGGTGTGGCCCTGTGGGAAAGACACAGTGGGGGTGTAGGTGATTACAATATTGGGAAAGCGTACCTTGCTCTTGCCTCTGGAGGGCTCCTTGCTGGGACTGAGGCTGGGAAGGCCAAGACACAGGCCCCTGGAGACCCTGGATGGGGAGCATCCTTTCCTTTCTGGCAGGCCTCTGAGGATGAGCCTAGGGGGTGCTCAAAGTGTGGAGAGCACTATGGGGCATATGATGAAGCTGAGTACAGGCATCTCCTCCCTGCCTCAGTCTCCCCTCTGTTCAGTTCTAGCCCACCCGGCTTCCCTGAGGCAGTAACAACGAGGTAGCTGACATATACCCAGTTCTCACTACATGCTGGGTACCTTCAGAATAGATCTCATTTATCTTCCCAATAATCCTGGGATAAATAGATGACCCACTCTACAGGTGCGGAAGCAGGTACAGGAAGGTAAGTCATCCCATCTAACAACTAGTCAGGGAAAGGATAGCAAGAACGTCGTTCCTCAGGCCTCTCCTTTCCGTCTGAACTCCTGCCTGTCTGACCTGCGCGCAAGGCTGGGGGCCGCCCAGAGCCCAGCAGCACCGGGCAACTCCCAAGGGGAGGAGTCGTCTCCAGTGGCCACTGGGGGCGCTCGCGGGCTTCTGTCCTCTGCAATCTCCGCGACCTCCTGGACAGCAGGACTGGTCCCAGCTGCCCCTGCACTGGACCGGTCGGCGCTCCCAGGGCTCTTTGTGCTAGCAGCGGCCCCTCCTCAGATTCCTTCCTGACCCCAGCTGCTTTCCAAGGCCCCTCCACTCCCCCGCACGCTCCTCTAGGCGGGAAAGGGGAAAAATGGGTAGCCTCATCTAGGTGCCTGTGTAGAAGTGATTGTGTGGTGGTGAGGACCTGAGCTGCCCCATGCCCCGCCCCGGCGCCGGAGGAGGGGGGGCATCGGTGGAGGGCAGGCGGGGACTTCGCTTGACACTACACTAGAATCAGCCTCAGAAAGGAAAGAAGGCCTCTGGTGGGGGCCAGAGTGGGACCCGGAAATGGGTATCGATTGGGACAGGGGCCAGCCGTGGACACCCACTATGTAGACCCACAGCAGTTGAGCTGACCCATCGAGGCTCGCCATTCGGCTCACTTCATTGCTCAGAAAAGCCCCCCAAGGCTCTCCCAGACCACTCCTGGGGTCAGGAGCCTCCAGGTCCCTGTGCCTCTGCCTGCCCCTTCCCCACCTCCCTCGGCCCCCATGGCCCCTTTGCCACCCTGGGGATGCCATTCCCTCCCCCTGGGGCCTTGCAGAGCTGCCTTCTCCCCAGAAGATCCCACCACAGAGAAGACTTCCGAACACCCCATCAAAAGAAGGGTTTCCTCTCCCCCAGCAGCCCACCCATTTCTTTTCTTTTTTTTTTTTTTTAAAGATTTTATTTATTTATTTGAGAGAGAGAATGAGAGACAGAGCACGAGAGGGAAGAGGGCAGAGGGAGAAGCAGACCCCCTGCTGAGCAGGGAGCCCGACATGGGACTCGATCCCGGGACTCCAGGATCATGACCCGAGCCGAAGGCAGTCGCTTAACCAACTGAGCCACCCAGGTGCCCCAGCCCACCCATGTCTATCACTTATAACAGAATGATTATTTTTGCTTGCCATCTCCCCCAGCACCTGATTAGAAGCCCCAGGAGGGGCTTCCCCAGCTCCAGCGGCTGGCCAGGCCCACAGTGGGCCTCCGGAAATGTCTATGGGATGGATGCCACACTGCTGCAAGGCCACAGTGGACTGGGGACCCTGAGTACTCAAAAGACTATGGCCCTGTGACATAATTCAAAATGAAAACAATATCGAACAGGAAAATAATATAGTCCTGTTTCTCCCGCTGTGCCACTTCAAAATAAACAGGTTTTAACAATTGCTGCTCATTTTTTGTGAGCCCTACTTTGCTGATACTTAGCCCACTATTGTGTGATCTAGAAGAGTGGGATATCTGCGGCTCCGTGACATCACCTCATCTGGCTTGTATCATCACTGCCCTTCACCCTGAGAAGTCACCTCTGATTATCTGGTGGCATTGCAAGCCTGGCCAGTGATACCCTTACATTCTGTTGCGTGACATCTTTCTGCCTGATCCGTGACATCGCTCTACCTGTCCTGCAATATCACCCTCATCGTTCTATGCCATAATTTAGTTGTCCTGTGACACCACCCTGCCTGCCTCAAGACTTCAGCCAGCTGACCTCTCTCCTGCCCAGAGGCTGGTGTTCCACGTTCACTGTGTAATAGGCCTTGAGTAGGTGTGCAGGTGGTGGGGGTCCTGAGAGGCCGAGCACGCGGCAGGTCAGATGAGGCTGTGCAGAGACCCTTGGCCCCGAGCGGGGACCCGCGACTGCGGAGGAAAACGGTAGAGGCACGTGGGCCAAGCCTCGCCTACTCCTCAGGGGCGCCTGACCCAATTCCCCCTTGCGACTTCTCCTTTCAGATTTCCCGCGCCGCCCGCCGCGAACTCTGCGCCCCATCTCCACCCCGGGCCCCGTTGGGTCTGAATGGGAGCCTCGCGCCCAGCCTGGGAGATGCGCTGCCCCGGGCAGTCCAAAGAGGCCCCGTCCCGGCGCAGAGCTCGGGACGCGGCCGCAGAGGAGGGGGCCCGGCGATTTTCCCGCTTCGTCCCGGCGTAGCTAGAGGCGGGCGCGGGCAGGGCGCCTCTGCTTGCCTTTGTCGCGGGCCGGGTTGGTGGGCAGGGAGCCTAGGCGTGACTGACATTTGGCGGGGGTGGCAGCCGGGGGTGGGCGGCCCAGCGCAGGGCCCGGGCCGGGGGGGGGAGGGGGGGCGGGGGCGGCGGGGGCGGGCGGGCGGAGCGCAGCCTCTCATTGGCTGGCGAGAGTGTGGGAAAGAATGCCGAGCGGGGTTCACACACCCTGCGGCCGCGCGGCCTTAAATAGCCGAGCGGCTGGCAAGTCTTCGCGCGGGCCTGCAGCCTGGGACCTGATTGAGAAGAACAGGGGACGCCACGCGCCCGCCAGCCCGCGGCGGCGCAGTCCGCCTGGCTCCGGAGGCGCGGGGGCGCACCATGCCTGCAGACACCCCAGGGAAGCCGAGAGCCTCGCCGCTGGCAGGAGCGCCGGCCAGCGCCAACAGAACCCCGAATAAGCCCCGAAGCGCGGCTGAGCACCGAAAGGTGGGGACCTGGCGGGGCGTGGGTTGGGAGGCGTGGGGTGGGACGGACGGATGCGGGACTCAGCCACAGCCCGACCCACAGTCCTCCAAGCCGGTCATGGAGAAGCGGCGCCGAGCGCGCATCAACGAAAGCCTCGCGCAGCTCAAGACCCTCATCCTGGACGCCTTCAGGAAGGATGTAAGTGGGGGTCGGGAGGTGAGGTCGAGGGGCGGAGGTGCGGAGCTCGGAAGTCTTGGCGCACTAATGGGTTGCAAGCCTCCTCCACCCGCCCTACCCCCAGAGTTCCCGCCATTCGAAGCTGGAGAAAGCAGACATCCTGGAGATGACCGTGAGGCACCTGCAGAGCCTGCGACGTGTGCAGGTGACAGGTGAGGCGAGGGCAGCAGTGACGTGGGGGGGGGGGTGACCGGGAGGCGCACAAGACCACCCGAGCGGGAACCGACCGCCTGTCCCCTGCCGCCCCCGCAGCCGCGCTCAGCGCTGACCCCGCCGTCCTGGGCAAGTACCGCGCCGGCTTCAATGAGTGTCTAGCGGAGGTGAATCGCTTCTTGGCCGGCTGCGAGGGCGTCCCGGCCGACGTGCGTTCTCGCCTGCTTGGCCACCTGGCCGCCTGCCTGGGCCAGCTGGGGCCGTCGCGCCGCCCGGCTCCACCGTCCCCCGCTGCGGAGGCCCGGGCGCCCGAGCTCTACGCCGGTTGCCCGCCGCTCCTGGCATTCGACCGCCCCTTACCCCTGCTGCGCCCTGGGTCTGCCTTCGCGTTGCGGCTCTCTCCAGGCCTGACTGGGGAGCCCCCCAACGCCCCTAGGGCGGGGCTGCAGAACCGGGGCGCGCCATGGAGGCCGTGGCTGCGGTGAGGCCTCGACCCTCAGACTGTAACGGAGGCTGCACCCCGTTCTAGGGCCGTGGCCTTTGCTGAGTGTACCAGAGAATATTTGTTTCCAGAGGCCAGGTCGAGAGAGTTTTGATATTTTTTTGTCTTTGTGAAGACTTTAGTCTGGCGTTTCTTTCAGCCCTTAGTTCTGGGGTGGGGGTGGGGGGCTCTCTGCTGGTTGCGTTGTGCTGGACTTCTGGGGTGGGCCTGCGGGTGGCCCTTCCCCAGGCTCTTGTAAAGACCCCGTGCCGGCCGGTCCTCTAGCCCAGGGCTTGGTCGGTGGACCTGCCTCTGTGCAGTAGCCAGCCACCCTCCTGGAAGTGTGGGTGATGTGGGAAGCCACTCAGGAAAGTGACAGTCATCACATTTCCCACAACGTATCCCATTGTTGGAAACCAGTCTGGTGGCATCACTGGGCAAGGATTTTTGTTTGTTTTTTAAGGTACCTTATCCCACTCCCACTCCTGTGGACCTTGGAAGGTGAAGACATTGTCACACTCTTGTCCTGGGCCACTGGGCATGGCGAGAGGTGATCATGCCCTGAGGCTTCAGTTCTGGCTTGGTCCGCTTCCTACTTTATTCTCATGGTTCAACACAAAGCTGCCTGGACTGAGCCTGCCCCAGGCCAGTGTCTGGTCAGGAGACGAGTGCCAGCAGGAGAGGGTGACTGAGTCCTGAGGACAGGGAACTGGGGCAAGACTGGCCAAGAGCACTTAGTGCCAAGATTTGGGGGGGGTGGTAACTCTCCTACCAGAGTCCAGTCCTGCTGTGTGCCCTGGGAGGGGAGGTCTCCCCCCTGGTGGGGAAAGATTGGAGGGTCGTCCTGCCCATGTCTCTGCTCTGAGCACCCGCTGTGTGGCAGCCCTACAGTCCTGGGCAGTAATGCTGAGCAGCATCGGACATCAGCCCTGGAGTCACCGTCCTGCGGTCCCAGGTCTCCCTGAGCTGCTGCTGGGCACTGGACTCCGGTTGTAATGAGGGGGTGATCTGAATCATACAAGCTGAGACTGGAGTGTCTCATCCTGAGCCCATCTGAGGCTGAGCCAAGACTTATTTCCCAAGTGCAGCTGAATTCATCAGATGGTTGCCGGCCGCCTGCCTGGCCAGGGCCCATCAAGGAGAAAGAGGGTGAGTCACTGCTAGAGGTTAGCCTGCTTCTCCTCCAGTGGCTTCCATGGCTGTGTCACAGGCAGGATTCACCTGGGCTCTCCTGCGGGGACCTCCAGATCCCCACCAAGCAAGTCACCCCCTGCCCTCTGGTTTCCTTGCCCATCACCCCAAGACTCAATGGCCTGGGTCAGTGGTCCTAGATGGTGGCAACCACATGGGCCAGGTACTGTATCCTTGGACATAGACACACTCTGTGATCCTGGCCCTGGGGGAGCCCAGGGGAACTCTGAAGGAAGGTCTTCTTTCTTCAGAGCTGTGGCATCAGCAGTAATGTGGGGGAGGAATAGTTGATCATGCCTGGGAAGCCCTCTTGGGCAGGAGACTAGCACAGAGTCTGTTGCTGAAGCTAGAAGCTCAGCTTGGCTGGGAAAGGGGAGCTGCTCAGGGCCTCAGTGCAGAAGCTGGGGGGGGTGCTTTGGGATGTGAAGCCTGGGGGGTGGGTAGGGGGGTGTTTAGGGTCTGTACAAAGCTGGGGCCCACACATCCTGCAGGAAAAAGAGGGACCTCCCTGCCTGTGTGGTTAAAGGAAAAAGGGCCACCTGGGGAAATCACCTGGAACTTGGGCCATCATGCTCTCCCTCCTCCCATGACAGGGCAGTGATAACTCTAGACCAGATCCATGGGCTCCCATTCCCTCCCTGCCTTACTTCCTGTCCTTCCCACCCCCACTCCCGTGCCGCATTTTACTTCTTATTTCTGGTAATCTCAACACTTGCCAAAGGGAGCTTTGGAATGAGGACCCATGAAGGACCTCTCAGGCCCTGTGGGGGACCACACACAGTTCCTCAGACAGGCAAGCTCCCTCCTGCTGTCTGTCCCTTTGAACTCAACCTCCCCGCTGGAATTCTTTCCCCACTTTCCCACTGGAGGCAGCCATCCCAGGCTCTGTGGGCTCCAGAGGCTAAGGCCATGTCTGTCACTCACTTTGTCCCCAACACCTGCTCGGAACAGTTGGATTCATACTGACCTGATTAACTGAATGAAAGACGGAGTCAGGAGGTTTGGGAAGGGTTTTTGAAGTATAGTGGATATACAGTGTTACATTAATTTCAGGTGCACAACACACTGATTCGACAATTGCATACCTTAGACCGTGCTCACCACTATAAGAGTGGTCACCATCTGTCAGGGTACAGGATTATTGCCCATATTCCCTATTCTGTATTTTTCATCTTTGTGATTTATTTATTATATACATGGAAGTTTGTACCTTCTAATCCCCTTTGCCTGTTTCACCCATCCCCCATCCACCTTTCCTCTGAGAACCACCAGTTTGTTCTATGTATTTAGGAGTATTTTTTTTTTTTTAAGATTTTATTTTTAAGTAATCTCTACACCCAGGATGGGACTCGAACTCACAACCCCGAGATCAAGAGTTGTATGCTCCACCAGCTAAGTCAGCCAGGCACCCCAAGAGTATTTTTTGTTTGTTTGCTTGTCTTGTTTTATAGATTCCACGTATAAGTGAAACATATGGTATTTATTTTTTTCTGTCTGAATTATTTCACTTAGCATAATACCTTCTAGGTCTATCTATGTTGTCATAAATGGCAAGATTCCATTGTTTTTTGCGGCTGAGAGGGGTGTCTATTTTTTTTTAAGATTTTATTTTATTTGAGAGAGAGCGTGCACACGTGTGTGTGTGTGTGTGAGAGAGAGAGAGGAGGGCCAGAGGGACAAGCAGACTCCTGACTCAGGGCTCGTGGGGTGGAGGTGGGGGTGCTTCACCCCAGGACCCTGAGATCATGAACTGAGCTAAAGTCAGCTGCTTAACCGCTCAACCAACTGAGCCACCACAGGCACCTCTGGCTGAGAAGGGTGTCGTTTTTGTTTAGATTAGGGAGGTCTGAGGAAGCACAGCTCAGGCTGAAGCTGGCCTTCTCCCCAGGCTGCCCCTTTTTAGCAGCTGAGGGCACCTGGGTCTTCAGAACAGCATCCTCAGCGTCTGGGTGGCTCAGATGGTTAATTGTCTGCATTCGGCTTGGGTCATGATCCCAGAGTCCTGGTATCGAGTCCCTCAACCCTCTCCCTGCTCAGTGGGGGAACCTGCTTCTCCCTCTCCCTCTTCTGTTCCCCCTGCTTGTGCTCTCTTGCTCTCTCTGTCAAATAAATAAAATCTTAAAACAAACAAACAGCATCCTTGTCTCCAGCTGTGGAAGGAACCCCAACTCCCCCCACACCCAGTCCAGTGGACCCCCTCAAGTGCTTTCCTACAGACCTCAGTGGGGAGATTTCTGGCCTAAACGTGGGAGTAACCCCCTCACACCAGGGGTTCTCCTTCCTACCCTCCCCACTCTTCCACCCATTTCCTGCTCCGCCCCTCTCCTTCACTGCCCCAAGACGGGCTCCTGGTTATTTCCCTGTCCCTGATCTCGGAGCCACCCACCCAGCTATTTTTATCTTGGCTTTTGTCTTACAGACACTTCCTGCTGAATAATAGATGAAGCACCTTCTCCTGTCAAGGCTATGTGGTAGGGGTGGGGGAGGAATCAGGACCTCCTCCTGGGGAGGAGGCTAGAAGGCCTCCTGATCATTTCCCCTCCACCGGGAGGTGGAGTCTCGTTCAGTGTCTGGGGTCTCCTTCCAGCCCAGTTCCTGGCAAAGACCAAGAGCCAATAAATGTTTGCTAAATTCATGTGCATGGTCAGCAGAACTGCCTGCCTCTGTGGGTATGGGATCCCTGTGTGTCTGTGTCCTATCTGCCTGTGGGGCCAGGGCTTGGGGACTGAACAATGACAGCAAATCATGGGTGTTAGAAATTTGGAGAAAGAATCGGTCCCTATGGTGACAGAAGTCGGCCCGTGAAACTGCGGTCAATTGGAAATTCAGAGTGGGGGGAGGGCTGGGCTGTTTGGAGCCCTGGTTTGTGTTAGCTCCCCGATCAAAGCTCCAGTGGATCCCTGATTATCTCCAGGCCTCCACAGCCTCCTCCCATCACCTGGCAAGCTTTCCAGAGCAGGAAGCTGAACCTAAAGTGTCCCACAGCTGTGCTCTGTCGCTGCTCCCTAGAGCGCTGGGGACTATTTCCATCCTGGGATGTGCCATGGTCAAGGAAACAGGCCCTGGGGTCGACAGCTTCTTAGAAGGCCACCAGCGATCCCCCTCTGGTTTGCAGCTTTGTAAATGTGCTGAGGTTGGCCCTCATGACCGATTGGGCCCTGTAGAGGTGATGTGATATCTCTTTAATGTTAGTTTGCAAGTACGTCTTGCTGTGTCTCTTTCTGTCACATTATTCACTTTGGGAGAGGCCAGCTGTCTCTACTATGGAGAGGCCAACAGTGTGGACCTGAGGGAGAGTGAGTTTGGAAGTAGATTCTCCAACTCCTTGAGCCTTCAGGTGAGATCCCAGCCACTGTCAACATCTTGACAGCAACTTCAGGAGAGATCCTGAGCCAGAACCACCCAGGTGAGCAGCTCCTGGATTTCTCTCTCTCAGAAACTGTGTGAGATAAGCAACATTTTGTCATTTTAAGCTGCTAAACTGTAGGTTAATTTGTTAGGCAGCAATAAATAACAGTAAGTTGTAAAATAACAATGACAATAAGTTGTAAAACTTAAATAACAATAGCAATAAACAACTAATGTATCCATAGTCACCAGTTGCCCCCACCTGCCTTCCTGAGAATGGAATTGTGGAAGAGGTTAGGTGGGGGTGAGGACTGGACTCTTGGTGAGAGTAACCCCAGAAATAGTCCCTGCAACTATTGTCATAAGAGAGTGGATTGGCCTGACTTTGACCTGGAAGCAGTTTCCTAGCAAGCCCCAACTGGATGGGTGCAGGGACAGGCCCAGGGCCCTGCCGTGGTGCTGATGAGCCACAGTCCGGGTCTACCCCTGAGGGATCCAGGAGAGCTGGGGGTCATTTCTGTGGCAGTAACTGATAGGGCACCCTGGATCAGAGCATGGGGTTGGGGAGTCACAGGCTCCAGGTTTCCAACAAGGACAGGTGTGAGAGATGCTACCTGCTGAGAGCCATAGTTCCCCCCCTGTGGGTGGGCCTGGCCTCAGCTGGCCCTGGCACTGTGAAACTCCTGGGCCACACTGCTCTGCACCCTGAGTGGGGTGCATCAACTCTGTCTGCAGCCTGGTAACCATGGTTACCAAAAAGTACTTGTCTGCTGCTGCCTGAAATGTGTCTCCTCCTGGTGTCCCACCTGACCCTGACACCCACCTGGTAGCTTTGGGCTTAGCTCCTGGGCCTCCTCTGTGAGTGAGGAGTCCCAATGCCTGTGTGGGGAGAAAGGAGCTCAGCAAGGAGTAGAAGGTCAGTGTTGGAAGGCTGAAGCCCTATGCCTGGCCCTCATCAACTATAAGGGAGGTGCACAGACCTGAACCAGCAGGAACATCCCACCCCCTGCTCTCTCATCCTTACCCACATAGTGGGCCGGGAGAGGGGAACCTTCCTGCAGCTGCTTGTCCCAACCAGACAGAGGCTGGTGGGAAGGAGGGCTTCTCCAGCTCTACCCCTCCCCTCACTTTGGGTCCCCCCAGCACCCCTTGCCCTGTTGAACACAGTGAGGGAGCGGTCAGCAGCCCCTGGGGTTAGGGAGGCAGCACTGTCCTCCTCCAGCTCCCACTCTCACCCTCCAACTTACGAGCTGACCACTGCTTTCGTCAGATACACCCAGAGGGGCTGGGGGCTGACTGGGCTCCTGACCCTCCCCTCTCATTGTTCTTGCGGTGCCATGGACCTCAGCTCCCCTAGCAGCCAGGGTCAAGAAGGTGTTCTGTAAGCTCTGGCTGAGCTGCTTTTTCCACATCCAGAGCCGGTCTCTGAATGAAATGCTGGGTAGAACCGGCCATCATCCGGTGGTGTCAACAAGCAATTTCCTCCTCTCCTGTTCAGCTTTAGGAAAAGAGAAAAAGCTCCATGAATGTGTCTCTAGGGATTTGGTTTGCAAAATTAAGAGGTATGAGTCACCACCCAGAATCTGAACTGACCAGTCTGCCCACTTAGAGCTGGAAATCTTTGGTCAGACTTCTCCTGAGCAGAGACCAGGTGCTCTAGACTGACCGACTCTCCCTCCCATTCATATGTGGAAACCTACCCCCCAAGGTGATGGCATTAGGAAATGGGGCCTTTTGGAGGTGATTAGGTCACATGGGTAGTGCCCTCTGTAATGGGATGGGATTGGTGTCTTTATAAAAGGGATACGGGCATGTGAACTTGCACTCACTCTCTGCCAGGTAACAAGACTGAGAGGGTGGCAATCCACAAGCTGGAAGAGGGCCCTCATTAAAATCAGACCCTGTTGGCACCCTGATCTCAGACTTCCTCCAGAACTGTGAGAAATATGTTTCTGTTGTTGATAAGCCACCCAGTCTATGGTATTTTGTTATAGTAACCCCAAAGGACTAAAATACCAGAGCTTACTGTTACTAAGTAGATTGGTGGCAGGAGGCTGTTGTTGACTTTCCAGAAGTCACAGGGGCAAATACCTACCCCTCTGGAGGGCAGAAACTAAGCTTCAGGTGTCTAGGCTGATCCTCCCGTGTGTATGTGGCTGATCCCTGGCACTAGGGTACACAGGGGACCCTCCCCAGATGGACATACGGGGACCTCCCTGGTGTACAGGCACAGAGAGCTGGGAGGGTGGAGCCTGAGGACCAGTGGGCTTCCTCAAATGAACCCCCCCCCACCGTGAGCCTCATCCTCAGCCTCAAATTTGACTTCTTGCCCAAATGCAGCGAGGCAGCGTCTTCCTGGGTGGGGAGACCTACACACCCAGCATGAAGCCCAGAACCCTGGGGAATGTCTGGGCCACCCCAGCCTGGAACTTGGGAGGGTTGTGTGGAGTGAATGAGATAGTGCTGGAATGTTCCAGTCCCCAAAAAGTGCTTAGAGCTGGCAGCTATAACTGCAGGGCCTGTGGCTGCGACTGTGAGTGCATGTGTGACCAGGCTGTGGGTTTCTTGGCTGCCATCCACTGGAGTCTGGGGTGCACAGTCCCCTCAGGCTTGCGATGTGGCATCGGGGGAAGTTTGGACAAGGGAACGGGGAGCGAAGCAGTTACCAGCTATTCCCAGAGCAGCACCTGCCTCTGGGCTTCCAGAGGTGCCTTGTGCCACCTAGAAATCAGCTCCAGCTAGGCAGATAATTGAGGAGGACAAACATGCAGAGCCAGAGACACACAATCCCGTGGTCAGAGATACAGACTGAGTTGGACACAGATAGAGAACCCCCTCAGGGGTGGCCAGGGCCTTTCCCACAAAGACATACAGACTCAGACCTTCTCTCCCATGTCTCTGAACTTCCTTCAGTTTGCTCTGTGTTTGGGAAGGCCACAGACATACACCCTACATCCACAATCTTCGCGTAGGGCTCCTGTGTTGGGCAACCCCTCAAGGTCTTGTCATCACAGGAGTGGTTCAGGGAAGGCTTCTAGCACAGACTGGGGTTGAATTTTATTTCTGCTGTCACTTAGTTGTGTGACCTTGGGCAAGTCACAAAATCTTAAATGTAAAATAGGATTAATAATACTACTTATCTCTGGTGCTGTGTGGTTGAAGAAATTAAATAAAATAAATAACCTGCATAGAAACAATTGCTTCCACCACAGATGGAGTGGCAGGGACCAGATTTACCCTCCTGCCTAAAACAACTAAAAAACTGGACAAAATATATGAAATAGCAGGCTTGAAAGACAGTGGCCCCTGAGAAGTGGGAAAGAAATGAAGTGAGCCCTGTATTGTCCCAGCTGACTGCCAGAAGATGGTGTCCAGGCCTCAACTGCAGGGAGGGGGAAGCCAGGCAGGTTAGCAGACTTCTTTTTTTTTTTTTTTTTAAAGATTTTATTTATTTATTTGAGACAGAATGAGAAAGACAGAGAGCACATGAGAGTGGGGAGGGTCAGAGGGAGGAGCAGACTCCCTGCAGAGCAGGGAGCCCGATGCGGGACTCGACCCCAGGACTCCAGGATCATGACCTGAGCCGAAGGCAGTCGCTTAACCAACTGAGCCACCCAGGCGCCCCAAGGTTAGCAGACTTCTATGGGCAGTGGTGGAGAACCAGCGCAGCTAGGGTCAGCAAGAAAAGAGGTGCCAGAGAGAGAACTATGGAGAGTTGCAGAGGGTCTCCCTCAAGGCTGATTAGAACATGCTGAGAGAAACTCCTCAAGGCCAGGAAGAGAACCACCAGAAAAAAATTAGAAAAATCCTTTGAGTTCACACAGGGTCACCTCTAGCCACACTGGAAAAGCCTATAATTCACAGGGCACATGGTAGAGTATTCAGAAGGACCTGTCCCAGTAGTGAGGGATAATTAGCCTTACGGTAAGTGCTGTTCTGGTGTTGCCTAACGAAGCTTATGAACAAGACCCCAAAGGATCAGGCTGTCTCCAAGTAACTCAACTGTGCCCCAGAACAAAGCCCAAGAATATTTATAGGAACACAGAAATATTCAGCACCAACACATTAAAATTCATGATGACTGGCAGCCAGTAAAAAATTACCAGGAATACAAAGAAGCAGGGAAAATATGACTCATAATAGGAGAAAAATCAATCAATTGGAAGGAACCCTAGAAATGTCACAAATAATAGAATTAGTAGACAAGGACATTAAAACGGTTGTGATAGTCACACTTCATGTGCTCAAGAAGCTAAAATACTGCAAACATAACAATAAAAACTATTCAAATTGAAACATTTAAAAACTGGAAAAGAAGGAAAGACAAAAGAGCATTAGTTAGCTGTGGGACAACTTGAAGTGGCTTAGTATACATGTAATTGGAGTCCCAGAAGGCTCAGGTCATGATCCCAGGGGAGCCTGCTTCTCCCTCTCCCTCTGCCTGCCGCTCCCCCTGCTTGTGCTCTCTCTCTGTCAAATAAATAAATAACATCTTTTAAAAAAAAAAGTTTGAAGAAAACTGCATCAAGGAACCACATAATCAAATTGCTACAATACAGGGATAAAACAATGGTGTCTGCTCTTGCCACTTCTGTCCAGCAGTGTAGGGAGTTCTAGTTAGGCTAATTAGGTAAGGAAATGAAATAAAAATCACCCAGATTGGAAAGGAAGAAGTAAAACTGTCTATGTTCAAATGATATGACCTTATATATAAAGAATCCCAAGAAATCCACTAAAAAAACTATTAAAACTAATAAATGGATTAAGCAAGGATTCAGGGTACAAGATTGATATTTAAAAAATCAATAAATGAAAAGATAACCCATGTTCATGGATCAGAAGATTAAATATCGTTAAGATGTTAATACTTCCCAAATTGATATTTAGGTTCAATGCAATCTCTATCGGAATTCCAGCTAAGATTTTTGCAGAAACTGACAAGCTGCCTCTAAAATTCATATGGAGGGGCGCCTGGGTGGCTCAGTTGGTTAAGCGACTGCCTTTGACTCTGGTCATGATCCCAGAGTCCTGGGATCAAGCCCCACAACAGGCTTCCTGCTCCACGGGGAGCCTGCTTCTCCCTCTCCTTCTGCTGCTCCCCCTGCTTGTACTCTCTCTATATATATATCAAATAAATAAATAAAATCTTTAAAAAATTTCATATGGAAATTCAAGCAACTCAGAATATCCAAAACAGTCTTGAAAAAGAAGAGCAAAGCTGGAGGACTCAAACTTCCTGATTTCAAAACTCATTGCAAAGCTACAGTAATCAAGACAGTGTGGCACTGGTATGAGGTTGAGGTTAGACATAGTGATTGGTGGAATAGAATTGAGAGATCACAAATAGGCCCTCATATTTACAGTCAATTGATCTTCAACAAGAATGCCAGGACAGTCCAATGGGGGAAAGAATAATCATTTCAACAAATGTCGGGACATCTGATTATCCACATCTTTCCTCACACCATACACAAAAATTAACTCAAGATAGATACTACACATAAATGGAAGAGCTAAAACTTTTGGGGCACCTGGGTGGCTCGGTTGGTTAAGTGCCCGCCTTCGGCTCAGGTCATGATCCCAGAGTTCTGGGATCGAGCCCCATGTCAGGCTCCCTGCTCAGAGGGGGGGTCTGCTTCTCCCTCTCCCTCTGCCTCTCGTCCTTGTTCTTGCTCTCTCTCAAATAAATAAATAAAATTTTAAAAAAAGGAAAAGCTAAAACTTTTATAAAATTTTTAGAAGAAAATGATCTTGGGCGATGAAGGCAAAGCCTTTACAGATATGATACTAAAAGCATAAGTGACAAAAGAAAAAAAAGTAAATTGAACTTCATAAAAATTTAAAAATGCCTCAAAGTACATTATCAAAAAAAAGTGAAAGACGTAGGAGAGAAACATTGCATAACATGTGTATAATATATAAATATATTTGATAGGTGTTTTATCTATATCTATATATATATTTAAAGTATATAAATAACTCTCAACTCAATAACCCAACTAAAAAAAATGGGTGAAAAATCAGAACAGACATTTCTCCAAAGATATATAAATGGCCAATAAGCACCTGAAAAGAAACAACATCATTAGTCATCATGGAAATTTAAATCAAAACCACAATGAGATACCACTTCATACCCACTAGAATAGCTACAATTAAAAACACAGAGGGGCACCTGGCTGGCTCAGTTGGAGCATGTGGCTCTTGATCTCTCAGGGTCATGAGTTTGAACCCCACATTGGATGTAGCGATTACCTAAAAAATAGTAATAAAATAAAATTTAAAAAAGTACAGATAGTAAGAGGTGTTAGTGAACTTGTGGGGAAATTAGAACACTTTTACATTGTTGATAAGAATGTAAAATGGTGCAGCCATTTTAGAAAACCGTCTGGAAGTCCCTCAATTGATCCAGCAATTCCACTCCTAGTTCTACACCCAAGAGAAATTAAAACATGTCCACACAAAAATTTGTGCACAAATGTTCTTGCAACAGTATTCATAATAGCCAAGAAGTGGAAATAACCCAATGTCCATCAACTGATAAATAGATAAATAAAATGAGCTATATCCATACAATGGGATATTATTTGGCGATAGAAAGGAGTGAAGCACTGATACCTGCTACATGAGTGAACCTTGAAAATATTATGCTGAGTGAACAAGTCAGTCACAAAAAGCCATGTATTGTGTGATCCTATTTACGTGAAATGTCCGCAATAGGCAATTTTTTTTTCAAGTATAATTTTTAGTCTTTTTTTTTTTTAAGATTTTATTTATTTATTTGACAGAGAGACACAGCGAGAGAGGGAACACAGGCAGGGGGAGTGGGAGAGGGAGAAGTAGGCTTTCTGCTGAGCAGGGAGCCCCATGCGGGGCTCGATCCCAGGACCCTGGGATCATGACCTGAGCCGAAGGCAGACGCTTAACGACTGAGCCACCCAGGCGCCCCAATTTTCAATCATTTTTTAAGGGAGGAAGGGGCCCACAAAGGCAAAAGTACCCCAGGCCCAGGAACACCATAATAGAGCCCTGTTTGTTCCCTTCTGTTGGGGAGCCCGAGGCAAGGCCTGAACACAGGCTGGAATCCAGAAGGGGCACTCTGTCAGCTTGATCTGCAGCTCTGATCATCTGATGCATCTCAAGGCCTGAGAGTCACACAATCAGTATACAATCAAGCCCCACAATAGGCAAATTGATAGAAAGTAGATTAGTGGGGCGCCTGGGTGGCTCAGTCATTGGGCGTCTGCCTTCGGCTCAGTTCATGATCCCAGGGTCCTGGGATCGAGCCCCGCATTGGGCTCCCTGCTCAGCGGGAGGCCTGCTTCTCCCTCTCCCACTCTCCTGCTTGTGTTCCCTCTCTCGCTGTCTCTCTGTCAAATAAATAAATAAAATCTTTAAAAAAAAAAAAAAAAGAAAGTAGATTAGTGGTTGCCGGGGGCTGGGGTGGATGTTGAGGGGAATAGGGGGCAACAGTTGTGGGCACAGGGTTCCCTTGTGGGATGATGAAAATGTTCTAAACTGGATTATGGTGATGATTACACACCCCAGTGGCTATACAAAAAAAACATTTAATTTAAATAAGTGAATTGTATGTTGTGTGAATTATATATCAATAAAGCTGTTAACCCCCTCCCTGCAAAAACAGCATCAAAGAGAAAGTTTTAAGAGCTGATAGAGAAAAAAAAGGCATGTTATATATAGAGAAACAAAAATAAAATTACAGCAGATTTCTTGTTAGCAACAAAGCATGCAGGGCACCTGGGTGGCTCAGTCGGTTGAGCGTCTGCCTTCGGCTCTGGTCCTGCCTCCCTTTCCCTCTGCCCCTCTCCCCCTCATGCTCTCTCTCTCTCTCTCTCTTTCTCTCTCAAATAAATAAATAAAATCTTAAAAAAAAAGAAACAAGGCATGCAAGGAAACAGTGGAACAACATCTTTAAAATACTAAAAGTCAAAACTATTAACCTAGAATTCTATAAATAGACTCAACCATACCTGTATGGTCAGTTGATTTTCAACAAAGTTGAAAAGACAATTTAGTGGAGAAAGAGGGCTTTTCAACAAATAGTATGTGAACAACAGGACATCCACGTGCAAATAAAATAACTTGGATCTCTACCTCACACCATATACACAAAATAACTCAAAATGGATTATAGACCTAAATGCAAAATCTAAAACTATAAACCTTTTTGGAGAAAACTTAGAAAATCTTTGTGAACTTTGGTTAGGCAGTTTTCTTAGCTGCAACACCAAAAAAAAAAAAAAA